>NC_042616.1:26806414-27124803 GCF_901001135.1 Rhinatrema bivittatum
TAACGCATTAGAATTAGGGCATCCCGACAGTGAGGTTCCAATAATTAGAAAAGTAGTCCAAGTGCCTGTAACTAAAAACTCACCTGAGCTAAAAGATTCCAATTTATCCCTATCAATTAAAAAGGAGAATGAAAATACAAACAAAAAACAAACTTTGAAATGTTTGTATGCTAATGCCAGAAGTCTAAGAAGTAAGATGGGAGAATTAGAATGTATAACAGTGAATGATGACATAGACTTAATTGGGATCTCAGAGACGTGGTGGAAAGAGGATAACCAATGAGACAGTGCTATACCGGGGTACAAATTATATCGCAATGACAGAGAGGAGCACCCGGGAGGCGGTGTGGCGCTTTATGTCTGGGATGGCATAGAGTCCAACAGGATAAACATCCTGCATGAGACTAAATGCACAATTGAATCTTTATGGGTAGAAATCCCTTGAGTGTTGGGGAAGACTATTGATAGTCTATCGTCCACCTGGCCAAGATGGTGAGACGAACAGTGAAATGCTGAGAGAAATTAGGGAAGCTAACCAAATTGGTAGTGCGGTAATAATGGGAGATTTCAATTACCCCAATATTGACTGGGTAAAGTAACATCAGGACATGCTAGAGAGATAACGTTCCTGGATGGAATAAATGACTGCTTCACGGAGCAACTGGTTCAGGAAGAGACGAGAGAGGGAACTATTTTAGATCTAATTCTCAGTGGAGCACAGGATTTGGTGAGAGAGGTAACGGTGGTGGGGCCGCTTGGCAATAGTGATCATAATATGATCAAATTTGAATTAATGACTGGAAGGGGGACAGTAAGTAAACCCATGGCTCCAGCACTAAACTTTCAACAGGGAAACTGACAAAATGAGGAAAATAGTAAAAAAAAAACAAAAAACCCCCAAACCCTGAAAGGACATTATTTAAAAATACCATCTTAGAAGCACAGTCCAGATGTATTCCATGCATTAAGAAAGATGGAAGGAAGGCCATACAATTGCCTGCATGGTTAAAAAGTGAGGTGAAAGAGGCTATTTTAGCCAAAAGATCTTCGTTAAAAAATTGGAAGAAAGATCCATCAGAGAAAAATAGGATAAAGCATAAGCACTGGCAAGTTAAATGTAAGACATTGATAAGACAGGCTATAGAGAATTTGATAAGAAGTTGGCCATAGAGTCAAAACTCGTAATAAAAACTTTAAAAAATGTATCTGGAAAAAAAAATGTATCTGAAGGGAGTTGGTTGGACCATTAGATGATTGAGGAGTTAAAGGGGCTCTTAGGGAAGATAAGGCCATTGCAGAAAGACTAAACATTCATTGCTTCAGTGTTTACTGAAGAGAATGTTGGGGAGATACCAGTTCCAGAGATGGTTTTCAAGGGTGAGGATTCAGATGAACTGAACCAAATTATGGTGAACCTGGACGAAGTAGTAGGCCAGATTGACAAACTGAAGAGTAGTAAATCACCTGGACCGGATGGTATACACTCCAGAGTTCTGAAAGAACTCAAAAAAGAAATTTCAGACCTATTAGTAAAAATGTTTAACCTATCATTAAAATTGTCTATTTTACCTGAAGGCTGGAAGGTGACCAATGTAACACCGATATTTAAAAAGGGGTCCAGGGGAGAGCTGGGAAACTAGAGACCAGTGAGCCTGTCTTCAGTGCCGGGAAACATCATAGAAACTATTATAAAGAATAAATCACAGAACATTTAGATAGACAAGTTTAATGGGACACAGCCAGCTTTGGATGTACTCAAGGAAATCTACATTTTTCTGCTCTGTCAGGATTTTCAGAAAAATGTGTATGACTTCTGCTTCAGAGAAAGCAGAGCGGGAAGGAAGGAAAAATCTAAGGTTCGATTGGTAGCAATATTAGAATGTAGGGTATGAATCAAATCTTCTGCCTTTGATTGATGTGTGTTAGGAAAGCGACTAAGAGATTTGTAAACTAATAAATGTGAAAGTAGCTGAAAAGCACAGAAAAGCAAATGTTTTACTACAACAAAAAAGCTAACAGTTTATTGAATGTCACCGTTTTTTTCTTTTACACTTTGGAGCACAAGATGCAAGGTGTTCCTAACATTCATTGAACATGTAAAGTTTTTGTTATACAACAAACTGAAGTGTTCATACAGTTAAAACGATTATATTGTTTGACCACATATTGCTTTGTGTTCCTAATATTGCTCAATGAAAACTTGTTATACAACAAAATGAAGTGTGTAAAACTGTCAAATATAAAATATTTATTTACAAAATCTGAGAATTAGATTGTCACATTTATTGCTTATCACATAAGATGCACAGACTTTATAAAGAAAAGCACAGAGATATTAGTCTATTTTTTTTCCAGCTGTCAGCAGGCATTGTTCTACACTTGGGATAAACAGTTGAACATCATCTGTGTATAAAAAATATATACCGTATTTTCCGGCGTATAAGATGACTGGGCGTATAAGACGACCCCCAACTTTTACAGTTAAAATACAGAGTTTGGGATATACTCGCCGTATAAGACTACCCCTCTTCCAACGCAATCCAACATTTACAGCAGGAGGGAGTGAGTCGAGGAGTGAGGGCACGTTGCCCGATTGGCCGGTGCTGGGCAAAAGGGGCTTGCCGAAGCAAGCCCCTTTTGCCCAGCACCGGCCAATCGGGGAGCGAGGGAGCGCAGAATGAACTTTTTTACTGCATCCGGTGAGGGGAGGGAGTGACTCGAGGAGCAAAGGCGCGCTGCTTGACTGGTCGGTCCTGGGCAAAAGGGGCTTGCTCCTCGAGTCACTCCCCCAGATGCTGTAAAAGCAAGCCCCTTTTGCCCAGCACCGACCAGTCGGGCAGTGCGCCTTCGCTCCTCGAGTCACTCTCTCCCCTCACCGGATGCAGTAAAAAAGTTCATTCTGCGCTCTCTCGCTCCCCGATTGGCCGGTGCTGGACAAAAGGGGCTTGCTTTTACAGCATCCGGGGGAGTGACTCGAGGAGCGAGGGCACAGGAAATGCACCAGATGCTGTAACTTTGGATTACCGGCGACAACTACGGTATACGCCCTATAAGACGATACCCGGCGTATAAGACGACCCCCGACTTTTGAGAAGATTTTCAGGGGTTAAAAACTCGTCTTATACGCCGGAAAATACGGTAACTCCCAATGAGTGTAACAACTGCCCTAATGGAATAAGGTAAAACCGAGGATAGCAGAGAACCTTGTGGAACACCCAACTCAAGACTCTGCCAAGAGGAATAGTTAGCTCCAATCCATATCTGCTATTTCCTATCCTTTAGATATGAGCTAAACCAGTGCAACACACATCCCAGGTTAGCCAATCTTGAAATGGCTATCTTATGAAAAATGGTATCAAAAGCGGACGCTAAATCAAGTTTGCTGTTAGCTGGGAGCTTGGTTGTTAGAGACCTACAAAAGTGCCTGATCTTGCATATCCAACTTTTTCAGTGTGCTACAGGCTTCACAAAGATGATTCTAACTTTGGAGTGCAATTAGATTTGACATTATCCATGCAATCCCATATAAAACCTGTCATAAAGTCTCTATTCTATAAACTACACATACTTCGTCACATAAAGCCATTGTTGGATCCAAACTGCTTTAGATCAGTATTACAATCGTCAATCCTAACCTCCCTCGATTACTGCAATGTACTATACATAGGTCTTCCTTACAATTCTATCAAACCACTCCAGTTAATTCAAAATGTACCAGCAAGACTACTTACTAATACCCAGAAACACGAACACATTACCCCAGCATTGCAAACCTTACATTGGTTATCGATTTAATTCAGGATCCAATACAAACTTGCCTCCCTAGTTCAGAATTTATTATATCATGTAAAATCACCATGGGTCACAAGCACTATTAGAAAGTCCTTCTGTCCAAACAGTAAGATTGGCATCTACGCGGGAAAAGGCATTTTCATTGGCTGGGATACCCTCCCGCAGCACTTACGACTTCTCACAAATAAAAAAAATGTTTAAAAAAATCTTTAAAACCCATTTTTTTCATAATTGCCTTTCCCGCAACTTCATCTTAATTTTCCTTCCAATAACACAGCAATGATTTATGAGAGTGAGTCGCCTTACAAGGTAGGAAAGGATATTTTATTTGTATTATCATGCGTTTCTTGTCTTATGTCTTATTTTGTAGCTCGTTTTAACTGATTATGTATGTACATACTTGATTCTTTGCATGTATTATTGCAACCCACCCCCGTCTTTGGAGGTTGCGGGCTAAAAATCATTTTAAATAAATAAAGTTGTACCAAAATACCACTCCCACCATACGGGATACTACACAATGAAGCGTCAAGCAAGGACACTAATAACAGCTCTGGTTTAAGACCTTTCCGAAAACCATATTGACATTCGTCAAGAATATCATTATCGGAAAAATAATTTGTGTAAGGACACATTTTTTCCAGTACCTTTGCCAAAGTGGGAAGACTGGATAAAGGGAGGTAATTTGATTTTGTTATCCTTACCTATTGGCTTTACAGTTGTCCTTTTCAACGAGTCAGGTACTATTCCTTGTACAAGACTCTTCTTTATCAGTTTGGTAATAAGAATATGGGAGGGTTCTTTTGCCAACTTTACATAAGAGGATGGACAGGGATCCAAGATTGAAAGCGTAGAGTTTAGACTAGAAATGGCCGAAGTCACTTCTTCCTCTTGCCCAAGCTGAATTTGTGTGATTCTTCTGCTGATCGGAATCTGCTTAAGACTTGTCCCACTGGATTTTGTAAGCAGGCAGCTTTAGAATCAAAATAGTCGGCTGTAACAACCGGTTCAAACTCTAATTCCTTATGTTTCACAAGTTTGGAAGTCTATTGTTCAACCGTTTGAATCATTCTCATGGCTTATTTATGGCTGTCTTCAAGACACTAAAATGATAATCCTTTTTAACCTGGATACAGGTCTTCCTACATTTACACAAGTAACCTTAATCTAATTTCATATCAAAGTCGCTATACTTTCTCCATTTTCTCTCTTTTTTTTTTTTTCTAAGATTTTTCCTCACGTCTGACAAAACGTTAGGAAAAAAACAAGGCAGAAGCTTTATGTGGTGCCCCAACCATTTTAATACATGAATCCAAATGGTTTCCATAAACCGCAGAGAGACTTAAACAGGTAAATTTTAAAGGGAGCATGCGTGCACCCAGAAACGCGCATAATGGGCACGAGAGCAAAAAACCGTTTAATTTGATATCATGCGCGCGAGTACACGGGTATCATTTAAAATATCCCCAGCATGCGTATGTGAGGAGCCTTGATGCGTGTACTCGCAGGTGACTGTGTGGGGGAGGGAGGGGGAGAGAGCCTAACACTGTCTATATCTCCCACTGTAACGGGGGTACTTGCAACTCAGGGCGGGGGTAATGTTACAAGGGTCTACAGTCCCTTGCGCCCTGGGGAGACCAATGTTACACCACTCCCAAAACCCATCCGGAGCTGAAAGTGCCCCTCTTACAATGGGAGATATAGAGAATGTCAGATTGTCCCTCACCGCCCCCCCCTCTCCCCCCCGGTATTCAGGATCCCTCTGGCCCAAAATCTCCAGGCTTGTGCCTCATCAGGACCAGTAGTAAAGTTATGCAGGTCACATGGCAATCGTTGCCATGCTCAGCCTTGCAAAATTTGGGGGTTACGGGTGGACCCACCTCGGAACGCCCATTCCCCACCCCTTTTGCGCCTCATTCGTGACGCGCGTGCGCACAGTACGTACGCTTTTAAAATTTACCTGTTAGGTTCCAATTGTCTACTAACTGAGTCTCTGAAACGTCTTTTTCCATCTCTTTGGTCCAATCAGCCTCAAATTGTTCAGAATTCTCTTGGAAATATACAGTCTTTTCCTTAAAAGACTTCACTTCCTCAGCTCTTTAGTGTTCTGCGCCAAGCTAGAAAACAAAGAGGAGCCATTGTTAGTTCTGGGTCCCAGTTACCATTATAACAAAAGACCTTCTATCATTGCCAGTATCCTTCTTGGATACTAGGCCCTAGAACCCCAATACCCATCGCAATCAAGACTTCTGTATTCCGCATGGACAATGTTGCACTTGCTGTTGGTTCTTCTAGTGTAAGGTTCCCCTGAAACTACAAAGAGAGAAGAAAAAAGGACATTCTGCAAGAATAATTTTCTTAGTCAAACCACAAAAGTCAGGGACTGAGGATACCATCCGCTCCCCTTTCCCTGGGCTGCATTTCTCTGCTAGGAGAAAGGCTCTCTTTTTACTAAATTCTATCCATTTGTCTACTTCTAACTATAGGCATGTATGTGTTTACATCTACATATATGCCTATATATTTGTATGTATTTATATATATAAATATATATAAGCCCACTCACTGCCACCCCTTTTTTTTTTTGACTGCTGTTTTTTTCTTGGAGTGGGTCCTGGACTTGTCTGTTAGTACCAAAGGAGAGGAAATTAACAGGTAAGTATAAATTTCACCTTCCTTTTCATCCTGCAGACCAATCTATATAGGTAAGACGTACCTGAGTGGTTCCTAGCCCGGGTGGGAGTTACTTAGACTTGCTTCCTGGACACTCACGTTGGCTGCTGTGCCCTTCCCCCCCCCTCCCTTAAAATGATTGACCTCTAATATTCTGTCAATGTGTACTGAGATACCCTTGTAGCTGCCCTACACATTTCTCCATAGGGTCACTGGTCTGTCCGGTGCAGAGGACGCTGCCTGAGCCTTTGCCAAATATGTTCTAAGGCTTCCAAAGCTTGGCTGTGCCTTCAATATGCATGCCTCCATAACTGCTTCCTTAATCCATTACGCACTTGCTGCCTTTGAGGTCACTTCTTTCTTGCAGATCTCTGGAGCCAAAGACAACTGTCCACTTCAGTTCCTGAACTCATTTGTGAATTCCAGATAACTCCAAGGAGCCTTAGGTCTATCTCGTGATCTAAGCTTCCGCTTCTGATCTTGACCTTACGCCTTCATAAGCCTTGCAGTGAAAATCTTGAATGACGTCCTATTACTGTCAAAACAACAGGGGGGAATATTACATAAGAATAGAGAGAGAGCACCTAGCCATAATGCCCTAACCCTAGATAGGTATTTATATCTCTATGGGAGGCCCACCTGGTAACTCGAGGTGAGGTTTAGGTTTTAGTGTAGGGGTTAGGGGCCACTTTGACATTCAAAGTGAGCCATATGAACAGAACAGTGCTCTCTTGTGAAGATTTGATGACCTTCGGAGTGAGGAAACTCACCCAAAGATGAGATTTGTGCAATGTTCTCCCAACCTAGCTTGATGTTACCAAGTAGAGAGTCCATCAAGCTAGGTTGAGAGAACATTGCACAAATCTCATCTTTGGGTGAGTTTCCTCACTCCGAAGGTATTCAAATCTTCACAAGAGAGCACGGTTCTGTTCGTACGTCTCACTTTGAATGTCAAAGTGGCCCGTAACCCCTACACTAATACCTAAACCTCACCTCGAGTTACTAGGTGGGCCTCCCATAGAGATATAAATACCTATCTAGGGTTAGGGCACTATGACTAGGTTCTCTCTCTCTCTCTCTCTCTCTCTCTCTCTCTCTCTCTCTCTCTCTCTCTCTCTCTCTCTCTCTCTCTCTCTCTCTCTCTCATAAATCCAGGCCCAAGTCACCTTGAAATTCCAGAGTTTAATTGTGCATTGAGTGAAAAAGAACTTTATCTGATTAGTTTTAACTGTGCTACATGCTACAAGGAGTGCTCCCTAGTCCTTCTATTACCTGAAAGAGTAAATAACCAATCACTTCCATCTTTTCTCCAAGCTGGGAACTGAACAGTCCTAACCTCTTTAGTTTTTCCTCATAGGGGAGCTGTTCCATTCCCCTTATCATTTTGGTCAACCTTCTCCATCACAATGATATCTTTTTTGAGATGCGGCGACCAGAATTGTACACAGTATTCAAGGTGCGGTCTCACCATGGAGCGATACAGAGGCATTATGACATTTTCCGTTTTATTCACCATTCCCTTCCTAATAATTCCTAACATTCAGTTTGCTTTTTTGACTGCCACAGCACACTGAACCGACGATTTCAATGTGTTATCCACTATGACACCTAGATCTCTTTCTTGGGTTGTAGCACCTAATATGGAACCCAACATCGTGTAACTATAGCAAGGGTTATTTTTCCCTATATGCATCACCTTGCACTTATCCACATTAAATTTCATCTGCCATTTGGATGCCCAATTTTCCAGTCTCACACAGGAAGTGTGGGTGGTGACAGTGTTCCTGACGGATCGGTAACGGCCTACGCGTGAGGGGGCCGTGCACAGTTCGGATGCACATGACACATTGTAAGAGCTCCCAAGGGGAGGATAGGAAGGGGGCCTTTTGGGGAATAAATAGGTGCTATGTATAAACTGGATTCAGATTTTAGGTTCCGTGCCTTGTTTTCCTGCCCTCATTGGGCAGACCTCTGAAACAGGGGCGGAGGAAGGCATGGCCTTGGACAATGACCTGCATACAGAACCGCAGAAGCCAGGGGGTTATTGCCACCGACCACGTCCTCCCCCCCACGGCTCTCCCCTTCCATTTGGGTGCCGTCAGCCACATACCCGTCAGCGTTGATGGAAATGAGAAAGAAGAGGGCGCCTTACCTGCGAGCCAAGCGTCGCCGTGCAGGCCGGCCTCAAAACTCTCCAAAAGGGCCCGTTTGCCTAAGTATAAAGGAAGCGTGCGCGGCTCCGGGACGCCCTGGCCACCGCGTCCAGGAGGCGCATTCGAGCGTCGCAGACCCATCTGCACGTGGATGGCGTGGAAGAGCTTTCTGTCGCAGTGCGTCTCCTCCCTCTGACGGGGTGGAGCGATGGCCACGTGAGCGCGGTCGACGGCTCCGACGACACTGGGGAAAGCGTGCAAAGGCACAGAAACCTCTCTTCAAGCCCATCAGGTCCCGCCTGTCACCAGGGAACTTTATGTATCGATCCATGCGGTCAGCTACAGCTGCGATGACCTGGTCGAGACAGCGTGAGAAGGTGGTTTGGGACATTCCCCCTACCCCCTACCCCTACTGTGGTTTGGAAGGAGCCGCTTGCCCTGTCATGGAGGGCGGCCAACAGTTCGGTGAGGCCGGGGACGGCACGGGACTTTGCCGTGACCGGATCCAGATCCCCTCGGACGTCTCCATATAATTCCAGGATAGCCCGAGAGCTGAGACGATACCTGCTAACCGCAAAGTCCTCAGGCCTGCCCAGCGAGGAGGTTTGTGGTGGAAGGATGCGCTCCCTGTGTCTCCCGGCCTGTGGCCCGTGGCTGCAGACCCTCTGCCTGCGCTGCTGGTACTTCCCCGGGACGTCGTGGAAGTGGCCTCGGGGGCCTGTTCTGGTTGTTCATCTTCCACGCGCGCGGCGAGGCTGGCGAGGCGTGAAGAATGCAGGTACGAGTACCCTTGCCACTCACCAAAAGCTGTTAGGTAGCTTGACCTGCTAAAAACGGCCGTTTCCGTTGGTCCAGGAACGTTTGGTAGGTGTGTGTGTGTGTACTGATTGCAGTGTTTGTCGCGCGCGATAGCGCCACGATAATGCCGCGGACCGCGATGCCGCCCGCGTCCCGACCGTACCGCCCAGAAAAAAGGTGTAGTTATTAGCCGCGCTACTGACCCGCGATAACGCGCGACATATATCGCGCACCGAGCTACCACCCCCTAATTTACATTTGCCCCTCCCCAACTCCTCCCACTCGAATATTTAATTTTTTTATTTGCATACGCATTTTGCGATAGGCTGTTAGTTTCTAAGAAAGACGGTCAGTGATGATGAGCTAAAGGACACCAGTAGGTTTCTCCTGCCTTAGTGCTTCCTTTCTGCTTCACCGAGGCAGTGTAACTGGTTGAGCAGACCAAACTTTCAACTTTCAACTTCCCTTCACGGGCAATTTGATTTTCCGCATAAACATCCACGCAGGCCTAATGTATCCGTTTGCGCAGTTGGTCATGTTCCCCTTCCTTTCCTGGATGTGGGGCCACGGTCATCCCTTTGGCGGCCCACCCAGCGTCCAACAGTTAAAGTGGGAGCCCTCTCATCCCACAGCGAAGCAAAATATGTCAGGGCTGGAAAAAGGAGGAGAGTCCCATTGGCTGCAGGGGCTCCAAGGAGGAGGCTGCTGCTGCTGCTGCTGCTGCTGGTGGTTTCGGGGTGGGGAGAGATAGTGAGTGGTGGGGTGTGGGGAGGAGGACTGCTTGTGAGAGGGCATGGGTGTATGGGGAGGGGAGAGAGTGTATGCGAATGGGCATGTGTGTGTGTGCTGGGGGGAGGGTGTGCATTTGTGCATGGGAGAATGAGAGGAATGCGAGTGTATATGTCTGTGAAAACGAGCATGTGTGAGTGAGAGCGTGAGAGTGAGCATATGAGAGTTAGAGCGTGTGTGTAAGAAACAGGAGAAAACTTGTGTGCAAACTGCCTGACGTACCCCCTCAGACCCCTCCCCACACAGACAGGGTGACTGTAACTTAAATGTTCCCAGGTATGCTGAGGCTAGGTTGAAGGGGAACCCATGAATAACTTTATGAACGCGCATCAAGGGTTACAGGCCCAGCGCAATAACGTTTTGCAAATGGTTGTCTAGGCCCGGCCTACCATTTCCCAGAACCACATGACCTACTTTCCAAAAAGACTGACAGTTCAAAGAGGGGAATATTGTGGATTCTTTGCCAGTGCCCGTGAGATGGTCTGAGAACAAGGACCTGTGTGAAACACGGCAATGAAATGGCCGTATGAAGCCCCAGGGTCATGGCCATGTGCGATTTCATTGCTTGCAGCCAGTTTTACAGACTGGGCTCTCGCCACATAGCGGCAAAGCTCCCAGTGAGACTCTGCCCCAGGCTGTGCCACATTCCCTGGCAAGCGCACCCCAAAGAAGCCATTTCAGGTTGTGCCAGTGTAACATACCTCTAGGAACTAGGGCAGAGAAATGTTGAATCATCATTGTGACATGAAAAGACTGACAATAGAGTGCTGTCTCTTTAAGAGCTGGGGGGGGGGGGAAAGGAGATTCAAAATTGGATTGTCTGAGCATGTGCAAACAGATCACTGCTCAGCTTGAACAGAGTTCCTGCCCTGCTCTGAATTAATAAATATTATCTGTACTGATTAAGGTGAGCAGCCCTCTATAATTGTATTCATGTGTAATGTATTTATGTTAGTTAGCATTGTTTTGAGATGTATTGAAGTTGTTTTTACTTTATCTAAAGAGATTTATAAAAATTGGATTGTCTGAGCATGTGCAAACAGATCACTGCTCAGCTTGAACAGAGTTCCTGCCCTGCTCTGAATTAATAAATATTATCTGTACTGATTAAGGTTCTCTTTTCTGGAACCCTGCTGTGGACGACTTGGGAGTAATTGAACTGTGCCCTGTCAGGATTTGAAGCTCTTCTTTCGGATAGAGGCTGCTGTATTGTGGATTTGGCAGTTGAAGCAAAGAGCAGTACTGACGCCCTCTTCAGCTCTAAATTCAAATGGACACACAGTAGGATACAATCTGGGACTTTGCTTGTTCAGAGACTGCTTAAGGTCGGGTGCTATATCACATGCTGATTCTGGTTGAAATACTTAACATGAGTTATGACAAAGTTGAGTTTTCTCTTGTACTATATACATGTGTTTATATGACAAATGCAGATGCTTAGGAAGTGAACAGATTTATTTCAGTCATTCATTCCAGTAAAGATAAAACTGTTACTCACTAAAGAGCGTGTGGATTCATTTCTGATACTGGGTTGGGAATCAAAGTGCAGGTTTCAGACACAAGGAGTCATAAAGAAAATTGAACTTCAAGGGTTACAACAAATTCTGGCGCATCAACGTGGGGCAGTGTTTTTTTTTTTTTTCTTCTCTCTGTCTGACCTGCTACTGAGCGACCCAGCATCATTAGTGAAGTGAGCACAGTATTCTCTTTGTTTCTTTCTCATACAAAATGGAGTATTGCAAGTACTATGATTGTATTCCTGATAGATCTGTTATTCTGAGTTCTGTAAATCCTGAAATATCTTTAGCAAGTGTAGAAGATGCATTAAGCCCAGCAGGTGTAGTTACAAAATTGAAACGTTTAAGAGCTGAGTCATCTGATCAAGTTTTGTGTGAGTTTAAAGAACCGCTTTCTATAATTATTTTAGAAAGAATGAGCTTAAAAGGGGAACTGGACAGTCAGTGGATAATTTTACCTGTCTTAGATGAGACAGTATCAGAACAGAATGTTGAGTCGATGTCCCCTGAAGCATGCACTGACCCACTAGTGAGTGACATACTTTTAGATATGACAGATCGACTTCAAGAAGAATTAGCATATATAGCTGACAGTCATAAAATCAATATTCAAGATCTGAGGAAAAGAACATCTGCTCTCATGATTGAGAGTTTGGGGTCACAAGAAAAAGAAACACGAGATATGGATCAATCACCCCAGAGTATATTGCAGACTCCAGTTAAAAGCCAAAAAAACGTTCCCAAGTGGCGGGATGCTATGCTGACCCAACATTCTGTGGCAGTCAATTCTTCTCAATATTCCATTCCACCAATTTCTATTCCTGCGGATGTTTCAAAGGTTATAGTGGAGCATGTGATCAAAACTCCTAAGGAAAAGGGTGCAGAGTTGAATCATACGTACTACAAAATTAAAGTTTTCTCTGGAAATGTCCCTAAACCTAGTAATGAAGGAGACTATGAAACTTGGCATATTCAAATTAAGCAATTACTGCAGGATCCAGATCTCACCGCAGGTGCAAAAAAAAAGGAAATTAATTGAAAGTCTCCTTCCTCCAGCTTTAAATATTGTCTCTTACATAGATAAAAGCGCCACAGCAGAGCAGTGTTTAGAGGAACTGGAGAAGGCATATGGCAGTGTAACTAATGGAGAGGAATTATTTTTTCAATTTATTGAAACTTTCCAGAATGGCAAAGAAAAATCTTCAGACTATTTGAGAAGGCTTCAGGTCCTGTTACAGAAAGTCGTGGAGCGGGGAATTTTCTTTGGGCTCGCCCCAGACAGGCAGTTACTACAACAGTTTGTACGTGGGTGCTGGGAGGAGACCCTGATTACCCGACTGCAATTGAGGGACTTATTAGAGAGCCAGTCGAAGAAACTGCCACAGTACTCGGAGCTGCTATTTAAAATTAGAACGATTGAGGAAGAAAGAAACATGAAAGAATCTAGGAGGATATGTCAATTGGGAGTTACCCAGATTAAACCTGTAAGCAGGACTTACCTAGCAAATGACATAAGCATTGCTCAACATATGACACCAGAGGCAAGTGAGTTTAAGGTGGGATCTGAGTTGGGAACATTTTCAGGAGAAGATAATGTTTTGCTCGCCCCATTGATCACTCATTGTAGAGCTGCCAATTCAGAAATAGTAAATAGCCCTGCTGCAAACAGCATGATGCGAAGAAACTCTTGGGTAGAGAAGATGCCTCAAAAAGGGAGGCATCATCCCAAGATACTTTCATTTTGCTATAACTGTGGAGAGAATGGACACATGATGGGAGAATGCATCAATCCTGTAAATGCTGCTCTAGTCCAACAGAAATTGCGGGAAAAATTTGAAAAAAAAAAAATACCCAGCATTAGGCAGGTTTCAAATACTCCTTTAAACTAAAAAGGTGCTTTTGCGAGGGGCAGACAAAGGCACCAAATGCAATTCAGATAAGTCCCAAAAGAAAAATATCCAGTGATTATATCCCACCATGTCCTCTACCAGATGATGTTTTGAAACGCCTCGTGGGAAAGGTTTGTTCTGCAACCGCTTATTTGGATGGTGTGCAGTGCCCTTGCTTAGTGGACACTGGCTCTCAAGTGACGTGCATAACACAAACCTTCTATGAAGACTATTTATCACATCGGAAGCTATACCCGCTAGAAGACTTACTTTGTGTTACGGGTGCAGGAGGTCAACCTGTTCCTTATCTGGGGTATATTGAAGTTGAAGTACAGTTTCCCAAGGAGGCCTGTGGAAGTGGGAACAAATATTCTGTCCTTGCTCTAGTCTGTCCCGATCAAAAGAACAAACCCCTGCCTTTAATAGTGGGAACGAATATTCTCAGACATCTAATACATGACTGTAAAGAACTGGCTGGCCCAAATTACCTTAAGGAGTTAGCCATGGACAAAAATTGGGTAACTACATATCAGACCTATGTTTCTCATCAAAGTTCCAATCAAAGAGTTACTAGGCCAATGATGGCTAGATTGACCAGCACCAGACCAATAGTGTTCGAAAGGGATGAAGCGAAGGAAGTGGAATGCATTCTGAGAATGCCCAGACATGGTCAGAGTTTGTCCATATTGCTTGAGGCTTCAGAAAATTATCCTCTACCCGGAGGCTTACTAGTACAACCTCAACTCATCCGAACTGGCAGTAAGTCGCACACAAAGGCTAGGGTGCTAATGAAGAATATATCAGATTGTAGCATCAGTTTGCCTCCTAGAAGGACACTGGGTGTAGGTGAGCCAGTCGATATAGTGAGGACCATGAACGTTACAGGCTCGACCTATAAGGATGGTGCTAAACTAGAATCTATTGGAGAGGGTAACATGGAGTCTGAGAAGGTGTCGCTAGACTTCGGAGATTCTCCAATATCTGAAGAGTTTAAACAGCATATAGAAAAGAGAATTAATCAAGAGGCAAAAGGAGCATTTTCCTGTCATGACCTTGATATTGGATGTATTCCAGGAATAATGCATAAAATCACCCTGTTGGATCCAACTCCATTTAAAGAGCGCACACGTCATGTATCCCCAGCTGACTTTGAGGATCTCAGGCAGCACCTGAAGGAGCTATTAGCCACAGGAGTGATTGAGGAGTCTGATAGCCCTTATGCTTCACCTGTGGTATTGGTTAGAAAGAAGAATGGTACCTTGAGGATGGTTGTTGATTATCGTAAATTGAACAACATAACCAGAAAAGACTCCTATCCATTGCCTCGAATTGAAGAGACATTCACTCTCCTATCAGGTAGCAAGTGGTTCTCAGTACTAGATCTCAAGAGTGGGTACTATCAGATTGAGGTAGAAGAAATGGATAGGCCTAAAACTGCATTCACCACGCCCTTTGGAAACTGGCAATTTAAGAGAATGGCTCAAGGACTGACAAATGCTCCAGCAAGTTTTCAAAGAATGATAGAGAAAGTAATGACTGATATTAATCTACATGAAGTTGTGGCCTTCTTGGATGATCTTATAATATTCTCAGACACACTGGAAGAGCATGAGGACCGATTGATGAGGGTGTTACAACGACTGTTGAAATGCGGATTGAAGCTCTCTCCATCTAAATGTAAATTCTTTCAGAAGTCAGTGAAATATTTGGGTCATCATATCTCAGAGAAGGGGGTGCTCCCCGATGAAGAGAAAATTTCAGCCATTACTAAGTGGCCACAACCTAAAAACATTAGAGAGCTGCGATCTTTTCTAGGATTTGCGGGCTATTACCGAAGATTCGTGAATCAATACTCACGCTTGGTGAAGCCGCTCAGTAATCTGTTGGTGGGACTAACAAACAGTCGAAAGGATAGGAAAGAAGCTCGGATTCAAAGTCAGCAGCTATTGGGTACGCGGTGGACCTCAGAATGTCAGAAAGCATTCGAAATTATAAAGGAAAAACTCACGGTTGCCCCTGTGTTGGCTTTCGCAAATTGGAAGCTACCTTATGTATTACACACTGATGCCAGCACTACAGGGCTAGGCGCTGCACTTTACCAAATTCAAGAAGGAAAACTGCGAGTGATTTCATATGCCAGTCGTGGGCTCACTAAAAGTGAACGGAATTACCCTATCCACAAATTGGAATTTTTAGCCCTTAAATGGGCAGTTTGTGAAAAATTTCATGATTATCTATATGGTGCAGAGTTTAAAGTAGTGACAGATAATAACCCTCTGACGTACGTCCTGACGACTGCTAAACTGGATGCCACAGGTCATCGATGGTTAGCATCCCTCTCCCTGTACAACTTTGACATCGGATACAAATCTGGTAAAGCCAATATAGATGCTGACGGGTTGTCTAGGAGACCACATGATCCTGAAGAAGATGATGAAGAATTTTTGAAATATGAGGAGAGGGTTGCCAAGATGCTATCTCGTGTGAAGACAGATCAAGAAGGAATGGACACTCTATCTAAGGTAATATGTAAGGCGGCATTCCAGAAGCATGATGTCTCTATTTTGACACATATTTCAGAAGATTCGGGAGACTACGACACTCCCATTACACCTCATTCTACTTCCAAGTTTGAGTGCAGCCCTGGTGCCTTGGTGGAAATCTTACCTGCAGGAGGAGATGCTGTTCCAGATGATTTTGATGACCCGGACCTGTGGCCTGGACAACCCACCCTACCTGGGTTTACCTTGGGTGACTGGAGAGTGTTCCAGAGGGAAGACCCATGTTTATCCCAAGTCATAATGATGCTGGAGAGAGGTGAGAAATTTGAAGATCGAGACAGGAATCGGGAGCATCCAGAATTTCGATTATTCTTCAGAGAATGGCAAAAACTATGTCTTCAAGAGGGAGTACTTTTCAGAAAAGTGATGAGGAGTGGAGGACCACACCAACAACTTGTGATTCCAAGAAAATATCGTCAGAGAGCTCTGGAGGGGGTACATGATGAAACTGGCCATCTGGGTTGTGAACGGACCTTGGACTTAGCACGTGCACGTTTTTATTGGCCGAGAATGGCACATGGGGTAGAGCAATGGGTGAAGACATGCGAAAGATGTGTGCGGAGAAAAGCTAGAGCAGAAAAAGCAGCCCCCTTGGTAAATATAAAAGCTTACGCCCCCATGGAGCTAGTTTGCATTGACTTCCTTACCTTAGAGCCTGACGACAAGGATACACGAAATGTTTTGGTAGTCACGGATCACTTTACTAAGTATGCTCAGGCATATCCCACTAGAGATCAGACTGCAAGAACTGTTGCTGTTACCCTGTGGGAGAATTTCATCTGCCACTATGGATTTCCAAAACGAATCCATAGTGACCAAGGAGCCAATTTTGAATCTGAACTCATTTCAGAGCTATGTAGAATAGCAGGCACTAAATCCAGAACCACTCCATATCACCCTCGAGGAAATCCAGTAGAACGCTTCAATAGAACCTTAATAGAAATGTTGGGTACATTAGAGGATAAGCGTAAGGAACATTGGAGAAAATATGTTCGGCCACTAGTACATGCCTATAATTGTACTCGGAATGACAGTACTGGAATTTCTCCGTTTTTTCTCATGTTTGGAAGAGAACCTCGACTTCCAATAGACTTATGCTTCGGCATCAGTCCAGTGGGTCATAACGCTAAAACTCATCACCAATATGTACGAGAGTTACGTCAGAGGTTGAAGTATGCATACGAGCTGGCTACTCAGGAAGCTGAGAAACATCAACTAGCCAACAAACGCAGATGGGATGCGAAAGTAATGCCATCCTCAGTGGAAGAGGGTGATAGAGTATTGGTCAAGAATGTGAAGTTGAGGGGCAAGCACAAATTGGCTGATTGGTGGGAGTCTTCAGTGTATATTGTGGTAAAACAAATTGAAGGTATACCAGTCTATGTGGTGAAGCCAGAAACAGGGGATGGACCCGAAAGGACGTTACACAGGGATCTACTGCGCCCCTGTGGATTTATTTCTGGAAGAGAAGAGGCTGATATTCACTGTGAACCATTCAATAGTACCAAGCAATTGAGGAAAAAGCAGAAGGAGGACGCTGAGGATAGTATGGATGGCTCTATTATGGAGAGCGGAAGTTCAGATCCAGCTGAACTGGATGAGTGTCCAATTACTGGTGAAATTCAGTCAAATGGAACATTAAATCCTAATGCGGAGGAGTTTCATCCAGAGTCATGGGAAGAGGATCCTGTGGAAGTTAGTATACCAGTAAATCATAACAATTCATGCGATTTGAACAGCTCAGTCAATGAAGAACAGCATGCATCCTCCTTGGGGAAGAAGAAAACTCTTGATGAATCAATGACTAAAATAGGACTTCTACCGTTACCTCAAAGATCGCAGAGACCAAGGAGACTGCCTAGTAGATTCGATGACTTTGAAGTGCAATTGCCCAAGGGGTTGCACAGCCACAACATATTGAGACAGTCATATTCAAGGAATCCATTAGAGGCGTGTATATCCATGCAGCAACTAAGTAGTATGATGCAAGAGATATTGAGCAAACAAACAGAGTTAATATATAAGCTGTGGACATAAATACCTGCCGGGGACGTCAGGTTTTAGGAGGGGACCATGTAACATACCTCTAGGAACTAGGGCAGAGAAATGTTGAATCATCATTGTGACATGAAAAGACTGACAATAGAGTGTTGTCTCTTTAAGAGCTGGGGGGGGGAAAGGAGATTCAAAATTGGATTGTCTGAGCATGTGCAAACAGATCACTGCTCAGCTTGAACAGAGTTCCTGCCCTGCTCTGAATTAATAAATATTATCTGTACTGATTAAGGTGAGCAGCCCTCTATAATTGTATTCATGTGTAATGTATTTATGTTAGTTAGCATTGTTTTGAGATGTATTGAAGTTGTTTTTACTTTATCTAAAGAGATTTATAAAAATTGGATTGTCTGAGCATGTGCAAACAGATCACTGCTCAGCTTGAACAGAGTTCCTGCCCTGCTCTGAATTAATAAATATTATCTGTACTGATTAAGGTTCTCTTTTCTGGAACCCTGCTGTGGACGACTTGGGAGTAATTGAACTGTGCCCTGTCAGGATTTGAAGCTCTTCTTTCGGATAGAGGCTGCTGTATTGTGGATTTGGCAGTTGAAGCAAAGAGCAGTACTGACGCCCTCTTCAGCTCTAAATTCAAATGGACACACAGTAGGATACAATCTGGGACTTTGCTTGTTCAGAGACTGCTTAAGGTCGGGTGCTATATCACATGCTGATTCTGGTTGAAATACTTAACATGAGTTATGACAAAGTTGAGTTTTCTCTTGTACTATATACATGTGTTTATATGACAAATGCAGATGCTTAGGAAGTGAACAGATTTATTTCAGTCATTCATTCCAGTAAAAATAAAACTGTTACTCACTAAAGAGCGTGTGGATTCATTTCTGATACTGGGTTGGGAATCAAAGTGCAGGTTTCAGACACAAGGAGTCATAAAGAAAATTGAACTTCAAGGGTTACACCAGCTCCTCTCTGGAAAAGTCAACTCCGGGCTGCTCCAGCAAATCCAAAGACTTCGATCCTGGCCGTGCCAGCAAATCCAAAGAAGCCATTCCAGGGCTGCACAACTTCTGTGGACATTCTTCAGAATTTTTTTTTGGCTTCAGGCCACACTGCTTGGGATGATTTCCTCCTCTCATGGTGGTTTGGAGGCTCTGGCAGGAGAGCACAGCTGCTCCTATTACCCTGACTAAAAAAAAGCATTTTTTTTTCTATTGGAGAAGGCAATCGTCTTTGAACCTCTCCCCCCCCCCCCCCAAGGTGCACAGTTTCTGGAGGGACAAGCATGGAGTGGTGAGAGAGGAAGGCGCCACCTACCCAGATAAGCTGGATCCCTCTCGCAGTGCCTTGGGGATTTTATGCCACTGTTAGCGGTGCCATTTGCCTCTCTTTTGGTGCCTCGGGGGTCTTCAATCACTTTCACGGGAGCTCTTTGCCCCCCTCCCTCATTTGGAACCTTGGCGTGTTCTTGCCACCCCTATCATGTTCTTATGTTCTTATCACGGTGCTTTGGGGTCTTCATGCCGCTGTTTGTGCTGGTTTTGACTTTCTATTCGTGTCTTGGGGTATTCCCTACCTCTTTTGATTCTTCTTTGCCCCTCTCATGGTCCCTTGGGCAGTTCAAGCCACCGTTGCGGGTGCCATTTGCCCCTCTTTTAGAGGCTCGCGTCGTTCTTTCCACTCTTGGCGCTGCATTACGCCTTGGGGTGTTGCTGCCTGTGTTTGGGCTGCTTTGCTCTGTCAGAGCACTTTGCGTTGTTCATGCCCACTCTTTGTGCCACTTTGCTCCCCCCCTCTTGGTATTTGGGAGTACCCTCCCTCTGCTTCTGATGCCTGCTTGCAAGTTTCACTAAACTTCAATAGGCACCTCCAAATTTTGGAGCCAAAAACAGGAACCGTTTCTTCCCCCATTGACTTTAATGGAAAACACACGAACGAATGACACAAACAAATTTGTCTTATTTCAAAATAAAATGAATTCTGAATGCAAATTAACAGACCAGCATTTTTTCTATGCCGATCAGCCTTTTCTCAGCGACTAGCTACCTAGCACAAGAAAAAATGCAGGACATCCTCCCCACATTTAAAATAATAAATTTATAATAAGATGCCATTGTTGTTTCTGTCATCATGTTGTCGCTGAGAAGAGGCTGATATATGTTGTGGCACGTGGATTTATAAAAGGAAAGATATGTATTATGCACCCAAAAAAATAATGATAAATAGCTTTTTATGTAAACTAAAAAAAAAAAAACGTTTTCTCTGTTTCTAAAATAATTGTTCTCAGATCGAACACTTTAGGGTGGAAGGCGGTTGATGGTTTATGATTATACAAATTATGTTATACTGATTACCTGGGTGGTTACAGCGGAAGTTATATGAAAACTCCAATCTCTTCATAAAAACGTTTTTTAGTGCTTAAATATTGCAGAAAAAGATTGTTCCATGTATATATATAGTTGGTGCCCATTTCTAAAGTTGAAGCAAAGGTGTGTTTTGTTTTATTATTATTATTGTGGGTTTATGTTACACCTTGTAATTTTGTGGATAATTTATAGTGTTGTTGTCTCACACGAGGGACTCAGCCTACCTCTGCTGTCAGTGCTGGGCGGGGCCAGGAGGTGGCAGCCAGTCAGAGGCCGCTCCCTCTCCCCAGCCTCCCTCCTCTCTCCTCCCCTCCCTCACACCGCCCACACCCCCCCCCCTCCCTCCCTCCTTACTGCTTTGTCTCCATCCTCCCTCTCTCTTCCATCTGCATCCATTAGGAGAGGAGCCGGAGGAGGATGCTAGGATGATGGTGCTCCTAGAGGACGTGAGCTTACCAGATTCAGATTCAGGGGTTCAAATTAAAGGAGAAAGTTAAAAGTGCAGGACAATGCCTGGGTCCCGGTGCTGGTCCGCATTGTCCCTGCTCAGGGTTCGTGTCTGGCCCGCTGGCAGGATCTCCCAGCTTTTGCTGCTGTAGCTGCAGTTTCTCCTCTTTCCCCCAGGATTATTCAGATTTTTCTCTGCTTGCTCTCTCTCTCTCTGCTCTGGGAAATGTGCAGCTCTGATCTCTTTAGTAATCTGCACGGCCCAGGAGGAAATGCATTGCTGTTTTCCCCTTTCTCCGGCGTTGCATCGCATGCAAAGTCCGGCTTCTTGGGGATTCCGGTGCATTTGTTGTCTGCATCCTTCTGTTTCTAGTCGCGGATCCCTTGCCCTGTATTTGGTAAGGGTTGATCTGTGACCGAGATGAGGGGGGGACCTGCCAGGGGAAGGATCTGTAGCAGTTAAGCCTTGCTTGGGTTTCTAATCTGCACTTCCCAGCAGGAGGTGTACTGGGGTTCTAGGGCATGTTGCAGTATTGCCTCTTCATAGATAACAGTTGTCGCTGCAGGAGCCTTGGGTACTGGTGCTGCTTAGGTGTTGCCAGGTTTGACACAAGGTGTGTTTTCTGCTCGGATTTTGGGTTACTTGGAGGTCGGTGAGCTTTCCAGATCCTCTGATGCTGACTAGGAAGGGAAAGTCTAAATCCCGCCCGTCTCCCACGGATGCTCCCATCGGGCCGATGGATGGTCCTCTTGGTTCGGGGACCTGGGTGCAGACGCCTGGCCCGGAGCCGGCAGTGGGGCTTCTGCCTTCCCCAGAGCCAGACCCCTCCTGGCCGGGCCCTTGTGCCTCCTCGGTGAAGCCCCTGAGATCAGAGGGCCTGCTGGAGAGCAAGGTATGGAAATGTATTTTCTCATGGAAATAAATAAAATGTTGACAGATCTTCCCGCCCCTTCCCCTGTTGCAGAGTCACAGATTTCAAGAAACAAGCAGTGAAACCCCAGACTAATAATAGCCAAACCTGCCCACAATCGTCTTCTCCGTCCTGATGTGTCCTGAAAATTTGGTGTAGATGGGACAAGAGAACATAATAATTAGGGAATAGTGTGGTTTCCATGTGCTCTGTTAGAGAATTAAAGTTACACGTTTAGGTTGAGAGCACTCCCCCCCCCCCCCCCCCCATGTGCTACCTCCAGCGAGCCTGCCTTTATTTATGTCCAAGTTTAGTCATAAACTACTATAAAGTTATGCACGTAGTTTAAGGTGGTTTAAAAAATCAGCACTTAAAATACACAGCTTAATTTCCTCTTATAGGAGCCACGAAAGTAACTGGAAATGGGAAATAGTTCACTGCCTAAGATGCAAATCTCTCCCTGCCCGGTTAGGATTCAGCACCGTGGGTTCTCCTGATGTAGCAGGATCAGATGTTCCTGATGCTCTGTTAGATCTGGGGTTGTACTACACACTGATTTATCCAGGCAGTGACATTCGATATTCTGCCTCATAACATAGTAATGTTATGTTCAGTTCAATGTAAACCGGTGCGATATGTATTGTATACAGGAACATCGGTATATAAAAAAAAAATTAAAAATAAATAAATAAATAATGTCCGCAGAAAAAGACCGAATAGTCCGTCCAGTCTGCTCATAGTAGTAACTGCCGCTCCGTGCAGGTTTTTATTTATTTATTTTATTTAGAAGAGTTTATATACCGGGGTATAGCAGTCTGCCTTCACTCCGGTTTACATTTTAAACAACATATTAAAGGAGTAAACAAAAATAGGTAACATTAATACGTAACATATTTCTATGTAATTCAACGAGAAAAAGGGAGAGAGAAGCATAATATAAAATAATCATAGTAAAAAACATCAACAGGTAACAGGCGTTGTACCAACTGGGATTGATTGGGATTGATTTAGGTTACTCCCAGGTTTCTATTAAGGGTAGTAACTGCCGCTCTGTGCAGGTTACCCCCAGGTTTCTGATAAGGGTAGTAACTGCCGATCCATGCAGATTACCCCCATGATTCTGTTAAGGGTAGTAACTGCCGATCCGTGCAGATTTACCCCCATGTTTCTGTTAAGGGTAGTAACTGCCGCTCCGTGCAGGTTACCCCCAGGTTTCTATTAAGGGTATTAGCTGCTGCTCCGTGCAAGTTACCTCCAGGTTCCTATTAAGGGTAGTAACTGCCGCTCCGTGCAGGTTACCCCCAGGTTTCTATTAAGGGTAGTAACTGCCGCTCCGTGCAGGTTACCCCCATGATTCTGTTAAGGGTAATAACTGCCGCTCCGTGCAGGTTACCCCCAGGTTTCTATTAAGGGTAATAACTGCCGCTCCGTGCAGGTTACCCCCAGGTTTCTATTAAGGGTAATAACTGCCGCTCTGTGCAGGTTACCCCCATGATTCTGTTAAGGGTAGTAACTGCCGCTCCGTGCAGGTTACCCCCAGGTTTCTGTTAAGGGTAGTAACTGCCGCTCCGTGCAGGTTACCCCCAGGTTTCTATTAAGGGTATTAACTGCTGCTCCGTGCAGGTTACCTCCAGGTTTCTATTAAGGGTAGTAACTGCCGCTCCGTGCAGGTTACCCCCATGATTCTGTTAAGGGTAATAACTGCCGCTCCGTGCAGGTTACCCCCAGGTTTCTATTAAGGGTAGTAACTGCCGCTCCGTGCAGGTTACCCCCATGATTCTGTTAAGGGTAATAACTGCCGCTCCGTGCAGGTTACCCCTATGCATTGTGTTAAGGGTAATAACTGCCGCTCCGTGCAGGTTACCCCCATGATTCTGTTAAGGGTAATAACTGCCGCTCCGTGTAGGTTACCCCCAGGTTTCTGTTAAGGGTAGTAACTGCCGCTCCGTGCAGGTTACCCCTAGGTTTCTATTAAGGGTAGTAACTTCCACTCCGTGCAGGTTACCCCCAAGCCTTATATTAAGGGAAGTAATATTTACAATCAAAACCAAGCAACTGTCAAACCCATAACAAAATTACTGCTAGCAGCATATTTACAGCCTTCCTGATAATTCAGACAGTGCTGCTTGAACATTCTTTGCTTTTGACTTGGCTGTAAAAGCAGTCCTGTGCTTTTTTCCCTAATGTCTACAGAAGGTAAAAGTCGGGTCCCAGCTTTGGCTGTCGTCTGCATCCAGTTTCCCTTTTTTTCCCTTGCTGTTGAAGCAGAGAGTGATTTTTCAGTTGCATCAAAAGAATGAAGGCTAATTGGTTAAGGGTAGTAACTGCTTCTCCATGCAGGTTACCCCCACGCAGCCTTTTCTTCACTTCGAACCTCTAGCCTGTAGGGATCTGCAGTGTTTGTCCCACGCCCTTTTGAATTCGTTTACTGTTTTTGACCTCACCTCCTCTTCTGGAAGGTCATTTCAGGCATCCACCTCCCTCTCCATGAAAACAATATTTCCTGATGTTGGTCCTGAGTCGTCCCCCTGGAGTTTAATTTCATGTCCATACAGGACACTTGACTCTGGGGGTACACAAAGTCTGACAGATCCTGGTCATACCCTGGATCAGTCCAGACTCCTGCGTTTTGCCTCCCTACCAGCAGATGGCGACAGAGAAAAGTTTCACTGACACTGCCATATAACCTAGTGTGCCCAGTCCCTCGATATTTTTCTGTCTCCAGCAGATGGTAGGGGTGTAAAACCTGCAGCCTGGAGTTTAGAAGAAAAAAAAAGAGGAAAAGAAGATTTGGGATTAAGAAAAGAAGTTTCCAGTTCTTCCCGGGGGGGGGGGGGGGGGGGTGTTGTTGTTAGGTCCTGTTGGGGCCCTTCCCCCATGGATTGAGGTGGACGAGCAGGGGGTTGGTGACCCTTCATGGAAGCTCCTGTGAGGGTGTACATCAGGTGGTCCAGATCCCTCATCCCTTCACGAAGCAGCATTGATGGATGCTGGGAACTCGGCTGTACTTTCTTCTGTTGCTGGAGCTGGCAGTGGCAGTAAAGTTTATTTAAAAAAAAACAAAACGGGAGGGGGGGGGAGAGGAGAAAAGCTGCCTCGCTGTTTGTGCTACTTGCAGCGCCAAGTCTCGGGTGGGGACGGCAGCGGTAAACAGAGCTGCCCTCCACCGGGACGATGGGCACGCAGCCGGTGGTGCCGCGTGGTTGGCGTGGCGCGCGGCTCGTTCTGAGGAGGTTCCCGGTCGTGTCTTGTCTTGAGCTGGATTGCATAGCCTCCGCATTTCTGGGCGGGGAGGGCGGCTGAGTGCTGACCCGAAACTTAAATGAGCCCCACGGGTGTCAGGCCTACCCTGTCAGCGCGGGAATGGTGGCCATTTTGATTTCCGAGGCGCGGAAGTGTTCCCCACCGCCGCTGTTGCCGGCAGTACACGGACCCAGGGGGAGGGGTAAAGAGGCTCTGGCTCAGAGGAGATTCCTCTGAACCAAGATTCAGATGACTCCCCCCAGGTTGTTTTTTTTTCCAGCGGATTTGTGCTGCTTAATTAGCCAGGCCAGCAGCGGGGGATGTTATCTCTCGGCCCCTGGTCCCGGTCCTCCGGTGATTCTCGGCTGATGAAGAGACCCAAGTTGGCGGAAAGAAAGCGGTCGATGAGCGTTCGGCGGATTTTCAGTCTTTCACCTCCTCCAAATTGTCCTGAGAGGGATACTGAGGGCGTGGGGGGATGATTCCCTGGGAACGGAGTCAGCGCAAAACGAGGCTGATCCTGACGAGGGACCGGAGGAGGCTCCAGTTGCCAAGGAAGTTGACCCTAAGGAGGTGCGCGTTTTCCGCAAGGAGGCGCCCTGGCCACTTATTCCTTGTGTCCTAAAGGAGATTGGTAGCGGCATTTTGCAGGGGGAATCCGACCTGGAGACTTGAGGGAACCGGCGGAAGTGTTTTCCTTTTTCTTAAGATGTTTAGACTATTGATGGTTTGGGAACGGGACACCCCTGAAGGTCAGCAGAGCGTTGGATCCGTCGCCGGAGGAGACCTTGGACGAAGGCCCGGATGCTTCAGGCTCGCTGGTACCTAAGAATACCACATTGCCGGCAGCGAGGTACAGGATCGAAAGTTGGGGGGTTCATCTGGAAAGGATTTTTGGGGGTCTCAGCCCTGCGAGTTGCAGCAGCGTGACACAGGGGGCGTGCCTGCACTGGGTCCAGCATTTGCAGGAGACGCAGTCGGCGCCAGCAGCAGCAGCAGGAGTGCAAGGCGGAGCGTTCAGAAGCAGCTGTGGCACATGGGGCCGATGCCTTCCACGATCCGATCACAACATCTTCCAGAGTTATGTCGTCTGCGGGGTCGACCAGAGACTTGCCTTCGACGCGAAACTGGTCAGCGGACGTTTGGTCCAAATCTCAGCTAGGGGCCCTTCCGTTCGAGGGCAAGCTCGGAGCAGAGCGGACTCTCCCCGATGCTTTCCTAAGAGCACAAGCTGCCACAGTGCAAGCCGGAAGGCCTTTTCCTTTCCCGCTCGGGCACCCTTCTGGGACAGGAAGACGTTTCGCACACAGTGAAGGTTCTCTGTCATCTCGAAGGCAGGGCTCAGGCAGAGCACAGGCCGGGGTCAGTCCGTTTGGGGTGGGCGCAAGCTCCTCTCAATGCCACTCTGCTATTCCGACCGGCAGAAGGCGTTTAACGCCTTTTCCTGAGGAGTGGGCCAACCTTACTGCGGGCCAGCGGGTCCTCGGTGTGTTGCGAGAGGGCTGTGCGTTAGAATTTGCTTGGCCAATCTGAGCGGTTTGCGTCGTGTCCCCTTATGCTCCCCACACCAGGCAGGTGGCGTCGGCGTTGCAGTTGGTGATTTGGGCGCTTGCATGTCCGCGGCCTCGTCAGAGAGCTCTTCTCTCCCAGGGGGATCCGTTATCAGAGGAGTTTCATCGTTCCCCCCCCCTGCTCGAGGAGGAAGGCAGAAACAGCCTTTTCTCAGCGGCTTATTCCTACCATTCCTGGTCTGTCAGTCGGTTAGAGATGAGAGCAGTACGCGTCTCGGTGACTGGCCTTTCTGCAACCCGCCATGGGTGGGTTCTGTCGGAGAATGCAACGCCGGTGGCCTCCATCAAGCAGGGAGGAACCAAGAGTCAGGCGGTTATCCTGTGAGCAGAACAGCACTTGGAGCAACTGGCGGCGTCTCACATAGCCGGGGTGGGCAAGGCGCGAGGGGATTTTCTCAGCTGGAGAAAGCTAGGCCCCAGAGAATGGGAGCTGTCAGGGACAGTGATGCATCAGTTTTGCAACAGGCGGGGCTTTCCCCACATGGTCTTAGTGGCGTCCAGGCAAAACACCTCGGTTTTATAGTCAGCAGAGAGCGCATGGGGCAGGAGGAATCGGTGTTCTGGTTCCGTCATGGCCTCGAGGAATTTGCCTCTATATATATATGCGCCCCTTTCATAGCTTGTTTCGGTTCATTTATAAGTGCCACTTAGACAGAACTCTCCATATATGACTCAAGGCATTTCCAATATACCCTTGTTAAGTTTAATAAATTTACTTCGTTTAACCTCAGCCTCTAGCTGCTTCAGCTCCCAAGTTACCACGACCCTGTTTTATTGTAACTTTGCTTCTTCTTCAATGTCAATGTTAATGTTTATGTTATCGGTTCCTTGTAAACCGATATGATATGATCGGGATCATGAATGTCGGTATAGTTGATCGGGATCATGAATGTCGGTATAGAAAAGAGTTAAATAAAATAAATAAATATTTTTTCATCCATGGCCACTGGTGGGCAAAGTGGAATGGCAGCTAAAGAAGCATCCGAGCAACGTGATTCTGGTGGATCCGGAGCGGCCGCATCATGCGTTGTTCATACCTGTGGTCAACATGTCCGTAGATGGGCCGCTGAGGCTCGGCCGGCTGCCTGACCTTTGCCAGGGCCCAGTATTTTCAGATCTGGCGACTCGCTTCTGTCTCGTGGCCTGGTTTTTAAGAGGAAACGAAGGGGCTATTCCGAAGGGGTCGTTACTACTTTATGGCAGGCCAGGCGACCTTCCACATCTTTGGCGTATGTGAGGATTTGGAGGGTCTTTGGATCCTGGTGTACCAATAATGGGGTACAACTTATGCAGGCTGCGGTGTCACATATTTTGGTCTTTCTTCAAGAGAGTTTGGTTAAGGGTCTAGCCAAATCTCTAAGAGTGCAGGTAGAAGCCTTAGGCTGTTGTTGGGGTAAGGTCCATCTGCTGGCAGGGAGGCAAAACCCAGGAGTCTGGACTGATCTGTGGTATTCCAGGAACGAAAATTAGCAGGTAAGACCCAATTTTCCTTACCTGCTGGAAAACTAATGCATTTTGAGCACTTCCCACACGTCCCTAAGAGTTTCATAATGCCTCTGTATTGCTTCTTGGTTCAACCACATCTTGAATACTGTTTGCATTTCTGGTCACTGCATTTGAAAAAAAGAGGTAATGGAATTGGAAAAGGTGCAGAGAAGGGCGACCAAAATGATAAAGGGGATGGAACAGCTCCTCTATGAGAAAAGACTAAAGAGGTTAGGACTCTTCAGCTTGGAGAAGAGACGGCTGAGGGGAAATACGACAGAGGTCTTTAAAACCATGAGTGGAGTGGAAAGGGTAAACATGAATTAGTTTCAAAAAGTACAAAGACTAGGAGACATGCAAGGAAGTTACTAGGTGATGCGTTTAAGACAAATAGGAGAAAATACTCTTTTACTCAATGCATAATTAAACTCTTGAATTCGTTGCCAGAGGATGTGGTGAAAGCTGTTAGTGTAGCTGCATTTAGAAAAGTTTTGGCCAGGTTCCTGGAGGAAAAGTCCATTAACAATTATTAAGGTGGAGTTGCAGAAATCCCCTGCTTATTCTTGGGATAAGCAGCTTGGAATCTGTCTACTCCTTGGGATGCAGCCAGTTACTTGTGATCTGGATTGGCCATGGTTTGAAAGAAAATGCTGGGCTTGATGGACCTTTGGTCTGACCCGGCATGACAAAACTTAAGCTCTGGTTTGTATTCCAGGTGCCGGTGACGTTTGAGGACATCGCCGTCTATTTCTCCCAGGAGGAGTGGGGGTCTTTAGATGAAGAACAGAAGGAGCTGTACAGGGAGGTGATGAAGGAGAATTACGAGACCCTGAGCTCTCTAGGTAAGGACTGCGTTATCTGAAATTTTAGCGGACAGAGAGGATGTTTATTAAAAGTCACTTGTGAGTTTGTTCCTAGGTCAGCTCCATAGCAGAAACTTGCAAACATAATCAAGACCTTTCCTGTTCATTCCCCAGATCAGTCCAGACGCTTGGGTTTTTCCATCCCTACCAGTAGAGGGAGACAGAGAGGAAAAGCTTTACTGACTTAACTTAGCGTGCCACCTGCAGTCCCTCAGTATTCCTCTGTCTCCAGCAGTCACACTGTGCAGGTGAAGATTTACTCCCAGGGGTGCTAGGCCCTGTTGGCGAGGCCATGCCCCTGGTAGAGTGGGGACGAACAGATGGTCGATGACTCTTTTTGGCCTGTTCCCAGATGCCAGGCAGGAGTTGATAAAGCCAGTGGGGCCTGCTCCCTCGATCCTGATCCTCTCCTCCCTCCTGCCAAAGGAGTCTCCCTCTGGCCCTGACCGAAAACTTTGAAAGGGAAGTGTGCACTTTTACTTTTTAGATTAAAAGAAAAAAAAATAGGAGTTATGCAGCTGGGAGCTGCGGAGACTCCTTGCTGAAGCAGGGCTGTGGCAGAGGTTTTTGACCTTGCTAGTGGTGCGCCGCCTATGAAAGGGCCTGCACCCTCAGTGGCCTCATCACTGAATCTGTAAGAATCAGCCGATGGGACGTGTCCCTTGGACTCTTTTCAGTGCGGCGTGCTTGGTTGCGTGGTTGGCGCACGTCGTAAGACGCACATACATGCTCACACAAACACATTTGCTCCTCTCTCTCTCTCACACACACACACACACTCCATCTCTCCTACACACAGGATCTCTCTCACCCTCACACATACACTCCCTTTGTCACACACACTCCCTCATATATACATGCTTCCTGACACACATACCTGCTCACACAAACACATATGCTCCCTCTCTCTCTATATGTGACAGAGGGAGTGTACGTGTGAGTGTGAAAGAGAGAGATCCTGTGTGTATGAGATGAAGTGTGTGTGAGAGAGAAAGAGAGGGAGCATGTATGTTTGAGTGAGAATGAATGTGTGCATATGTACATGTATGAGAGGAGAAAGTTTGGAGTCTGGCTTCTTGTAGTTTCCGTCTGAACGTTTGTATTTCTACTCTGTATTCCGTATTTGGAGAGCGTCTGGCTGTGTTCTGCATGTGTGACTTAGGTGAGGTATTCTGCCAGCATGTTGTTTCTAAATCGGGATCCGTAGCAGCCTAATGCATTCTGTTTTCCCAATAGGAGGTGTACTGGTGTTGTAGGGCCTGGTGTAATATTCGCAGTGCATGCGCAGTTAGTGCGTTAGGGTATGGCCGGCTTTCTTTAGGCTCCAGGATTTTGTATTATTCAACGTCCCTGCTAGTGGATGGGGGGGGGGGGGGGGGGGGGGCTTGTGTTGCCGTTACCCAGGTGACATCAGAATTTGAATATTATTTTTCTGCGGTGAGGGGACAGGTCCTTGTTTCCTGTGACCGTGGGGTATTTGCCGAATGTGAGGCGCAGGTTCTGGTTAGGGTTGTGTCCCACTCCTGTCTGGAAGAATGCCTGATTCATGCTCCTGACTAATTTTCGCGGTAGTTTTCCTAGCTGGCTGTTACTACTTGGAAGGTTCTTCTGCCGGGAGAGGGCACTGCCGTGCCTGCCCAGCGCCTTGCACCAATGGTGCAAAATGTTTGCAGCGGGGTCTCCTGCTTTATGACGCTGCCCGTACGGCATCTGGTAACAGGCAGGTGTGGAGAGAGAGCCATCGGACCCCGCCAGGATCAAACTAATCAGAGGGGATTTTCTTTTAAAAAAATCATAAGTTTAATTTAAAAAAAAGAACTTGCTGGGGAGAGGGAAATACATGCGCCAGACCTCTCTTCACATCTGCCTCAAACATCCCTCCATCCTCTTTTCTCACCGGTCTCTCACTCTTTGTCTTTGCTCCACAGTCCATCCCAACCAGTCCCCCTCTCTCACTCCACCCGTCCAGTCCCTTCAGTTACTCTGTCTCCCCCTACAGGTTCATCCCTAATTCTCCCTACCTCCACCAGTGCATCCTCACAAGTTGCTAACTCTCTCTCTCTCTCTCCACCAGTCCATCCCTGCCAGTCTTTCTCTCTCTTTCCCCACCAATCTCCCACTAGCCTGTCCCCACCAGTCTCTCTCCACCATTCCATCCCCACCAGTCTCTCCCTCCCTCCACCAGTCCATCCTGGTCAGTCTCTGTCTCTCTCTGTCTACCAGTCCCTTTCTTTCAATCTGTCTCTCTTTCTCCCTCCCTCCACCAGTCCATCCTGGTCAGTCTCTGTCTCTCTCTGTCTACCAGTCCATCTCTGCCAGTCTCTCTCTCTCTCCTTCCACCAGCCATTCCCCTCAGATCCAGCTGTGTGACTGCCTGTAGTCACACCACAAGTTATTGATTATCAGTACATTCTTGCACGTTTACTCCAGTGCTTTGCAATTCTATGTATTCTGTTTGTATCAGTAAGCATTACTTAATAACTTTAATATATCCTGAATGGGGTGCATAGCATTATATCTTCTTTGTTACATTAATAGCTTTTCTGTATATGGCCCATTACTGCAGGTAAAAATGAAAGAGAAGCATATGGAAGTCCACAAAAATGTTAGAGGTTGAAAAGGGGTCCGCGCTTCCAAAACAGTTGGAAAACCCTGGTCTAGAGACTGGCAGCTAAAATGTAATGCTAAAAAAATGCAGAGGAGGGCATTTAGGGTGCAAAATCCAAGGGAGAAGTACAGTATTGGGAGTGAAACTTTAAGCACAAAAGAACATCTGGATTTGGAGGTGATCAAGTCTGATGATCTTAAGGGGGGTCAGACAGCAAAGGCCAGGAAGATGCTCGACTGCACAGGGAGAGGAAGGGTCAGCAGAAAACGGGAGGTGATATTGCCCCTGTATAGATCCCTGGTAAGACCTCACTTGGATTCCTGTGTACAATTCTGGAGATCGCACCTTCAAAGGATATAAACAGGATGGAGTCGGCCCAGAGGGAGGCGGCTACAATGGTCAGTGCTCTTCCTTCTCAAGTATATAGGGATAGACTTAAAGATCTAAACATGAATACCCTAGAGGAAAGGCGAGATAGGGGAGATATGAGAGAGACATTTAAATACCTGCAAGGTTTCCATGCACAGGAGGTGAGCCTCTTTCAAAGGAAAGGAGGCTCCAGAACAAGGGCTCATGTGATGAGGGTGAAAGGGGGCAAACTCAGGAACAGCCTCCCAGTGGAAGTGATGGAGGGAAACACATGATCTTAATTCAAGAAATCATGGAATAAGCACATGGGATCTCTGCGGGAGTGATGGGAATTGTAAAGCTAAAGTTATTTGGGTGGATGGGCAGACTCGATAGGCTAGATGGTCTTCTGCCATCACAGTTCTGCCTTTCTATTGGGCCATCACACACGTCTTCATGGTTTCCTCCCCTTTAAATCAGCCGCTGGCCTTTCCTACATCCCACGTCCCTGTTCTCTGATATGGGGAACTCACTGCAGGCGATGCCTCCTGAAGCCCTGACTCCGGCTCCTGCCTTGCTCCGTGTGTGGGCCGATACCTGAGATTTACTGGCTCTTCTCACTTCAGATCCCACTCCTGCATTTATCCCCATCTTGCATTATGCAGGAAGATGTATTTTGGGAAAAGCCATCGCTGCAGACTTTAGATTGGTTGGATCTGATCTTCTGATCCCCAGCGCCTGCAGGTTCTGGAGCTCGGGGCTTCGATCCACAAGCCCATGACCCACAGAGAGAGAGAGAGCCTCAGCTTAGGGATGGCCTGACCTCGAGCTTAGACACCTGGGCCAGAAAGCTGAGTGGTGCTCAAGCTCCATGAGCAGACCAAGCGACATAATCCCCATTTTCATCTGGGCAAGCAGTGCAGTTTCCTGGGGACCCAATGTCACAGAGGCAGAACGTCAGGGCCACTGGCACGGAGGGGGCCTGCTCCTTAACTTCTGCCCTTGGCTCCAGTATATCGGACATCAGCCTTGTGCACCCGTGGCCAGCAGCACCAGTTGACCTCTGCTCTGAGCTAGGGTTTATGGATTTATGACCACTGGGGTCTTTGGAGCTCTTACTTGACATATTTTGGAGCTCTTTATTTAACCGGTTTCAGGCACATACATGAAAAGACAGAAATCACAATAAATCAGAATCAGGGCTGAATCACATCGGTAACTAAAATCCACAATCCCAGTACAAGCAGCTGAAGATCACGCCAGGCCGTAGCAGGCGAGGTGAGGGTCTCGAAGTATTAAATCCTTTATTCAAAACATCCAATCCTAATTGGTCAGCACCCACTATATTTCTTGCCTGAGCTTTCCAGTACCCCAGATGTGGATTAGATTTCCAGGAGGTCGCGATGGTAAGCCTTGCGGCCAGGAGTAACTGACCTTTCCCTGTACGTACAAGGAGCAGTCCAGACAGTGGAAGTCGTTGCACACTTTTTCCAGACATTATAGGCTACACCTGGCGCCACAAACCGCGGGTTATTTTGGCGATCAGGTACTCCGAGCAGGCCTCGCAGGACCCCCCACCCGAATTAGGGAAGCTTGGGTACATCCCACTGTCTGGACTGATCCTGGTACGTACAAGGAAAAGAAAATGATTCCTTACCTGCTAATTTTCGTTCCTGTAGTACCATGGATCAGTCCAGACGCCCGCCGCTAGGGGTTTCGTCGTTTCCTGCTCGGATTCTTCCATGTAGCTGTCTTTCTGTCTTTCTCTGGTTATTATGGCTGTCCACAGCTCCTCACAAGTTGGCTGTTTTGTGGTCTCGTTGACCGTTTTTTACTTCTATCTTTGTCTGTTTCTTTCTGGTTACGGACCTGGATCCAAAATGTTGTTTGTTCTTTTGGGCTTTGCTATGCGTAATACTGAGCTCCAGCAGAGGGTGCACTGCTCTATATGCTGACGCCCTCAAACTCTGTTCTGACTCCCATCTGCTGGACGGGGGACATCCAGTACCCCAGATGTGGATTAGATTTCCAGGGAGGGGTCGCGATGGTAAGCCTTGCGGCCAGGAGTAACTGACCTATTATAGATCGAAATGGGACAGGTAGCGGAGAATTCTGTCAAAACCTCCAGCGAAGCCCGATTTAGGTAATAAAGGTGTCGCGATGTTTAAGCTTTACCTGCGATCTCCGCAGCCACCCCAGGGCAGTACCACCTCACGTGGCTGTAAGCATCTTGCTCCCCATATCCTCTCCCCCAACAATATACACTGTGTCCAGGGAACATTTCCGCAGAGCAAAACAGGAGTGTGTGATGTGTTCTGTGCAGCAGCCGCGCTCCCAGTGCTCGATATCTGATGAGTGGAGATCCGTATCCCCCTTCCACGCTGCAGTACCCCAGATCCTCCTTCCATGTATCTGTGAGGTTACAAGGAGTCCTCGGCCCTTCCTAACGTAGTCATGTAACAGCTCCGCTCCCGGCGCACAAATAGGATTCCGTCTGGTCCAAAGGGCGCGAGGCAGGGTGCAGCTCAGAAGTACATCCCAGCATCACGGGACTCCTAGAGACTGGTGACAGGGGAGAGAGAGGGAGGATCCCCTCTCTATGCCCCACATACCCGACCACCCGTCGCCACATCTGCAAAGTTGTGAGCCATAAGCGGGCCGGGCCTCCAAACGCGCCTGCTCACAGGGGAGGAGGGGGATGAGAACAGAAGGACCGGCAGGGGTTCGCCTCCCCAGCTTGCTCCTCCTCCATTGCTTCTCCACGCCGGGTCCTTGTCACTAAACCAGTCGAGCTGCCCGGTAGTATAATCTGAAATTGGGCAATGCCGTAACGTGCAAAGTGTTATCCTTGCTGGTTTCTATTTTCCAGTTTGACTGTGCAGTTCCTGGAACAGCGATATCCGAATAGTACGAGGGACATGTTGACAGGCGCACAAAACCTCTGGCCAACTGGCCATCTTGATTAAATGTACACGACCTGCCCAGGAGACAGTGATGGCCTCTCAGTCCTTCAGGCGCTGTTTCATGTCTGCAAGGTGTGGGGCTAGATTGCTTTTGAATAGGTCTTTAGGATCCCTGGGAATAAAAATCCCCCAATAAGTGAACCCCCCTCCCGAGCCACAATCACGCCTGCCAAAGAGCCACATGGCCGAGGGGGAAACCCTTCTGCCTTATCATAATTTAGGTTATAACCTGACAGCCCCCCAAAGTGCGTTATCGACTCCAGGAACCCGGGGTCCGAAATCGCCAGCTCAGTTATAAACCAAAGCAAGTCGTCGGCCTGAAGGGCCGATTTGCGCCCTCCTGCCTCGCACGTTAAAGTCCTGGACAGTGGGGTGAGCCCTGATGGCTTCGGCTGGAGGTCCCCATTGCGGTAATTAAAAAGGCGAGGAGAAAGGGCGCAGCCTTGCCTGGTGCTGAATGGCCACAGGAACCGAGCGAGCCTGAGGTCTCTTGGACGGGGGAAGTCATCCCAAGCCAAAAAACCGCTCTGGCTGCAAACACGGAAAGCTGTGGGACCCTTTCAAAAGCCTTTTCAGCACCTAATGGAAGCGAAAGGCCTGAAATACGCTATCGCCAGGCCACCCTCCTGGCATTAGGTGTGGAAACATTCCCTTTAACGAAGCCGGTTTGGTCAGGATATGTGAGTTGGGGGCAGAAGAGACTCCATCCCAAGCTGTAAAACGTTCGGTGACATTTTTATCTCCGCGTTTAGCAATGAAACGAGCCTGCGGGAGCTGCAGTGCAGTGCATCCTTCCCCCTTCTTAGGGAGTAAGGGAATGGTAGCGCCTGCCGTATCACCCGAGCCGCGGTGTCTTGTTTACCTGCTAAAAAGGGTATAAGATCAGCCGGGCACCTCTTATAACTGTCCATAGGGTATCTGTCTGGCCTGGGGCTTTTCTCTTCCAGCTACTGATTGAATTTCCAGACCCGTGATGGGTTCTGCCGGTTTGGCCACCTGGCTTCCGTGATCTTAAGACGGTGAAAAGGAGGGGAGAAGGCCCTGAATCTCAGTCACACTCCCCATGTGGGGGCTCCATGAACAGTGCTTCAGTATTCGTTAGCTCTGTTTTTTACCTTCCCCGAGAGACACCCCCCACAACACCAGGACTAACAGTCCTACCAGCTTTTTTTCTTAAGAGCTCGGGCCAAGAGGGAACTAAGCTGATCTCCATATTCGTAAAAAATTGAGCTTAGTCTATTTCCCTCGAGAGATTTCTGATCCCTTCGAGATTGCTCCAAGGTTCGCTGTCAGCAGTCCTTGTGTTGCTCCTCTAGGCTGTCAATCTTTGCTAAGAGGCTCATCACCCTTTGCCTACAGAGTTTCTGCAGGTAACTTGAGTACAATATTATTTGCCCTCTCGGGTAGCTTTGGAAGTCTCCCATCTCAATAGAGGAGAATAATCCACTTCCAGGGTTAAGTGTCAAACTCCTCTATCGCTCCCTTCAGCAATTCAGGGAATCTTTTATCAGCCAGCAGCGATGCATTAAACCTCCAGGTTGAATTCTTCTGGCCCCCACCTCAAGAACAACCTCTACTGGGTTATGATCTGATATGGAGCAAACCGAAATATCGCTCTGAACTATTTTCGATGCCAACACCAGCGAACAGAGAAAGTAACGTGTTGAGGAGAAGAGAAGGTATAATCCCTCTCTCCAGCGTGTTGGTGTGAAAGGAAGAGACTTCGTCAAGTCTCTCATCTCTCTAGAAGTTCCTATATTAGCTTTAGAGGTTGAAGTCTTATCCATATTTTGGTCAAGGCATACATTCCAGTCCCGTCCCCCCCTACAAGGAGAGGCTGCATTCCCCAATCAACCAAAGTGTGCATAAATTTACTGAAGAGCTCCCTCTGATCTGTATTAGGCCCATAGACATTCACCAGAGTAAACAAATCCCCCAGTAGGGTGCAATCTAACACAACATATTGACTATCTGTGAAAATCGAATGCACTTTGCACCAGTGTTGTCACTGAGCCCAGCTCTGCACTGATTCTCATGACCGGTGGTGGAAAGCAAAATCTCAGCCTCTTTTGTACTCTACAGCTTTTATTTCCTGACTATGCTCTATGTCATATACCAGCGATTCTCAGCCTGGCCCAAGAACAGATCTCAGGAGCCTTCAGGGGGGGGGGGTTGCAGGATGAAGCCAACATTAGAAAAATCAGGAATTAAACCCGGGAGGGTCAGGCTGCAGTCTGCTGAGAGTTCGTCAATTGACAGGAATTGGACTTGTAAAATGGGTTTCTGCATGCACCGGTTTAGGAAACCGAATATAACAGCAGATAAAGACAGCAAGGCCCAATCCCGCACTCAGTCCAAACTCTCACCTTTCTGTGATACCTTCATGCTCCCCACCATGGAGGACCCTCGGGGACTAGGTTGAACTTTCTTGAATGAAGGTATCAGTTTTGCCCCATCACCTCTCTTCTGTCTTCACCTCTTTCCCTTGCAGCCAGAAGTGCGGATGTTAAGAAAGTACAATATGCTGTCTACGCCTGAAAATTCACTTGGCTGGATATTGGCTGATTCAACTGGCTTAACTGTATTTTTGCGCCCCTGTAATGAACCAATGAATATTTCCCCCATGGGTGTTTATGGTAATAGACTCCTCATCATTTGGTTGCCCTCCTCTGGCTTCCTCTATTCTGTCTCTTTCCTTCTGGAGATTTTTTCTCCAGAGCTGGCCACAATACTCCTGGATGAGATCTCACAATGATTTCTAGAGAGATAGGAACATCTCCTTTTTTATTTTTTCTGCTGGTTGTACTTCTCTGTCGCCCCGGTGTTTTTCCGATTCTCCCCCCCACTCCCTCATAATGTTTGACCAAATTAAGGTAATTTGAATCAATGCCCCCCAATCCCTCTGCTTAACGGTGGAGAACAGTAGTAGATCCTCTTCTAGCCCTCACCCCCTATCATGCACTGCTTCTGTGAGAACTGCTGCAGTGTATTTCTCAGTGAATGTAAGAAAAAGAGAACTTAGTTCTATTATTTTTTTTCCTAGAAACGGGCCATGAAAGGATCAATCCGGATATATTATCAAGGATTAAACAAGAGGAAGAGCCGTGTGTCTGGGATTGCCAGGAGTCAGGAGAGAGAGAAATTACGCACTCATACATAAGTGAGTAATATTAACAAATACCGTACAGAGAAAAGGAAAATTGGGTCTTACCTGATAATGTTCATTCCTGGAATACCTCAGATCAGTCCAGATGCCTGGGTTTTGCCTCTCTACCAGCAGATGGAGACAGAGAAGAGCTTTACTGACACTGCTGCTTAACCTAGTGTGCCACCTGCAGTCCTTCAGTATGACCTGTACCCAAGCCAAGATGAGATTAAGTATATCCTGAATAAACTTGAAACCCGACCAGCCATCCACTCTGTACTATGTTCATACCGAAAACAAGAGCGGGCTTCTCGGGCTCTGGACTGATCTGGGGTATTCCAGGAATGAAAATTAGCAGGTAAGAACCAATTTTCCTTTCTTGTTCATACCCCAGATCAGGCCAGATGCCTGGGATGTCCCCAAGCTCTCCTAAACTGGGTGGGAATGTGCTAGCCCCACTCACAGCACACTCTCCCCAAATCCCGCAGAGTCCGGAGCCTTGACATCCAGCCGGTAATGTCTGGCAAAAGTGTGCAGCAACTTCCACATAGCTGCTCGACATATTTCTTCCAGAGAAACAAGTTGACATCCGGCCCATGAGGTTGCCTGTCCCTGAGTAGCGTGAGCCCGCAGGCCCTCAGGCACTGGCCTACCCTTATAACTATATGTCGATCCAATCACTTCCTTCATCCACCGTATTACTCCCTTTCTTTGGTCCATTCCAAAGCATGAAAAGATGGCCTGATCTACGAAAACCATTGGCAGCCTTAAGATATCTCAACAAAGCTCGACGCACATCCAGCAAATGAAGCTCTTTCACATGAGGCATAGACGAATCCAAGGTTGGAAACGCGGGGAGTTCCACTGTCTGACTGAGATGAAACGTGGACACGACCTTCGGTGGAAAAGAAGGCACTGAGCGCAATGACACACCCCTCCCCATAAATCTGCAGAAAGGGGTCTCTACACGATAACACCTGCAGTTCTGGCAGAACAATAGCCACCAAAAAAAACCCCACCTTCAGAGTCCGATCTTTTACAGATGCCCTTTTCAAGGGTCCACAAGTCCCCGCAGAACTAGATTAAGATCCCACGAAGGACAGAACTTTTTCACCGGATGCCGTGAATGCTTGGCCCCCAAAGAAAACAAACCACATCCGGATGTGAAGCCAGAGAAACTCCTTGCACCTTACCTTGGAGGCTGCCAGCTGCACCCGAAGGGAATCAAAAGCCGGACCCTTCACTAGACCTCCTTACAAGAATGTCAGGATATGCGAGACTGAGGCCTGGGTTGGCTGTATGCCCTGCTGCAGACACCATGTCTTGAAAACTCTCCAGACTGTAATGTAAGCCAAGGATGGAGACGGACGTCTGGCTTGCAGCAAAGTCACAATGACTCCCTAAGAATAACCTTTCTGTATCCAATGATTCCTCTCAAAAGCAAGGCCGCGAGACCAAAGCAATCCGCCTCTTCCCAAAATATTGGACCCTGACGTAGCACTTTCTGCAGGTGTCCAAACCCCAACAGCTCGCCCACCGCTAAGTTTATCAGATCAGCAAACCACAGACGTCGCGACCACTTCAGAGTCACGAGAATCACCTCGCCCAAATGCCGTTTTATTTGCCTCGACACTCTGCCGACCAAGGGTCATGGAGGGAACAAGTACAGAAGAACCCCCCGCAGCCAGGGCAGGACCAGAGCATCTAGGGCTGTGCTCCCGCCTGCAGCTGAAAAATCTGGACGCCTTGGCGTTCTGTCTCATTGCCATCAAGTCCATGTGGGGGTCCACCCACCTGTCCTGCACGAGAACCATAGCTTCCTCTGCCAGTTCCCGTTCTCCGCAATCGAGTCATTGCTGACTGAGAAAGTCCATCTGAATGTTGTCCGCCCCAGCAATGTGAGATGCCACGAGAACTGTCAGGTGTAGCTCCACCCAGCAAAGCAATTCCTGAGGCTCTTGCAAAACCAGATGACTTTTCATTCCTGCCGACAGTTGATAGAAGCCACCACCATCACATTGTCTGACCAGATTCGCACCACTCGACTGTGGCCTAAATGAAAACAAAGCTAACCAAACTGCCCTCATCTCCAGCTGACTGATAGACTATGAGGCCTCTTCGCTGACCACTGGCCTTGAGCCATCTGGCCCTGATATCCAGCTCCCCAACCCATAAGGCTGGCATCAGTGGTTATAATCACCCATTCTGGGATCTCCAGTTCCACTCCTCATTCCAGATTGACCCAGAAAGTCCCCTGAGCGGCAGGGGACTCTGAAACTCTTCCGATAATGGGAATTAGATGCAGTGTAAAACCATAGACCCCAGGAGTTGCAAACAATCCCAAACCCTGGGCACTGAGAGCCGTAACCAGTGGCAAACCTTACTCTGCAGTTTTATCACCCAATCTGCCATGAGAAACACCTTGCCAAGCTTGGGGTTACAGCGAGCCCCCATATATTCCAAGGATTGGGAGAGAACTAGGTTGCTCTTCACCAGGTTCATCACCCAGCCCAGAGATCACAACCTCTCCATGACCCTCGGTACTGATTGTTGACATAGGGCTTCTGACGTTGCCCAAACGAACCCGTCGTCCAGATATGGATGCACCAGACGTCCTTCTTTTCCCAGCACTGCCCCACCCCTGCCATCACTTTGGTGAACGTATACGGCGCGGTTGTTAACCTGAAAGGAAGGGCGCAAAAGTGAAACTGTTCTCCCAGAACCAAAAGTCTCAGGAACTTCTGGTGATCCAGCTGAATTGGGTATGTGCTTCGGTCAAATCCAAAGACACTAGGATCTGTCCCTTGTGGATCACCACCATAAACTGACTGTAGAATTTCCCTTCGAAAACGAGACGCCCCGAGGGCTGCATTCACCTTCTTCAAATCCAAAATCGGTCTTCTTTCTATGGAGCCGTGACGTAGATGGAATACCTGCCCTGGAGCCAAGACTGTGCCAACCCCCAGGTGTCGCAACCGTTCTACGCTCTCGTGAACAGCTTCCTGCTTGGCGAGGAACCCACAAGGGGAGAGGACGTAAGCCTCTCGGATTGACCGAGCAAATTCTCACATGTAACCATCTCTTATCACCTCCAGTACCCACTGCTCCGTCGTGATCTTGACCCACTCTTTGTAAGACAAAGCTAGCCACCCTTTGACCGCTCGCAGAGAATAGTGGGCCGGCTTCGCCTCATTGAGAGGTCTTAGTGCCACCGACTCCCTGACCCAAGCTGTCTCGAGCTGGCTTCCGCCTGCCTCAATAGGCAGAAGCAGCAAAACCTGCGCTTTGCCTCTGAGGTATGGAGAGACCTCTATTCTGCCGATATGGAATCAAGTAGAGAAGGTTCTCTTACCCCCTTTGACTTATCCTCAGGCAATTTATGCGCTTTGGACTCTCCCAGGGATTTTACCAACTGTTCTAGGTCCTCATCGAACAAAAGCTTGCCCTTAAAGGGCAGAGCACTCAGCTGAGACCTGGACAAGACATCCGCTGACCAATTCCTCAACCATAGGAGCCTTCTGGTGGAAACTGCCAATATCATAATCCTAGAGGAAGGCCTAAGCAAATCATATAATAAAGCGTCTGCCACATAGGCCACTGCAGCTTCCAGTCGCTCAGCTTGCTTGGTTGCAACTGGGAAGGGTGCCTCTCTCGCCTGCAAGTGCTGGACCCAGCGTAAACGTGCTCTTTGCAAGAAGCTGCTGCACACAACCGCCCTTAATGCCGAGTGCCGAACCCTCAAAAATCCTCTTGAGCTGAATCTCTCATTTCTTTCTCCTTCAATGCTTCAGAGCGGCTGACCACCAGGATGGTTGTTTTCTTGGTCACCGCAGAGACCGATGCGTCCATCTTTGGCGGCATCAAACGGTTGAGATCCTCCTCTAGTAAGGGATATAACTGTGCCATTGTTCTCCCCCTCCTTTAAACCCACTCCCTGACCACCAACTTTTCTACTGACTTATGGAGAGGAAAGGCTTCACTGGACCCCTCAAGTCGTTAACGAAGGGATCCATGCCTTCGTAATCCAACTCCTACAGTACCTTAATGACTAGTTCTTTGAGCACCTGCAGAATTAAAGACCATAATTCCTACTTCCTGACTTCCTGAATAGTCTGACCACCTTAGGGTCGACACCGGGTGGTAAATCATCATCCAGAGCCCCTACTGCCAAGGCATCTGCTGCTTCAGAGCCCTCTGAGTCGAACCTCGAAGAACCCTTTTGCATGTTCGACTTTGTTTTTTTTGGCCTGCCATGGGCTCTCTGGGATTTGAGAGCACTCCCCCCGCCACCTTCCTGGTGAGCAAGGCTTCATGGAGAAGCAATACAAACTCCGATGAAAACGCCCACAGCTCCTCTACATTCTCTTCTTCAATGTCCTCTGCGCCCTCCGAGTCCCCCCTGTGCCTCTGCGGGGCTCAAAACAGCCGGGGATAAAGTGGGAGGGACATCCCTGTCATTTCCTGAGGCCGCTCGTGCAGACGCCCCAAAAACCAAGATGGCCGCCATTCCTGCGCTTGCCGAACGCGGCCATGGTGCTGCCTCCCAACGATCGCATCTTCCTTTTCCCTGACCGTAGTGAAGCAGACCCTCTCGAGCTGCTCTCTCCCCTGGAGATGCAGCGAGCAACATAGTCCCGCTGAGGTCAGCTGTGTCCACGGCTCCCCGCGTGAGCTGCAGATCTTCCCCGCAATTCTTAGCCAGTGCCATTATTTTTGTCTGACCTGCACTTGCTGCCTGCGTGAGCCAAGCGCTCTTAGCCCCCTCACCAATGGGACAAATATTGGTCACCGGGGCATCATCTGCCCTAGCAGTGGTCACCGACCACCTGCAGAGAACAATGCTGCCCTTTTTAAAATCCCCCAACACCATCCCTCACAGCCACATCTTTCTTTTTTTTTCTTAACTAAAAACAAAGAAATAACTTTCCTGGTGCTGGAGAGGAAAGGCAGTCCGGAGCACTGAGGGAACTGTCTAAGCCCCTTCACGAATACAGATGTGAGCTTCAGAAAAGGGTCACCAACCTCCCTGCTCGTCTGCCTCTGCCAGAGAGGATGGTCCTGTGAGGGACCTGACAACGCCCGCCCCGCCTGGGAGAACTGCTCCTAACACTCTCTTAATAATTTTTTTTTTAAATCCAGACTGCAGGTTTTACATCTCTACCATCTGCTGGAGACCGAGAAATACTGAGCAACTGCAGGTGGCTCTCTGTCTCCATCTGCTGGCAGGGAGGCAAAACCCAGGCGTCTGGACTGATCTTGCTTATGAACAGGAGATGTTACAGGTAAAAGTGAGTGTGGGGAAGCTCTCTATCTGGCTTAGGCAAAAGAAACTGAAATTAAACCCACAAAAGATGGAAATAAAGGAAAACAGTGCATGCCTAAACACACAGGTAACCCTTGCTGGTTTGATTCTCCCATTTAGCCACCGAGTCCAGAGCGTAAATTTCTAACCTGACCCTAAGCTCACTGATACAGCCCAAGTTCTAGAAGTAGCTAAATCAGTTTCCCTTATTATCTGTGCCAGACCAGCCCAGACACGTAGGTAATGTCCTGCCAGCAGATGAAGGCAGGGGAAATAAAGCTCCAAGCTGACTTCCCTTCCCCTTATAAAGGTCTGGTGCTGCCTTCAGCCCTTCAGTGTTTCTTGGTGCTCCTGGGAAGACGTTTTAGGCCCAGGTTCCCAGTGGGGGCACTCTGGGCGATGGTGCTAGGGGGGACTGATTCTCCCTTCCCCCTTGGGAACGGACTCAGTTGGGGGTCACGTAAGGGGTCCCGGGTGCCTTTTTTCCCCTTGGCGGGTCTGGCAGCAGGAGCTGCTGACAGCATGCAGGACTTTCAGAACAGCCTTCTCCCTGAACTGCCTGCCGGTCTCCTAGGGTGCTGTGCTGGAGTTGGACTCGGTGGGATGGTCCGAGCTGATCCCTTTCCCCCCCTCTCCCTCCCTCAGCTTATTTCCAGTAAAGCTGTGAAAAGAGCATGGCTCCGCAGGCGAGCCTGGCTTGGGAGTAGGCAAGGGCCTATGATCCACACTGGCTTCCCCAGATGGAGGCCTGGCTCCCGCGGTGGAAGGCAGCAGCGTCATGCTGCCTAGTTAGCATTCCCATTGGGGGCCCCCCTCGGCAGACATTTTATTGCTGTTTTGTGCCAAAAATAAATAAATAAACCAAGCATGCCAGGCTCGCTCCCCTCCCGCTTCCCCTGCGATAGTTGAACAGGGAAGTCCCGTGGGGGTGGGGGCGACGTATTTTCCCTAAGGCACAGCAGAGCCTGCGCAGCTCCAGTTCTGTATTGAGTTGTTCCAGCGGGCGTTTGAACTTTCCTCTCTGATAGCTGAGTGCCGGCGGGAACAGCCTGCATTAATGGATCTCTTCCCCTCTACACTACTGTATAACAATCCTAACAATCAGGTTTAATTTACACACCTAGTTTATTATTTAACATTGTTACCGTACTATGGTGGCACATGAGTAATTTGTAATCTATACCACCCATATTTCTCTTTATCGTGCCCTTCTGTAAACCGTTGTGATGGTTATTTAACTTAACGACGGTATAGAAAAATTTTCAAATAAATAAATAAATAAATCCCACCTTGATTGGTAGAAAGTGCAGATAAAAAATGTTTTGTTTTGTTTTTTTTTAAATAAAGTTAAATAAATAAATAGAGCTTCCAAGAGGGTCTTTTAAGGCTAAATCAGGCTTGTAAGGCTGATTGCTGTAGCCTGTTATTAAAAAAAACAAACAAACCAAAACCCAGGGTGGTCGAGCTCGGGCAGCACCGTTTGGATTTCTCCTCGAGCTCCTGCCAGGCCCTTATCCGTGTCCCTGCACAGAAGATCTGCAGGTTAACCCTTCACAGCATTTTGGGTGCTGGCTGGGACCGCCCCAGAGCATTGGCTGGACAGGAGGCAATAATGGCTTAGTGGGCAGGCGGGTCAGGGCAGAGAAGCTGGGGACCTTTAATTCTGGGGCTCTCCTTCCGATGGCTGGAGAAGGGAGACACCTCCTAGCCGGATCGAGTCAGCCGTGGGGGCTAAGTTAGCTAGCAGCTCAGTATCTGCCTCGTAAAGAGGAAGGCGTTGGCAAAAAGTGCGCATGGGCTTTGCAACTACGGGGGCAGTTTGAAAATTTGCCCTGGCCCCTGGCTTAACAAATACAACCCGGACACTCCACCTAGCTCATGAAACCTAAGTCAAGTTCCAGTTTGACTTTTCACAGGTATTTCATAAAGTGTCTCCTAAAACATGTGACTCCCTGACAAAGTTTGATCCGGGTGGTTGGTAGCGTTCCATAGTCACTGCCACCTGATTAATGTCATCTTTTTATATCCAACAGGTAATGAGGTCATACAGGAAGCGAAGAGGGAGGAGAATCGAGAAGAACACCCTATAGTCCAGGAACTAACACCACGACATTCAGGAAATGGCTGTGAGAATCTTTCTCAGAGGCCTGAGGGGGGAGACCCGAGCCAACGTCAGCAGGAATCGGAGAAGCAGCCGCGCTACACTGCAGAAAACTCAGTGGATAGAGTCACTGCATTTGAGAGAAGTGGCAGGGAGCTCACAGACATCCCCGAGCATCCAAGACACTGGAGAGCAGAGAGACCCTTCCAGATTAGGAACAGTGATCAAATGACTTCTGCCCTCGACCAGAGAGAAGGAAAAGGGAAGAAATCCTTTTTGTGTGACACCAGTGGAAAAAACTGTGGTAGAAAATTATTATTGCACCAGAGAACCCCCACTGGGGAGAGACCCTTTCCGTGCTCTCAGTGTGGAAAATGTTTCAAACAGAAGTTAATCCTGAAGTTGCACTACAGAGTCCACGCTCACAGGAAAACTTTCATGTGTATTGAATGCAGGAAACATTTCTCTCGCAAGTCCTCTTTAGTATTACACCTCAGAGCACACACAAGAAAGAGACCTTTTCATCAGACTCGCTGTGCAGAATCTTACAACTGTAAGTTGTCTTTAATAAAACACCAGAAAATGGAGAAAGGAGGGAAAAGGTTTTCATGTTCTGAAAGAGGGGAAAACATCCTTCAGGGGCAAGACCTACTAATAAACCCCAAAAAACAGAAAGAAGAGAAATTATTTACATGTATTGTGTGTGATAAAAGCTTTACATCTCCATCACAACTAAAAAGGCACCAAAGGATACATACCGGGGAGAAACGATTTCTATGCACTGAGTGCAATAAACGCTTCATCAATCTGTCAGATCTGAAAAGGCACCAAAGGACGCACACAGGAGAGAAACCATTCACGTGTACTGAATGTGATAGAAGTTTTTGTCAAATATCCCAGCTAAAAGTTCATCAAAGGATTCACACAGGAGAAAAACCATTTGATTGCACTGAGTGTAATAAAAGCTTTAATATTCTATCAGATCTGAAACGACACCATAGGACCCACACAGGAGAGAAACCCTTTACGTGTCCAGATTGCGATAAACGTTTTTGTCAGAAATCACATATAAAAATCCATCAAAGGATACACACAGGGGAAAAACCATTTACATGTACTGAGTGTAGTAAAAGCTTCACACGGATTTCATCTCTGAAGTTGCACCAATGGACTCATGTGGGAGCCAAAGCATTTACATGTACTGAATGTAATAAAAGCTTCACTCGGTTCTCTTACTTGAAAATGCACCAAAGGATTCATAGGGGAGAGAAACTATTTACATGTCCTGAGTGTAATAAAATTTTCACTCAATTCTCGCATCTGGAATTGCACAAAACGATCCACACAGGAGAAAAACCATTTACATGTACTGAGTGTGATAAATCATTCAGTCAAAAAGGATATTTAAGAAAACATTTGAAGAAACACAAAGCTGAAAAACCATTTAGGTGTTCTGAGTGTGAGACTTGCTTCACTAGCTTGTCTCATTTAAAGAGGCACTTAAGGATCCACATGGGAAAGAAACAATTTACATGTGTTGAGTGTGATAAAACCTTCAGTCAAAAAGCTTATCTAAGAAATCATTTGAGGACCCACACAGGAGAGAAACCATTTAGATGTACTGATTGTGATAAATCATTTGCTCAAAAATCAAATTTAAGAAAACATCGAAAGATACACACGGGAGAAAAACCTTATCAATGTACTGAATGTGATAAATGTTTCACTCATTTATCACAGCTAAGGACGCACCTAAGGATCCGTATGGGAGACAAACAATTTACCTGTGCTGAGTGTGATAAAAGCTTCTTTCAGAAATCAGATTTAAAAAATCATTTGAGGATCCACACAGGAGAGAAACCTTATCGATGCACAGAGTGTGATAAGAATTTTACTCAGCTAGCACATCTGAAAAGGCACCAAATGACTCACACTCGTCTAAGGGAGAAAAAATAATGGAATAAACAAACTCCAGGCACTTTTATTTTTTTAACTTTTATTTATAATGCCATACTGTGAAATAGCATAACAGAATTCAGTATTAACTGGTCTATAACAAAAAAAGACAATTGTACCAAACAGTAATCAACTCATAGTTGTCACACTGTATTGCATTAATTTTAACAGTAATACATATAATGTTAGCTAGATAACAACACAAAAACACAAAGACACCCAGCCATATAAACATTCACACATACAAGCAAAAGGAGAACGAGACCCATTAGTTAAACCATATTATATTTTCCACAGTACAGAATATTTCAAGTCCTTTAACCTACCTTGTATTTGAGGCAGTAGAAGAAAATAAAAATGTTCCCATGCATAAATATATTCTTTAGTTGCTTTCCAAGCCATATAGATTACATGAATACACTCTGACTACATTCAATTAGATATATGCTGATACCATAATGTAGTGGAGGCATAGAATCTTTTAGCTAATACAACTGATACAGAATAGGAAAATTGGTTCTTACCTGCTAATTTTCATTCCTGTAGTACCACGGATCAGCACAGACTCCTGGGTTTTGCTTCCCCTCCAGCAGATGGAGACAGAGAACTTTTAACAGACTCTGCCCTTTATCCTAAGGTGCCACCTACAGTATCAAAGCAGAATGGTTCAAAACCAAACTATATACAAATAACACTTTATCCAAACTGGCTCACTAACCCAAATGGGAACAGAACCCGTTGAACACTGTGAACAAAAATGATCTGCAGACCCAAATAAACAGATGCTTAACGAGCGGACTCTCCGTTGCCTCTATGCATACAACGAGCGGGACTGTGGACTGATCCATGGTACTACAGGAACAAAAATTAGCAGGTAAGAACCAATTTTCCTTTCCCTGTACGTACCTGGATCAGTCCAGACTCATGGGATGTACCAGAGCTTTCTTACCTGGGGTGGGACATGGAGAGGCCTGCTCTCAGCACACCTTCTCCAAATCCCCCAGAACCCGGGGCCTGGACAGCCAGTCTGTAATGCCTCGCAAAGGTATATAAAGACTTCCACGTAGCCGCCCTGCAAATATCTTGCGGCGAGACTTGTTGGCACTCCACCCAAGACGCTGCCTGCGAATGGGTAGAATGGGCACAAAGTCCAACTGGTAGGGGTCTACCACGCAACAAATACGCTGAACTTATAGCCTCCTTCAGCCAGCGGGCTATTGTAGTCTTAGATGTCATATTACCTCGTTTTGGACCACTCCACAGCACAAAAATATGGTCAAACATACGGAAACTGTTCATAGCCTCCACTAACGCAGTAATGCCCTGTGAACCTCTAGCTTCTTTTAAGTCTCTGGAAAGGGGATCCGACCGGTCCACTTCTGGAAAAGACAGGAGCGCCACGGATTGATTCAAATGAAAAGAGGAAACCACCTTTGGAAGAAAGGAAGGAACCATGCGTAAGGAGACTCCAGAATCAGACATTCTTAAGAAAGGCTCTCTGCAGGATAACGCCTGAAGCTCTGGCACCCTACAAGCAGATGAAATAGCCACCAGAAAGATCACCTTGAACGTGAGATCTTTCAACGTCGCCCTTTTTAGAGGCTGAAAGGGCGCAGCACACAGAGCTGTGAGAACCAAGTTGAGGCTCCAAGAAGGACAAGGGTGTCTGACCGGGGGGGCCGTAAGTGCTTCGCTCCCCGAAGAAAACGAGCCACATCCGGATGCAGAGCTAACACTACTCCCTGTATTGTACCGCGTAAAAAACCGAGAGCTGCTACCTGTACTCTGAGGGAGCTACACGATAAACCCTTCCATAGTCCGGCTTGTAGGAAACACAAAATATCAGACATTGACGCCCAGGTAGGACCCACCTTGCGTTCCACGCACCAAGATTCAAAGACTCTCCACACCCGGACATAAGCCATGGAAGTGGATGGCTTACGGGATCTCAAAAGCGTAGCCACTACCGCGTCAGAATAAACTTTACTGTTCAGACGCCGCCTCTCAAAAGCCATACCGCTAGACAAAAGCAATCTGCCGGGAAATCCCGAAACTGCAGGGGCCCCGCCATTATTAGATTGATCAGATCCGCAAACCATGGACTTCTCGGCCACTCTGGAGCTACGAGGTTCATCTCCGCCGGGTGGAGTTCTATTCGCCTTATCACTTTGCCGATCAGAGGCCAAGGCGGAAACGTGTACAGCAAGACGTTTGTCGGCCAGGGAAGAACCAGGCCATCCACTCCTTTCGCTCCTGCCTCCTCTTCCTCCGGCAGAGGACATAGCTTATCCATAGCTTTACTAACCTTCAACCCCAGGTCAGGGGTGTCCCATTCTCTGAACAGCAAGTCAGTTACGGAGAAATGAAAAGGAAAAGCAATGGTCGGACCCTGCAGGGCCAACAACACCGGATCCATAGCCCCTATTCTGGATTCCTCTGGCGGTCTCTCAATGCCTAACTCCCCTAGAATCGCGGGGATAAGCGGACCCAGCTCATCCTTTCTAAACAGGCAGACCACCTTCGGGTCATCTCAACAATATGGGAGCTGCGGCCTGACTCCTGCTATTGATCTGCATCTACATCCACCCCCAGCGGGGGCTTGGATTGCAGACCCTGGTCATCTGGGTCAGAAACTTGTGCAGAAGAATCTGTATCTGTATGGGGTGCCACGGGCCTTAACTGGCGCTTCACCTTTAAAGAACCCACGCTCCCCTTAGGTTTGGACTGCTTCCGTGGATTCGACTGTGGTACCAGTAAAGAAGTTTTCCCTGCATACTGTTTTTTCTCTAACTTCCTGGCCTTAAAGGCCTTAAGAAGCAGTAAAATAAACTCCGAGGAGAAGGAGGATGAAGAGGAGAACTCTGAAGCCCCCTCGGAGCTGTCCTCTGTCGCAGGCGAGGCATGACCCGTTGGTTCGCCCCCCCCGGGGGCCCTTTGTTGAGGGGGAAAGAGAAGGCGGGAGAATCCCGTCTCCCACCGCGGCTCGCGTCACTGCCCTAAACGTGTTCAAAATGGCTTCCGTTCCCGCGCTCAGTGGGAACGGATCAGGAGAAGGGGGCCGCGGTCCACTAACCTCCGTCGGAGCTTTGTGTGCGCTGTGCCTGCCATCCCTGGGCGCAGTGGAGTTTCCCTCCCCCTCAGGGAGACACGAGGAACAGAGGCTGCCCCGAGACAGGCGCGTGCACGTGGCATGCTGAGCTCCACAGCATTGTGAGAGAACTAAAAATAAACCGGAGCGGCGAAAAAACGGTGGCGAAGTGACCTCGCGGCAGCGAGGGAAGGGAGAGCCTGAGCGCCGAAAAGCAAGACGTTCAAATCTTTTATTTTTTTTAAATTTATTAAGAAAACAACTTGCCTGGCAGTCTTCCAAGGGTCCTGGTCCTCCTGGAGTGAGTGAGCTGGGCTCCCCGGTATCACCCCCAGAGCTGCTTGAAAGTGGCAACAGGGCCCTCGACCCTTAGCCGCAGCTGCCTCAAGCACCAGGGGGGATGGTCCCCTCAGGACCTAACAACCCCCTGGGAGGCTGAAGAAATCTTCCTTGTCCCTTTGCTTTTTTTTTTTTTTTTTTTAAACCTAAGTAGAATTTAAAGAAACAAACTCCCTAACTTTGTCTAATTTTTTTTTTAACACTAAGTAATCAGTACAGACTGTAGGTTTTGCACCTCCACCATCTGCTGGAGACAGAGAAATACTGACAAGACTGTAGGTGGCACCTTAGGATATAGGGCAGAGTCTGTTAAAACTTCTCTGTCTCCATCTGCTGGAGGGGAGGCAAAACCCAGGAATCTGGACTGATCCGGATACGTACAGGGAAGTAGAAATTAATATTGCAATTTGAGTGTACGTTTTATACTGGTTAGTTAAATCACCTGCCCAAGAGAGGGATCCTAACAGCTATTTACCATAAAAAGAACGTTTAAGAGAAATTACCTGCTCTGTAGCCGAGGACACCTTCACAGAAATGAAACAGCTTAGCACATGACACCAAATTCTGAACAAGCAAACCATTTTCCATATGGTATTTAATGCATGTGGCAGATTGTACAATACCCATCTTTTGTGCTTGAATATTGTCAATATGAGAATGATGCAAGATCTTAAATTGCATCTCCTGATATCTAGCTTCAACGGAGGTCTTACTAATATTAGAACAAATCATGTCTATAGATGTAATATTCAACCCCAGCTCCCGTGTCCAATAGGTAAGACTGTTTAGCAGCTGAGGGCCACATTTGACCAATCTGCATTTCCTGTTAGTTTGTGCCAATGTGAACGTTTTTTATCCTACTTGCCAACAGAGCAAATCTCAGTCTCCAAAGCTTGAGGCTGTAATAACAGCAGATACTGGCATTTTAAAGAACAAAGACAGGTGTCTAATCTGTAAATATGCATACAAATGTTTGTGCATCAAATTAAATTGTTCTTTTAACTGTTCAAAAGTGCAAATAAAATCAAGCTTTGGAATAAAGATATGAAAAACTTCATAACCTTTGGATCGTCACTCAGTAAGTATTGTATCTAAGCCAGGTATGAAATCAGCACTTCCAAGCAAAGGCGAAAACTCCCAAACGAAATGACATACCCCACCATTTACAGAGCTATCTCCAAGCTTGCCCTGGAGATCTAAACAAGGGATGAGACTGTAATTCAGCAGGAAGAGAAGTACCCTGAAAATACAAAACATATATTAGAGAGAAGTGAGTCAGACGAGATTCCACGCTACTGGAAGTACAACACTTAAAATCCAACGAAATCCATTCCCAGAGAAAGGGCATTTGACAAGCTACCTTACAAAATTTGAAGTTTGGAAGAAGCAGTCCTCCATTTTCTTTAGTATATATGTTTTTTAAATAAATTATCCTAGCAGCTTTCCCCCTCCAGATAAATCGTAACAATGTAGATATCAATGTGAGCGCTTCCTTATTTGTCAACTAACATGGGGTCGTTTGTAGGCAACAGAGCAACCTAGCTGAGAGCAGCATCTTAGAAAGAACACATTTCCCAGAGTGCTAATTCCAACCAGGCATTCAATTGATTTTGTACATGTCATATTACATTCAATTTATTTAATGTCAAATCAGAAGGGAAATGTATATCCAAATATATATATATATATATATATATATATATATTTTAATTTAAAGTTTATTGACCACATCATTAACCAATAAAACAACTAAATAATAATTGTACAAATTTTCAAGGGCAATAATTACAATTCCTCCATTTTCCAAATAACTTGCCCGCCCTCCCCAATCAATAACCCACCCCATATCACACTGGGTAAGTAACAGAAGGAAAGGTTAATAGTCCAGAAAGTTCCAGTATGATTTGCTTGCACCCAAGAGATGCAGGGCTGCCATATTTTTGTACGTTTTTCCACAGTATCTTGCCTTATTGCCGTTAATTGGCTTAGGTAAAACAACGTGTCATTTCTTTTCCACCATATCCATTGATGGACATTCTGGTTGCTTCCGACATGATGTGATGGATATTCTTGACCACGTCTTGGGCGATGCATCAAGCCGCAGCGGTGCTTTAATGCTCGCTGTTTTGCATCTCCCCGTCCAGATTCCCTCCCCTATTAACAATGACCTTCTTTGCATGAGATTTACCGGCACGAATAATTCAAAAGTGCGCAAAGAGGTTCCTTACTAGTCAAGCCGATGTAAATATTTTATTGCGGCTGAGCAAGAAGATGGTCGGCCACGTTAAAATAACTACACTTATTTCAAATGCATTAAATGTGCGGGGGGAGGCCCAGGACCCTAACGTGGGGAAAAACAGGAAGGTTGAGCAGGGTTCAGTGCTGACCCCCATCTCAACCTGGGGCCGCCAACAGAGAAGGCCCCGATACCCCCAAAATGTAAAAAAGTAAAAATGTAGGTGCGTGTCGACAGCCTCCTTTCAAAGACCATCACGGCCCCGAACCCCCCCCCCCCCCCAGAGCTTAAAACAAAAATAGGGTCCCGGCCGCCTTCCGATATCCACCCCCCACTCCCAAATCAGCAATAGGGTCCTGACCCCCCCATCCCCCACGTCAAAAAAAGAAATGATAGTCCCTGCTCTCACCTCACCCCAACCCCCTACTATATAAAAAAAAAAGAAATGTCTCAGCCCCCACCCCTGACCCCCCCTTGCCGCACCCTCCCCCATCCCGAATCTTAATTTAAGTTGAGGCTCCAGCGTCGGGGTTGGGGTGCCCCCTAGCCCCCCCCCCACCCAGTTGACGCCATTTTCCAAAATGGCGCCAACCTGACCTTGCCCCAGATGTCTTGGATCTTTAGTTTTTTTGGGAACCGCGAGCAATCTTTGGCTTGCCTGAGGGCAGATTCAGTCTGGATTCTGGCTATCCCTTTTGCAGTTTTGATTTATTCCAATCAAAAATTAACAGATCATAAGCCTGCTTACCTCAGCAGTGCTGGAAAAAGAAATTTATTTATTTATTTATAACTTTTCTATACCGAAGTTCAAATAACAGAGTTAATTATCACTCCGGTTTACATTGCAACCATAAAACAGTGACAAAGTTGTCTTACATAGAACAGGGGGAGAGAAAAACTTGGATACAGCTTAAGCATGGGGAGTAACGTGTCAAAACTGGTAAGAACTGATAAGAGTTGGCTTTTTGGGGTAACAACGTATTCAGAGGGCGGGGGTAGGAATGAGGGATTGGAAGGAGGTTGGAAGGTGGGGGGGGGGAGGGTAGCGGAGGTTTAAGCGGAGGAAATGCGGCAGTTTAAACACGTAAGTCATTTAGAAAAGATCCTTGTTTCTTCTCTCGTTTGTGGGATCTACCTTCTTAATCTTCTCCCCAGGGGAAATGCTCTGCAAACACTGCTTACTAGTCCCTGCTCAATAAAGTTTAAAATCTAATCAAGGCAAACATACAGATCAAGAGACTTAGGGAGTTTAATATAGTAAGAGTGGTTAAAATTATTTAATAAGGGGTCATGTGATGATGAGGGCTTGAAAAGCCATGTGGAGATCAAGCTCCTGCTCTGCCTCCAAATTCTGCATTTTCCCTTGGTGCAAATTAGATTTTGTAGCTTCAAAGCCAAGGGAAGCAACTCTGCCCACTGCGGCTCAATTGTAAAGAGGACGGAATTGTGAAATGGCAAGTAAAGCTGCAAGCAAAGCTAAAGAAAAGCCAAAGGCTCCGGATTCAAAAAAATGGAGACTGCAAAACCTGACTCGCTCGCCATTCCCGCCGAAGAGTCCTTAGAAGAGAAGGGAACAATGGCAGTAGTAGCAGCGAGGTTAAAGCATATAATCGGAGCAGATTGCGGAAGCACAAGCCTCTTTGGGGGAATTTGGAGGTCGGATGGATATGGCAGAAGGTCAGATCGCCGTGGTTGAGGATGATTTGGGGGTCTCTGGAACGAAAGATAGAGGTGTTGGAGAAAGCAGCTCAGAGCAGAGACGACAAGATCGGTGAGCTAGAGACCCCTTCCTGCTGCAATAATCTGTGGTTTGTGGGGGTTCCCCGAACAGGACTTGGTGGGAACATTGGAAAAGTGGCTAGCGACAGAGGTATTATCCTCAGAGCATGTGGCAGCAGTGATTGTCAGGCACATGCCCAGGCCAGGCCCGCAAACGGCAGCTATTCAGAAGCCAGGAGTGGTTCTAGCTAAACTGCTCAATTATGCTCAGAAAATCGCAATCTTACAGGCCTATCGGAAGAAGAGAGAGGTGCATTTTAGGAATAGGAAAATGTTAATTTCTCAAGACTTTTCATTTCGAGTGCCGCGTCAACGGGAGGCACAAAATTAGTGCCAAAGAAAGTGTGCTTTTCCTTGTAATATCCTGCTTGCCTGAGCGTCCGGCACCAAGGACCTGTACATGTTTTCGATGAAGTACCAGCAGTGGCAGATTTTGTGAAGACCTTGCCATGAGGAGGAACAATGAAGCTTTAGAAATGAAGCATTTGGTTATTTAAAGTTTGACTGCTGGAAAAGTGAAAAACGCCAGTTACCCCGATGGCATGGTTAACGGGGGGGGGGGGGGGGGGGGTATAGGCTGAAGGTAGGATAGGAGAGGTATTTGTTTCTATTAATAATTAAGCTCTGGGGGGGTCTAGCAAGAAAGCAAAAGGGAGAGGTGGGGCATTTTCTGTAACCTACAGGCATGGATACTTGCAACAAAAAGTGTACCATTTGCTAAGGTTGGTTGCTGCTTAATACTGTATGGAGGGCAGCAGCTGAGCATGTCAGACTACTAGCATGACCCCAAGTCTCCGATATGGGGACAAATATGTGAGCGAGCGAATGGGAAGTGGAGGGATGAGGGGAAAATGATGGGTAGATATTTCTGTTATCTTAGGAAGGGGGGTGGTTAGTGAGGGTGAGGAGTGGCTTAGGGTAGTTTGGGAATCTGTTCAGAGCTTTTTCCCAACAAAGGGAAGATCAGTGCAGGTTTATGGATAAGCTGGAATGTATACAAATGTGGTACAAAACGAAAGTCCAAATAGAATGAAGAGCTTCCACACTAAGGCCTGGATTCCTCATTCTCCCCCCCCTCCCCCCCCCTGCGAAAACGGGGGGGAGGGGGGCGGGCCTGCGAAAGCCCGCAGCTTTCGCACCTCAGCGGTGCGATTTTGGCTGTTGCGGTGCGCTGGCTGCCGGCTTTCGCACCGAATAGCGCCACCGTGAAAGGTGGCGCTATTCGGCGCGCTACTGCCGACGATAATGTTAGTAACATTATCGCCGGCAGCGAAGACACCACCCCTCCCCATCGCAGCTCGGCAAATGTTGACTGGAGACAAAAACCTAACCTCTGCCCATGACACTGCCTGAGCTCTAATGGAATGAGCCCTAACCTGAGTAGAAAGTGGCTTTTCAGCATCCACATACTTGGCCGTGCCCACCTCCTTAATCCAGCGAGCTATTGTAGCTCACGAAGCTGGTTCGCCCTGCTTCTTTCCACCATGAAGGACAAACAGACAATCTGACTTTCCGAAAGGTTCAGAAACCTCCTGATACCGCATGACTAGACTCTTGACATTCAAGGAACACAGGAGGCGATACTCCTCCACATCCCTGACCTTATCCAGGGACAGCAAAGAAATGGATTAATTCAAATGGAACTCCGAGACCACTTTAGGCAAGAAGGCTGGAAGAGTACGCAACTGCAACGCCCCTGGAGTCACCCGAAGGAATGGCTCCCAGGAAGACAAGGCTTGCAACATGTAAATGAGACGTGCAGAACATATAGCCACCAGCCACAATGTTTTCAACATCAATAACCGCAAGGAAAGGCTACGCAGCGGTCGAAACGTAGGGCATGCTAAAAAACCAAGCACCAGTTTAAGACTCCACAAAGGAACTGGCAACCGCAAGGAGGCCGAAGGTGCTTCGCTCCCTTCAAGAAACGGGCCACATCAGAATGGGACGATAATGCCTCTGAAACATGTAAGAGCTGCACCCTGAATCTTCAAGGAATTAAGGGCCAATCCTTTATTCACCCCATACTGCAAAAAATCCAGAATAAGCGGGTTCTTAACCGAATGAGGAAGAACACCATGCCCCTTGCACCAGGCCTCATTCTCCAAACCCACACATATGCTAGAGAAGTGGAGAACTTCCAAGCGTGGAGTAAGATAACAATCACTGCAGAAGAATATCCACGCTTTACCAGACGAGCCCTCTCAAGGGCCAAACCATAAGACAGAATCGAGCCAGATCCTCATGAAGAACTGACCCCTACTGCAACAGATCTATGTGCGGCAGAAGATGAAGGGGGGTCCACCAGTAGTCTTCGCAAACCCAGCATCACCAGGAGTACTAAGCACTTGTGGATCTCGATTCTGCGAATGACCCTGCCTGGCAAGGGCCACGGAGGAAAGGCATAAAGCAACTCATCTTCCGGACAGACCTGTACGAAAGCATCAATGCCCAGGGACCATGGATCTCTCCTGCAAATAAAGAATCGAGAAACCTTCACATTGCAAGAAGACGCCAGCAGGTCTATGGACGGAAGGCCTCAGCGATCCACTAGCAGCTGAAATACCTCAGTGGACAACACCCATTCTCTGGGGTCCAGACTCTCCTTGCTGAGAAAGTCTGTTTGTGTAGGTTGTATTTTTTTTTTTTTGTAATTGAAATTCTATTAATCAGCTCAGTACAAAATACAAAACAGGCTCCCAAGTGTAACAAAATCAGAAGCAAACATCATCTGCAATGTACAGAATAATAAAATGTAAACATAAACCTGTGTATGAGTTTTTAAAATTTTGTACCTCCCATACCCCCCTCCCCCCGATTATCTGAGCATAATCCAGAGCAGAAAAAAGACTGAGGGAGACACCTGTGGCTCACAGGGATAATTGCAGGCTGAGCATGCTCAGTGCACTCAGTGTGCCAGTGTCGGTCAAAGCTTTGTAGAAACTTTGACAGAAAAATTTTCCGTACAGGGCTCCATGTGATGTCACCCGTATGTGAGGACTAACATCCTGCTTCTCCTGTGAGAAAAAGGGGCAGGGCATGGTCAGGGTGGATCATGGGCGTGTCGGGGGAAGGCCAAGGGATGTGTGTGTAATATGTTATGCACGCAAGTGCAACCAGGGTCCTCTTCCGCATAAATTTACTTCTGCTATGGAGGATGTGTAAGGAGTAAATTTTAAAAATGTAGGCCAAGCAGCAGGGTTTTAAGGGTCAAGGCTAACAGAGGAGAAGGGTGGTCTAAAATTAGGGGGGGTTTGCAGGTCTTGTTCCTAAACTGGGTGAACTGGGAAAACAGGATATGGCTTCGGCGGTCATCCCTTGTAAAATTTCCCGGACTTATGTGGCATTTGTGCACACATGCGTGCGTTCATATAAAATTGTGTGCACATGTTATATGCATACAACCTATTTTATAACATACACACACATATGCACATATTTTATAAAGTGGACGTGCCTTTGGACACGAGCTGGCGTATGCGCGTTCATGTGCACCCATGCGGCTGTTTTGTTACCAATCCCATCTTTTGCAGAATCCTTATCATGTTGGACTCTGTGCCATCCCAGATATAAAGCACAATCCCCCTCATATCAAGTTGATCCTCCCTATCATTGCGATATAATTTGTACCCTGGTATAGCATTATCCCATTGGTTATCCTCCTTTCACCATGTCTCTGAGATGCAATTAGGTCATCTCATTCACTGCTATACACTCTAACTCTTCCATCTCACTTAGACTTCTGGCTTTGGCAGACATTTCAACGTGTGTTTTTTGTTTGTATTAACAACCTGCTTTTCAGTTGACAGGGATCATTTGGAATCTTTTAGCTCAGGTGATTCTTTACTTATAGGTACATGGACTACTTTTGCTTTTATTGGAACATCTCTGTTGGGATGCCCTAACTCTCCTGTTTCATTAATATCCTCTCTATCTCCTTTTTAAAGGTTAATGCCAGCAGTCTGGTTCCATCCTGGTTAAGGTGGAGCCCAGCCCTTTGGAAAAGACTTCCTCCTTCCCCAGGACCTTACAAAACTAAATCCCTCTTCCTAGCACCAGCCTCTCATCCATGCATTGAGACTCCAGAGCTCTGCCTGCCTCTGGGGACCTGCACATGGAACAAGGAATATTTCAGAGAATGCTACCCTGGAGGTTCTGGATTTCAGCTTTCTACCTAAGAGCCTACATTTGACTTCCAGAACCTCACTCTACCCTTAACCAATAAGTCTTGATGCTTATTGGTTATTTGGAAAGCATCAACCGGGTATAGCAGGAAAGGATCCTGTAGCAAGAACCTGTAGTATATTTGGATTTTCAGAAGGCGTTTGACAAAGTTCCTCAAGAGAGGCTTCTAGGAAAAGTAAAAAGTCATGGGATAGGTGGCGATGTCCTTTTGTGGATTGCAAACTGGCTAAAAGACACAGAGGAGGATTAAATGGACAATTTTCTCAATGGAAGGGCGTGGGCAGTGGTGTGCCTCAGGGATCTGTATTGGGACCCTTGCTTTTCAATATATTTAAAAATGATCTGGAAAGAAATACGACGAGTGAGATAATCAAGTTTGCAGATGATACAAAATTGTTCAGAGTAGTTAAATCACAAGCAGATTGTGATAAATTGCAGGAAGACCTTGTGAGACTGGAAAATTGGGCATCAAAATGGCAGATGAAATTTAATGTGGATAAGTGCAAGGCGATGCATATAGGGAAAAATAACCCATGCTATAGTTACACAATGTTGGGTTCCATATTAGGTGCTACAACCCAAGAAAGAGATCTAGGCATCATAGTGGATAACACATTGAAATCGTCGGTTCAGTGTGCTGCGGCAGTCAAAAAAGCAAACAGAATGTTGGGAATTATTAGAAAGGGAATGGTGAATAAAACGGAAAATGTCATAATGCCTCTGTATCGCGCCATTGTGAGACCGCACCTTGAATACTGTGTACAATTCTGGTCGCCGCATCTCAAAAAAGATATAATTGCGATGGAGAAGGTACAGAGAAGGGCTACCAAAATGATAAGGGGAATGGATCAGCTCCCCTATGAGGAAAGACTAAAGAGGTTAGGGCTGTTCAGCTTGGAGAAGAGACGACTGAGGGGGGATATGATAGAGGTGTTTAAAATCATGAGAGGTCTAGAACGGGTAGATGTGAATCGGTTATTTACTCTTTCGGATAGTAGAAAGACTAGGGGGCACTCCATGAAGTTAGCATGTGGCACATTTAAAACTAATCGGAGAAAGTTCTTTTTTACTCAACGCACAATTAAACTCTGGAATTTGTTGCCAGAGGATGTGGTTAGTGCAGTTAGTATAGCTGTGTTTAAAAAAGGATTGGATAGGTTCTTGGAGGAGAAGTCCATTACCTGCTATTAATTAAGTTGACTTAGAAAATAGTCACTGCTATTACTAGCAACAGTAACATGGAATAGACTTAGTTTTTGGGTACTTGCCAGGTTCTTATGGCCTGGATTGGTCACTGTTGGAAACAGGATGCTGGGCTTGATGGACCCTTGGTCTGACCCAGTATGGAAGGAAAAAAAAATACAACATTACTTTCCATGTTTACAGGGGGGGAGGGAGTTAAGAGGAATTTTGATCCAGACAATCAACATGAGTCCTCACTTTTAAGGTCTGTGGTACAGGGATGCAAACAAGGGAAAAAACACAGGACTGCTTCTACAATCAAGTCCATAAGCAAAGCACATCAAGCAACACTCTGAATTTTCAAGAAGTCTCATCACCCAGTAAAAATGTTGCTAGGAATACATTTTTTATTGGTTATGATAAGGCTTGGGGATAACTGCACGGAGCAGCAGTTGCTACCCTTAAGAGAAGCATGGGGGTAACCTGCATAGCGTGGCAGATATTACCATAAGTTTGCTGGGCAGACTGGATGGACTATTTGGTCCTTTTCTGCTGTCATTACTACGTTGTTATAGTATTATATAAGTTCTGTACACGGTATCTATGGAGATCCTGGAAAGCGAGATTTCCCATGACTAAATTAATCTACCCTGTAGAAGAAGGTGGTTTGGGTTTTTCAAATCTTAAATTTTATAATATGGCATGTAATATGCCATCATTAGGAAGTACCATGTAAGCCCTTGAGCAACAATTTGTATCTCCTCTAGAGCTAAAATATGTCCTGCATGCTCATAGCGGTCTTACTAATGTTACATCCATCGGTCGCAGATGGCTGCGATCTCTCATCTTCATCTCTTTTTTCCCTGCACCGGCAATCCTCGGACGAATGGCGGCATCTGCCATTCAATGCTGACCTCCCCGGCATCCCCAGGACGGTGTGAGCACTGCCGACCACCATCTTGGATCCGGAATTACCTAGAGCGTGCACAAGGGCCTCCTTTGTATACGTCACGGCGGGAACGTCTGGTGTATCCCCTCTGAATGACATCAGCCTGCCTCCTAACTCAAGCCGACTGGCCCTCTGCTGCTACGTGTTAGCAAGAATTTTTCTCATTGTTGAATCCGCTCTAATGGACTTCTTGTTCCAGCCTTCTCCTTGGGTCTTGGTGCTCTGGGTACCTGCTCCTCGGGGGCCCTTCTGCGTTCTTGGCTATCCGCTCCTCGTAGGGCCTTCCTGCCTAGGATTCTACATTACCCATTACCTTGGAGCTATTCTTGGACTACCAATTTTGAGTACCTATTCTGCCTACTACATTACTGCCTGCTGAAGTTCTCCACGGCGTACCCCCTGCCAGCGGCTACTACCGTCCTCTTCAGTAAAGCTGTTCCAGCCCATCCTGAGTACAAGCTTCATTCGCTACACTTTCAGCTTTCCTTGGGCTTCCTGCACCTCAGTCACACCATCTACAGTACAGACTCCACGACGTATCCCGCGCTGCGGGCCACTACTGGATCTGCACCCCTGAGGTAATTCTGCTGCTTGTAGGAACTCCCTGGTGTACCCTGCTCCGTGGGTCACTACCAGGTCTACAACATCAGCGGTGCCTCTTGGGTATCCCCCACTGCTCATAACTGTGTTTATTATTTTCTCCCGCTCTGCGGGCCTTGCCGCTCACTCCTTCTCAGTAAAGGCTCTCTTTAGCTGTGTCCTACATCACTGAGACCCCCACCTACAGATGGTGAGGCCCACAGGGCTCCTCCCTGTGGATGGAGTCACCTCTCACCTCGGCCCAGGGTTCACATTCATACGTAAAACCTAACAACCAATTGATATTGCCAAATTGCTGCTTGTTAAAGCAGCTAGAATTGAGTGGGAACTTTTAAGGAAGACGCTGTTTTTATCATGGGAAATATCATTACGCCTTCCTTTGATGGTAATTCACATTCCAAGCTGGGAAATTTGTAGCAAACCTTTAAGAGACTAGAGAGCATGGGTATTGCTAATATACAAACTTTTTTATATGTACATATGGAGAAAATACACCCTTCTGATTATTGTTTAGAACATCTACATATTTACAACTGAGAAGTTACATCTTATTGACTCTTAAGAAGGAAATGTCAGACTACTCATCAGGTACATTTCCAAGGCTGTTACATGTATTTCAAGCACAGATAATATCGATGTCATCAATGTATAAATATTTCCATTCTGTCACACATTATCATTTTATGCCATCGGTGGCAGATGTGTGGAGTAAGCATTTACAAGTCCAATTGCAAATGGTGATGTTACACGTCCCGCGTGCGGGACTGCTCACCTCCAGGCTCCCGTGCCAAGTTCCAGCGCTGCCTCCCTCGTGGCCCTAGCTAGCCCAGCGACACTGCGGCGTCCCGCAGTGACCACTGCCAGGCCTCCTGAGACGCGCCAGGACTCATGCCGAGCACCAGCACCATCAGCACGCCCCCAGGTGCGCGCGCATGAACCAGCCGCGCTGAGGTAGGAACCAGGGTGGAGCCTAGTTCTGCGGTGCGCCCTGATTGAACCTCCGTTATAAGGAAGTGATTGCCTTCACTTCCTTGCCTTGGCAATCGGGTCATCTTGTTCCTGAGATTGTCACTGCGTGTTCCTGCTTGCTTGTTCCTAGACTGTTCCAGGATCCTTCGTTCCAGTTCTGTTCCTTTTGTTCCTGGTTCCTAGTCCTGCTTGTTCCTGCCTGTTCATTTGTTCGTCTCCCTGGTCTTACTTTGGACTGCCTTACTGGTATTGACCACAGCTTGTTCCTGACCTGCCTGCCACCTGCCAAAGACCTCAGCTTGTTCCTGACCTGCCTGCCTCCTGCCATAGACCACAGCTTGTTCCTGACCTACCTGCCTGCCACCTGCCAAAGACCACAGCTTGTTCCTGACCTGCTTGCCTGCTTGCCAAAGACCTCAGCTTGTTCCTGACCTGCCTGCCTCCTGCCATAGACCTCAGCTTGTTCCTGACCTGCTTGCCTGCCTGCCACCTGCCAAAGTCCTCAGCTTGTTCCTGACCTGCTTGCCTGCTTGCCAAAGACCTCAGCTTGTTCCTGACCTGCCTGCCTCCTGCCATAGACCTCAGCTTGTTCCTGACCTGCTTGCCTGCCTGCCACCTGCCAAAGTCCTCAGCTTGTTCCTGACCTGCTTGCCTGCTTGCCAAAGACCTCAGCTTGTTCCTGACCTGCCTGCCTCCTGCCATAGACCTCAGCTTGTTCCTGACCTGCTTGCCTGCCTGCCTCCTGCCATAGACCTCAGCTTGTTCCTGACCTGCTTACTTGCTTGCCGCCTGTCCAAGACTTCAGCTTGTTCTTGACCACGTTGGACCTCTGGCTCTTGAACCTTGCTTCGTTGACCACTCCTCGGACTGATATCTGGACTTGACCTTGCTTGCCTGACCACGTCTTAGTTCCTGGCTCTGTTCTTGACCTTGTCTTCACCATTCCTGTTCTGGTTCTCTCTGCTGCCTCCTCTCTCCAGTCTTGAACTCTACAGCGCTCCCCCTAGTTCTGGTGGGCACATTGGACTTCCTTTCCTATAGGAGGCCCACTTAAGTCCAAGCAGCCCAGGTCCCTACGGGCTCCTCCTGGGGGGACCTCGGGTCTCCAGTGGTGAAGCTCGACTCTGCCTCTGTCTCCCTCAGTGCTCCGCCCCCTGGGGCAGTGCCTGCGCTGCTTCAGGACAAGGGTTCCACCCCAGAGCACAACCGGGTTGCCAAGGCCATGGAATCGGCGGAGCCTCCCGCCTCCCAGACCCTAGCCATTCTGGCCCCTACAGTAAAGCAACATCACTTAGCCTTAGAGACACTGGCTTCTTCGGTAGAAGAGCTACGCTCTCAGCTACAAGAATCTGCGCTGGCCAATCCTGTGGGTCTCTCGGCCACCTTGCTTCCTAAAGCAACCTTGGTTCTTCCTACTCCCCCTAGATATGGCGGGGATCCACACTCCTGTCGTGGTTTTCTTAATAAATGCTTTATTTATTTATTTATTTATTTATTTATTAGCTTTTATATATCGACATTCGTGGGTGCATCATGCCGGTTTACAATATAACTGAAGGAGGAAATTACAAAAAACCAGGGTGGGGGGAGAGGGAGCAGATAGGAAAAGAGAAGGGGTGAGAGAAGAGAGGGAAAAACAGGAAGAGGAGAAAAGGAACAGTACCTGATGGAAAACAACAGAAGAATATAGTAGGTAGGATTGCAAATTATACACTCAATAAGGGACTGTGTGTTACCTTATACACTGTGGATAACCTTATATAAATTATACATTCCAAAAAATAATATATTCAATAATAACAAAAAGTATTATATACAATAATATACATTATCTTTAACTAGTACATACAGGAGACACTATATATGATATTACAAATTATGCGTTCAGAAAGGCAACTATATATAGACTAGCAGGGTTGCTATAGGGAAAAGTAAGGATCAAAGGATAGCGGAGGGGGGTAAATAAAATGGGGTATAAATGGTTGCTGTAGGGAAAAAGGTAGGGTTTGAGGATAGGGGAAGAGGGTATAGGGTAAAAAAGGGGGTATATAAGGAGGTGCAGAGAAATGGGAGACAAAACAGAATATAATTAAAGGAATAAAGGAGAAGGCTATGAGTACGTTAATGACAAGGGCTCTTTCTCTGAAGGAGTAGAGGGAGCAGGGGGACTACGTAGGAGCCAGATCAGGGTAGGCCATTTATGCATTTTATGCAGTTTGCACTCCAGCCTTCTTTGTTTTTGGAGGAAATCACCAAGGTTACCTTCATTCTGTCTCGGTTGGAAGGAAAGGCCCTAGCAACAGCATCTCCCTTATGGGAGCATTCTGATCCCATTCTCTCCAAATTATCTGACTTCACTGATCTTTTCAAACAGACCTTTGGAGATCCTGGTCAAGTGGCTATTGCCAGCCACAACTTACTCCACCTTCATCAAGGGACAAGATCCCTCTCAGAGTGTACTGTAGAGTTTCGAACATTAGCCACAAACTCGGATGGCAAGAGGATTGCTTACAAGCCATCTTCCTAGATGGACTCTCATCTGCCCTCAAGGATGAACTCGCCATCCATGAGACTCTCTCATCTCTAGAGGACCTGATCACCCTGGCCGGTAGGATTGATCATCGCCTCCGGCACAAACGCCTAGATGTAAAGGCAGCTCGCTTGTCTCCAGTACGCTCTGCTTGTGCTAACCACACCCCTGTGAAGAGCACGGCCCCTTCGGTTTCCGCTTCAGTGGAACCCATGGAGATCAATTGGGGTCGGTTGACTCCAACTGAACAGCTCCGCCGAAGGAAAGAAGGGCTCTGCCTTTACTGTGGCACCTCTGGACATCATCTGCAATCCTGCCCGGTCCGTCCAGGAAACTCCAACACCTGAGCCTAGCAGGGGTCCCAAGCTTGGGTGCTACTGTTTCTGGCCCTCAACTCCTCCTTCCAGTATCTCTGGGTTTTAAGGCCCACACCTTTGCTACCACTGCTCTCATTGATACCGGAGCCAGTGGCAGTTTCATTTTGGTCGATATCGTCAAACTTCTGGGAATACCACTCCTGCCATTAGAGTTGAGCCTCCATATTGCTTCCATCCAAGGAGAACATCTGCCCGGTCTGATTACTCATAGGACCGAGGCTAGTCACCTCACGTGGGTACCCTCCATGAAGAAGAAATATCCTTCTACGTGTTGAAACGCTCAACGCACCCTATAATCCTGAGGTTACCCTGGCTCCAGTCCCACGAACCCCAGTTCGAATGGCATTCCCTGCAGTTGGTACAGTGGGGCCCCAAATGCCAGACTTCCCCTCTCCATCTGGTATCCCCTGTAATACTGGTCTTGAAGTCCACGACGCTTCCTGGTCTGCCTTCCCAGTACTCTGAGTACAGTGATATGTTTTCAAAACAGAAAGCAGACATCCTGCCTCCATTACGTAAGTTCAATTGTCCTATTAAACTCCTGCCAGGCACTACGCCTCCCAAAGGCAGGACCTACCCTTTATCATATCCTAAGACTCAGGCTATGTCTGAATATATAAAGGAGAACTTGGAAAAGGGGTTTATCCGACCATCTGACTCCCCGCAGGAGCGGGATTCTTCTTTGTGAATAAAAAAGATGGTGGACTACGTCCCTGTATTGACTATCGGGGTCTTAACGCTATAACGCGTAAAAACCGTTACCCACTCCCGCTTATTAGTGAACTATTCGACCGCCTTGAAGGTGCCCGGATATTTTCCAGGCTTGACTTAAGAAGCGCATACAACTTGGTTCGGATTCAGCTGGATGATATTTGGAAAACGGCTTTCAATACAAGGGATGGCCACTATGAATAAGTAGTCATGCCTTTCGGGCTTTGTAATGTCCCAGCCATCTTCCAGGGCCTCATGAATGAGATCTCCAGAGATCTTCTGTACAACTTTGTTGTGGTTTACCTTGATGACATATTAATATTCTCCAAAGTCATTGAGAGTCACCGCGAGCATGTTCGCATTGACCTCCAATGCTTGAGAGAGAATTATATACAAAATTGGAAAAGTGTTTATTTGAACGCACTCATTTACCCTTCCTAGGGTATATAATCTCGGATCGTGGATTCTCCATGGATCCAGAAAAAGTCCAAGGAATTTGTGACTGGCCCCAGCCATTTGGCCTGCGAGCCTTACAACGGTTCTTGGGCTTTACGAACTATTATTGTAGTTTCATTGCCAACTACTCTACTATAGTTGCCCCCCTTACAGCTATGACTAAGAAGGGGACAAATACTCGAATATGGACTCTTAAAGCCATCGCGGCCTTCCAGAGGCTTAAAGAAGCCTTCAATTCTGGTCCATGCCTTCATCATCCGGATCCCAAGCATCCTTTCATAGTAGAGGTCAACACCTCAGCAATTGGTGCATGGGCGATCTTGAGTCAACACTCACCAATGGGAAAGCTAACACCTTGCTCGTTCTATTCACACAAGTTCTCCCCCACAGAGCAACGCTATACTGTAGGTGATCGTGAATTATTGGCAGTCAAACTGGCCCTGCAGGAATGGCACCCCTGGTTGGAAGGGGCGCAACACAAGTTCATGATATTCATGGATCACAAAAATTTAGAGCATCTCAAAGAGGCTCAACTTATAAACTCCCATCAAGCCTGATGGGCTCTGTTTTTTGAAAGGTTCAACTTTAACCTGTGCTTCCGGCCGGGTTCCAAGAATTTGTGTGCGGACGCTCTATCCCGGTCCTTTGAGCCCGAGGACCTGCCGGAATCCCTCAGCTATATTATAGATCCTGTTTGTATCACCCTCGCAGCAACCACAACTGTCCCAGTCGGGAAGACTGTAGTCCCATGCTGTTTACGAGAGTGTGTCCTGCGTTGGGCCCACGATTCGAAATTAGCAGGTAGTCCCAGGCGAGCCCGGACATTAGAGATGTTACGCCGTCACTATTGGTGACCTACCATGATTCAAGATTCCTGAAAGTATGTGGACTCTTGTCCCACCTGCGCACATCAAAAGCCACCCACTGGGAAACCCTGGGGCTTGTTACAGTCGCTTCCAGCACCTACAGAACCGTGGTCTAGTATTTCGACAGACTTTATCACAGATCTTCCTTCATCCCAGGGTAATACAGTGATTTGGGTCGTAATCGATCGCTTCTCAAAAATGGGTCACTTTATCCCTCTGCCGGCCTTCCTTCCGCTCCGGAGCTTGCAAGACTCTTTTTGAGGAATACCTTCAGACTCCACAGACTTCCCAAGGAGATCGTTTCTGATCGCGGACCCCAGTTTGCCACCAAATATTGGCGTTCCTTATGTAAAAAATTCAACATAACTTTGAATTACACCACGGCTTACCATCCGCAAGCCAATGGGCAGGCCGAGAAAACTAATCAGACCTTGAAGACCTTTTTAGTTCCTTGGGCTGAGCTGTCACATAACACACATGTTGCAGCAGCCACCAATGTTTCTCCATTTTCAGTAGTCTTCGGAAGGCAGCTCCATCTGCCTCTACCTGTTCCTGTGATGGTTCCATCCCCTGCGGCACAAGACATGGCTCAAAATATCCACCAAGTATGGACATGAGTAAGAGAACAACTGTCATGAGCCACTGAATGCGCAAAGCGCGCCTCAGATCATCATCGACGTCCTGTTCCACTCTTTCTACCTGGCCAGAAGGAATGGCTGAGTGCCCACAACATCTGCCTTCGACTTCCTTCTCATCAGTTGGCTCCAAAGTATATTGGTCCCTTTCCAGTACTTCGACAAGTGGGCGCAGTTTCCTATCAGCTTCAGCTACCCCGAACCCTGGGGATACACAATACGTTTCACGTATCGTTATTAAAACCTCTGGTTTTGTCTTGGCCTTCAAGAAAAGAACCTCCTGCTCCTCGCATCTCAGCAGAGCCTGATACTCCTCTGCAGGTAAGAGAGGTCCTCGACATCCAGCGACGACGAGGTAAATGGGAATACCTCTTAGCTTGGGAAGGCTATGGCCGAGGAGAATTCCTGGGAACATTCCCAAAATATCCTTGACAAAGATCTTTTGAAGACCTTCCATAGACAACACCCTGAGAAACCACAGCCGCGTAGGGGGAGGCCTAGAAGGGGAGATATTGTTATGCGCCCAGCCCGTGGACATCCCGCGCGTGGGACTGCTCTAGTACTATACCTGCACCTCGAAGGGTTCCAGTAATTCCTGCTACTGATACAGATGAACCAATACAACTTGGTCATGGACACTTGACCTTCAAAGAGAGAAGATTTCGGAAGAAGTGCTGCCTATGCATGTACCTTGGTCAGCCCGGCCATGATGTCTCTACAAGCCCTGGGGCCTTAGATCGGAAGGGTGCTTCGGTGTGTGTGTATGTGTGTGAGAAAGGAATGGTGCTTCTATGTGTGTTGTGTGTGTATGTGAGAAAGGAATCTGCCAGTTTAAAAAAAAAAATGAAATGTGATAATACATATACCTCAACTTTTGTGCTGGTAGCGCAACTTTTGAAAAGTTGGATGTAAGATGAAATTACTGAATTTTAAGCATCCCTCTTCTGGAAAATAAAATTTAGCAAAGTGGGTAGAGACAAATACTAAAACAAAAAAAAATTAAAATATTTAAAATGATCATCTCAGCAAAATCACAAATTTAAGATACTGATGCCAGGTGGGGTTTGGTTTTTTTTTTAAGCATAATTTAAGCATGAAGACTAGAATAGTTCCAATCTGAAACAGTTTTGCTATTTTTTTTAAGCCTTTAGAAAATGTATATTTTTAAATGACTAAGACTGGAATCTTCCCATTTAAAAGGGAAGTTGACTAAGGATGTCTTTCGGTTCCATATCTCCTACATGAATAATCCTATGGCTGATAGTTTGAAGAAAGACACTTGCTTTATTGCCTGAAAGTGTAAAACAAGAGAAGCTGTACGGTGTGGGTGGCTGTCCCTTGGGAGGACAGAACCTGAAGGAAGGGTGTCATTTTGCCTTCTGATAGGAATGAGGTTTTCTTATTTAATGGTTGGGATCATCACTTTCACTTTTAGCAAAAGTGAAAAATGCTGCAAGTCTGAAAGCAAGGTGCTTCTGTGAGAGTGTAACGTGTATGTGAGACAGGGAGGGTGCTTCTGTATGAGTGTGGTGTATATGTGAGTCAGGGAGGGTGCTTGTGTGTGTGCAAGAGAGATAGAGCATGTTTTTGGCCTGCTTGTGGCTGTGAGAGAGGGCATGTGTGTGATTGAGCCTGTTTGTAAGTGAGATAGAACATGTGTGTGATTGAGAGCTTGTGTGTAAGTGAAATAGAGAGAGCATGTGTGTGATTGAAATCCTGTGTGTAAGAGGGAGCGAGAGCATTGTGTGATTGAGAGAGACTGGCCAGAGAGGTGATGTGTGTATGTGTGAGATTGATCAGGGAGATGACTGGTATGTGTGTGCTTGTGTGTGTGTGTGAGAGAGAGAGAGAGACTGGTTGGGGAGATGATTGGTGTGTGAGAGACAGAAACTGGTCTTGAGGGTATGACTGGTGTGTGTGTGTGTGAGAGAGAGAGAGAGAGAGAAAGAAGAGACTGGTTGTGGTCCCTAAGGAAGAGGACCTTGAGGACAGCTTCAGCTGCTTCTGGTGTGGCCTGCAAGGGAAAGGAATAGGAGAACTGCTGGAGAGGGTAAGTAAAGGTGGCTTTTTAAGTTAATTTTTCTTGATTGACTACCATTTTAATTATTGGGTAGTATGTGATGTGTCTGCTGTTTGAAATATTTTATTGGTGTTTGGTAAAGGTTCAAAATTTGCTTGAGTCTTTAATTATTGGATATTCTATTCATCAGCTCTTTTGAAATTATTTTATTAGTATGATTTTATAATTATGATTCATGATTTATATATCTTGATTTTGATTGTTTCATGAGGAATGGTGACATTTTTGTTTTTCCATTGTTGCACTATATAGTCTGGCATGATTTTTATTTATTTATTTATTTAATTTATTTATTTAGGGCTTATATATACCGACATTCATGATACCAATCATATCATATCGGTTTACAAGACACAATGGTGCAATAACATTAACATCAACATGAACAATAGGCGAAGAGAGAGCAAAGTGAGCAAAAGTTACAATAAAACAGGGGCACTTGAACTGGGAGGAGGAAGAGCCAGAGGCATGGCTAACTCAGAAAATAATATCAGGTCATATACTCAGGACTATAATAATAATAATATGTACACAGGACTGATACGTTTTACAGTTTAGTTTTTGTCTGCACATTTCTATTTATACTTTATGTGGCTTTATTCTGTATTTGGTGAGAGTTTGTGTTCTGCATTGAAAGACTGAGATGAAGCATTCTTTTAGCATGTGGTTTCTCTGTAGGGATCTGTAGTAGCTTGGCCGGTTCTGTTTTCCTGATAGGTGTATTGATATTTTAGATTCTGGTGTAATATTTGTGGTATTCTTTTTCATAGGTGGGGTTGTTATTCTTTGAGTTTTGGCAAATAGTAATGTGTTGATAAGGGAGGACCATGCTGAAATATAGGGGTGTGTACATATATGTAAATGATATTGTATTTGTAATTGGGTACCCATGGGCCAGTATGGAGAAAAATCCCCCGGGCCACTATTTTCCCTCAATCTGCCCCTGGCTGAGCTGTTGAGAAACTGTAGATTGTGAGTAGGCAGGGTATGCAGAGTTCATGAACAGAACTTAGAAGAACAAACTCACACAATGATCCCAGAGAAACTCAGGAGCTGGAAAGGATAGGCCCTCGAGGAGCGAATACCTGGTTCCAGGGAAAGCTCTGAGAGAATGATGGTAACTCACAGATGTAGCAGGTAGCGATAACTTCCAGGCAGAAGGGAAGCAGCAGGTAGTCCGGGAACATAGGCCCTCAAGGAGCGAGTACCGGTTCCGTCTGTAACCTGAAACAAAGAGAGAGAGCGAGGCCCCCGAGGAGCGGGTACCTCTGTTGAGTCCGAGGAGGCAGAGTAGCTTAGGTAATGAAACCTCTTGCTAACTCGATCAGCTAGCGTTTCACAGACCTTTAAATATCAGCAGCGGATGACGTCATCTCAGGGGGACGCCCCTGAGGTTCGCGCCCTTGCAGGAACAAGAGTCGGGACGCGCGCGCGCACGACCATAGGCATCAGAACAACATTGGCGGAGTTGCAGCGTTGAGCCGGTCCAGGGACGCCGGAGAGGGTCGGCATGGAGACGCCGCGGCAGCCAGCGTACCATCAACCCCGAAGAGAGTCGCCATAGAGGCAAGGTGGGCGGAGCAGAGGCGTCGAGCAGCGACGGACACAACAGTGATGGGATGTGGGAAAGCAAATGATTGAGTGAAAAGATGGGAAAGGCTGTGGGTTATATGGGAGAGAGGAGGAAAGAGTGAATTGGGATCAAAGATGCTGCAAGGTGTGAATGAGGGGAGCGGAGAGACTATGAGATGTGAGTGAGATGATCAGATTGGAGGACTGGGTGCGAGTGAAGTGATTGGAGGGAATGGTGAAAAGGATGGGAGAGCATAGGATTGGATGTGGTGGAGGGAGAGAGAGTGAGTGAGGGGAAGCATGCAGTATTGCTCCCTTCCTCCTCCCCCCAGGAGATAAAAAAGTAGGCCATGCTTTTGAATTCCAGGCCTCACACATCTGTCCAAGGAGACAGAGAACAGCAACACTGCCCACCTGTCTGCTTCGGCCCCCATGGTAGAGGTAAGCCAGCTGATTCTGGCTTGAAGAGGAGGCCTGTACTTTACTGGCTGAGGAGGGAGAGGAGGAGCGTTGCTTCAGAGGGTGATTTTCCAGGGAGTGTAGGGGCTCATGGATCACCAGGGATAGAGGCTAAATTTATTTATTATTTATTTATTTGGCACTTTTATATACCGATGTTCATGTAACAAGTTACAAATCACCTTGGTTTACATTATAACAATAACCATTGCAAAAGGATGCATTACATTAAACAAAGGAAGACAAAACGTGGATCCAACGAAATGGGATTAACAAAGTCAATTAACAAATTTAGGGACTTTAGGACCTCTGGAAGGATGGGAGACAAGGACTATGGGGGAATTTATGGGGGAGCTGGAAATGGAGGAACAGGGTCACCAGGGCAGAGAAGAGAAAGAGCTAGAGGGAAAGAGTCCCGTTTATTTTATCCACCCTGTCCTCCTTACCTCAGTTATCCTAAATTCCTAACCCCCAGCTGTCTTTTGCCTACCAGTGCTCATCAAGCCTGTTAAGTGTGAAAGGAATGAGTCCGGATATTTGTGTGTGCAAGAGGGAGGTCACACCTGGCCTTGGTTCTGCCCCTCTGCACAGGTCACACCTGGCCTTGGTCATGTTCCTTTGCACAGGTCACATTTGGCCCTGACCCTTCCAGTTCCACTTCTGTTTTGTCTCCAAATTAGGCTAGGACAGAGGACCTATGATGCGGGGTGGGGGCACAGAGAAAGGAGTGAGTTATGGGGATGGAAGAAAAAGAGAATGAGGACAGATGGAGAAAGATCCCAGTATAGGAGAAAGTGGAGAAAGGAGAAGGACCTATTATGGGGTAATGGGAGAGAGAAAGCTAGCGAGAACAGGGATGGAGGGAAACAGAAGGTGAGAATTAGAGACACGGCCCTTGATTGGGGTATGGAAGGTAAGAATCCAATCAAATATGAGGAAGTAAGGGAAAGCAGGAGAGAAGAGAAAGTCTCCACTTAGAAGAGTGGCTCTTACCCCAGCCCTTGGATACACCCACCCTATCCAAAAATGACCGTGCATGAGACAGCTTTTCTGCCTATTTAATATGCAAGTCCATCTCATGCATATTCATTGTGAATAGCCTGAAAACCAGACTGGCTTGAGAACCCCTGCTTTAGGGATATGGTGGAATGTCCAAAGTGAAATAAAGAAAGGAATCTGTCCTAATCCATCCTTCTTGTCATGGGTGTAAATAAAGGATTTTATTTTTGGCATAACTGGGGGGGGGGTGCAGTGGACTGAATATCTCCCCCTTGTTAGCTCTGCTCCTGACTGAGAATGGAGGGATTCAGCTGAAATGTGCAGGATCCGCTCCTCTGCTGTCAGTGCTGGGCGGGAGCAGTAGGTGGCAGCAGTCAGAGGCTCCTCTCCCCCAATCTCCCTCCTACCTCCCTCTCTCCTGATTCAGATTCAAATAACTTTTCTGGCACTGACGGTTTCACAAGGGCTTCCCCTCTCCCTGCTCTGGAGCACAGGGCTTTGACTTTCTCTTTCTCAGCCCGATCTCTCTCTGATGCTGACGATGGGGAATAGAAAGGGGAAGTCTCCCGGCGCCGGCAGGAAGGGGCCCGCTCCCTCCTCGGTGCAGCCTCTGGCAGAGCCCCCGGGGGCAGGGCGGGCTCTGGATCCCCTGCAGCCCAGGACCTTGGGCTCTCTGTGGATGGTTCTGGTGCGGCTGGAAGCCACAATGAGCAGCAAGTTGGAAAGGATTCAAGGGGAAATCTCCTCGCTGGAGCTGCGCTCAGGGACCCAGGAGAAGGAAATCTCTGCTCAGGCGAAGCGGCTGCAGGCGCTGGAGAACAAGGTGGGACGTTTCCTCCCTCATCCCTCTGCCTCCCGCAAGGAGAAGCTTGCACTTACAAGGGAAAATCCTGCAAAACATCTTAGGGGCCGATGCAATAAGACGCGCAGTACAATGGGCGCTCATATTGAGTGCCCGTTCTTCTAAGACGCGCACAACCACCTCTCCTGGGTGCCCTGTACTGTATTATAATGAGCAGCCGCGTTCTAGGGAGAAATAGCGCATCCCTAGTGCTCAAATGAATCAGATGCCCAGGAGACCTGGCTGAGCACACTTGCATTAGCCACCAGATGTAGTAGTCCTTAGTCCTGCAATAGTAGCCAGAGCAAGCCCAAGCTACAGATCACAGCACCCGATGAAAAACAGCTCCAAATCCTAGAGGCATTTTTTTTCATTACTGGTAGTGGTCAGAGCCTCATTTTAATGCAGAAGCAGAGGTGATGCCTCCCACCCAATAAATGGGCTGATACAGTACACTACGCTCCAACGGAGCGCACTGTTACCCCGCCATTGGACGCGGGTTTTCCCTTATTTAGTAAGGGTCCGAAAATGCGCGTCCAATCCCCCGAACCTAATAGGGCCATCAACATGCAAATGCATGTTGATGGCCCTATTAGGTATTCCCGCGCGATTCAGAAAACAAAATGTGCAGCCAAGCCGCACGTTTTGCTTTCAGAAATTAGCACCTACCCAAAGGTCGGCGCTAATTTCTTCGGGCACCGGGAAAGTGCACAGAAAAGCAGTAAAAACTGCTTTTCTGTGCACCCTCCGACTGAATATCACGGCGATATTAAGTCAGAGGTCCTGAAACTTTCCAAAAGTAAAAAAAATAAAAATAAAAATTTGAAGTCCACCCGCGGCTATCGGGTCGAAAACCAGACACTCAGTTTTGCCGGTGTCTGGTTTCTGAGCCTGTGGCTGTCAGCGGGCTTGAGAACCGACGCCGGCAAAATTGACCGTCGGCTGTCAAACCCGCTGACAGCCGCTGCGCCGGTCCAAAAGGAGGTGCTAGGGTCGCGCTAGTGTCCCTAGCGCCTCCTTTTACCTGGTTTTACCGCCGGGCCTAATTAGCATACTGAATTGCGCTCACAGGAGAGTGGGTTTTCGCCCGCTCTCCCGTGGACTTTACTGAATCGTCCCATTAGTGAGTTTCGGGTCAGCCTGGCAGAGCTTCCAGCACAGAAACATGCATGGCACACACGCCAAGAACACATGCTACTCAGATCCTCCCTGGGCTGGCATGTTCCAGTTCATTAATCCCGCCAGGGAACTGCCAAGGGGCTGGTAAGAGGGTGGAAACAGGATTAGTGAGGGAGGAGGGGCTGTCCTTTGCTACCACCAGGTTCAACGTCTCTTGGGTTTCTTCATTGCTTGTCACTTCAGGTATGACTTAATGCCAGCTCCAGGGCAGGCATTAAATTTGGTGTGTTAAAAAGGGTGCGTCGGGTTACCAGCAAAATTTTTTTTTTTTTTTTGCACCGGCGGGGGTGGGGTATAGCTAATAGCCTCGTCTAAATGGCATTTACATTTGATGAGATTATCTAAGCGTTTGGACTCACTAATCTCTCTTTATTACATTGGATGTTAGTCTAGCGCAGCGCTTCTCAACCGGTGTGTCGCCAAGCACCGGCAGGTGCGTTGCGTGCTCCCGGTCTCTCCCGCTGCTCTTCCTTCCCTGCTGCCGTTGCCACCGGGCTATTGGTACGTTGAAGCCCAGTGGGAACGGCAGCGGTGCTAGAAGCAGTGGAACCTGCGGCTGGCCTTTTCTTCCCGCTACTGATGCAATTAATAGCAGTGGCTATTCCCTAAGTAAAAAGAATTTTCTCCGATTAGTCTTAAATGTGCTACTTGCTAACTTCATGGAGTGCCCCCTAGTCTTTCTATTATTCGAAAGTGAAAATAACCAAGTCACATCTACTAGTTCAAGACCTCTCATGATCTTAAAGACCTCTATCATATCCCCCCTCAGCCGTCTCTTCTCCAAGCTGAACAGCCCTAACCTCTTCAGCCTTTCCTCATAGGGGAGCTGTTCCATCCCCTTTATCATTTTGGTTGCCCTTCTCTGTACCTTCTCCATCGCAACTATATCTTTTTTGAGATGCGGCGACCAGAATTGTACACAGTATTCAAGGTGTGGTCTCACCATGGAGCGATACAGAGGCATTATGACATTTTCCATTCTATTAACCATTCCCTTCCTATTAATTCCTAACATTCTGTTTGCTTTTTTGACTGCCGCAGCACACTGAGCCGACAATTTTAAAGTATTATCCACTATGACGCCTAGATCTCTTTCCTGGGTGGTAGCACCTAATATGGAACCTAACATCGTGTAACTATAGCAAGGGTTATTTTTCCCTATATGCATCACCTTGCACTTGTCCACATTAAATGTCATCTGCCATTTGGATGCCCAATCTTCCAGTCTTGCAAGGTCCTCCTGTAATGTATCACAATCCGCTTGTGATTTAACTACTCTGAATAATTTTGTATCATCAGCAAATTTAATAACCTCACTCGTCATATTTCTTTCCAGATCATTTATATTTATATATATATATATATATATATATATATATATATATATATATATATATATATATATTGAAAAACACCGGTCCAAGTACAGATCCCTGAGGCACTCCACTCTTTACCCTTTTCCACTGAGAAAATTGACCATTTAATCCTGCTCTCTGTTTCCTGTCTTTTAACCAGTTTGTAATCCACGAAAGGACATCGCCACCTATCCCATGACTTTTTAGTTTTCATAGAAGCCTCTCATGAGGGACTTTGTCAAACGCCTTCTGAAAATCCAAATACACTACATCTACCGGTTCACCTTTATCCACATGTTTATTAACCCCTTAAAAAAAAATGAAGCAGATTTGTTAGGCAAGACTCAGCTCATAGTTATACTCTGGAATTCATTGCCAGAGGCTGTGGTTAGTGCAGTTAGTGTAACTGGCTTTAAAAAAGGTTTAAATAAGTTCCTAGAGGAAAAATCCATAAACTGCTATGAATTAATAAGCAATAATAGCTTGAGATTTATTTAATGTTTCTACTTACCAGGTATTTGTGTCTTGGATTGGTCACTGTTGGAAACAGGATACTGGGCTTGATGAACCTTTGATATGAGCCAGAAAGGCATATCTTATGTTCTTATGGAGTTACAAGATTTCAAATTCTTCCCATCAACTGCTAAATACGAGCAAAAAATATCTTAATGTCTGTATGAATAGGCCAGAAATTTAAAAATAAGATGAGAGAGTTAGAATGTGTAGCACTAAATGAAGAGGTAGACATAATTGTTATTTCAGAGACCTGATAGGAGGATAACTAATGGGACTGTGTAATACCAGGGTACAAATTATATTGCAATAAAAAGGTGGATCAGATTGGCGGGTGAGTGTGGCATTGTTATGTTAAGAATGGCATAGAGTCAAACAGGATAAAGATCCTGCAGAAATCTGAATGCACTGTGGAATCTTTATGGAGAGAAATTACATGTGTGATGGGGAAGAGTATGGTGGTAGGTTATACTACTGACCTTGAACAGACAAAAATGAAATGCTAACAGAAAACTAGAGGCTAACAAATTTGGCATCCCAGTAATAATGGGAGATTGCAGTTACTGACTGGGTGAATGTAACATCAGGGCAGTCTAGGAAGATGAAGTTTCTAGATTAAATAAATGACTTTCATGTCATAGCTGGTACAGGAACAAATGAGAGAGGGGAACTGTTTTAGACTTCATCTTTAGTTGAACACAGGATTTGGTGCAAGAGGCAACGGTAGTGGAGCCACTTGGGAATAGTGATCATGGCATGATCAAATTTGACTTAAAACAAGAGGGTTTACATCAAAGAAAACTGCTGCTCTAGCATTCAACTTTGAAACAGGAGACTAAGATAAAATGAGGAAAATAGAAAAAAAAACTGAGATGCCACTGAAAGGTTGAGTTTACGGCAGGCATGCACATTGTTTAAAAGTATCATATTGGAATCCGATCAAATGTATTCCATGTATTAAAAATGGCAGAAGGAAGGCCCAGTGACTACCCACATGATTAAAAGGTGGGATGAAAGAGGCTATTATAGCCCAGAGAACTTATTTAAAAAAATGGAGAGTATCCAAATGAAGAGACTAAGAAAAAGCATATGCACTGGCAAATTAGATGCAAACAGTAATGAAGCAGGCAAAAACAGAATTTGGAAAGAAGCTTGCAGTGGAGGTAAGTGCATACATTTTTTTTCAATAACATCTGAAGCAGAAAGCCTGTGAGGGAGTTGTTTTTGGACCATTATATGATCGAGGGGTAAAAGGGGCTCTTGGGGAAGACATGGACATAGCGAAAAGATTAAATTAATTCTTTGCTTCAATGTTTATTGAGGAGGATGTTTGGGAGATACCTGTGCTGGAAACTATATTTAATGGCAATGATTCGGAGGAATTGTAATAAACCAATGGGAACCTGAAAAATGTAAGATGGTAAATTGATAAACTAAAGAGTATCAAGTCACCTGAACTAGAAGAACATAAGGCTTGCCATACTGGGTCAGACCAAGGGTTCATGAAGCTCAGTATCCTGTTTCCAACAGTGGCCAAGCCAGATCACAAGTACCTGGCAGGATCTCAAGGGGTAGGTAGAGTCCATGCTGCTTATTCCAAGAATAAGAAGTGGATTTCTGCAACTCTACCTTAATAATTGTTAATGGACTTTTCCTTCAGGAAGTTATCCAAACCATTTTTAAACACAGCTATGCTAACGGTTTTCTCCATATCCTCTGGCAACAAATTCCAGAGCTTAATTATTCGTTGAGTAAAAAAATATTTTCTCTTATTAGTTTTAATTGTATTACCTAGTAACTTCATTGAGTGTCCCCTGGTCTTTGTACTTTTTGAAAGAGTAAATGACTGACTGATTAACGTTTACTCATTCCATTCCCTTCATTATTTTATAGACTTCTATCATATCGCTTCTTATCTGTCTCCTCTCCAAGCTGAAGAGCCCTAACCTCTTAAGTCTTTCCTCATAGGGGATTTGTTCCATCCTTTTTACATTCTGGTTGCCCTTCTCTTTACCGTTTCTAATTCTGCTATATCCTTTTTGAGACATAGTGGCCAGAACTGCACAAAATACTCAAGGTAAGGTTGCACCATGGAGAGATAGAGGTGGTGATCTCAGTTTTTCATTCAACACACAGTTAAGACTTGGACTTCATTGCTGGAGGATGAGGTAAAGGCAGTCAGTGTAGCGAAGAGCTTCCCAAATGGGGTCACAAAACCTCCAGCCGGGGTCACATGCCTCAAAGGGCAGTCCTCTCCAGAAATCACCAGCATAAGAACATAAGAAAATGCCATACTGGGTCAGACCAAGGGTCCATCAAGCCCAGCATCCTGTTTCCAACAGTGGCCAATCCAGGCCATAAGAACCTGGCAAGTACCCAAAAACTAAGTCTATTCCATGTAACCATTGCTAATGGCAGTGGCTATTCTCTAAGTGAACTTAATAGCAGGTAATGGACTTCTCCTCCAAGAACTTATCCAATCCTTTTTTAAACACAGCTATACTAACTGCACGAACCACATTCTCTGGCAACAAATTCCAGAGTTTAATTGTGCGTTGAGTAAAAAAGAACTTTCTCCGATTAGTTTTAAATGTGCCCCATGCTAACTTCATGGAGTGCCCCCTAGTCTTTCTATTATCCGAAAGAGTAAATAACCGATTCACATCTACCCGTTCTAGACCTCTCATGATTTTAAACACCTCTATCATATCCCCCCTCAGTCGTCTCTTCTCCAAGCTGAAAAGTCCTAACCTCTTTAGTCTTTCCTCATAGGGGAGTTGTTCCATTCCCCTTATCTTTTTGGTAGCCCTTCTCTGTACCTTCTCCATCGCAATTATATCTTTTTTGAGATGCGGCGACCAGAATTGTACACAGTATTCAAGGTGCGGTCTCACCATGGAGCGATACAGAGGCATTATGACATTTTCCGTTTTATTCATCATTCCTTTTCTAATAATTTCCAACATTCTGTTTGCTTTTTTGACTGCCGCAGCACACTGAACCGACGATTTCAATGTGTTATCCACTATGACACCTAGATCTCTTTCTTGGGTTGTAGCACCTAATATGGAACCCAACATCGTGTAATTATAGCATGGGTTATTTTTCCCTATATGCATCACCTTGCACTTATCCACATTAAATTTCATCTGCCATTTGGATGCCCAATTTTCCAGTCTCACAAGGTCTTCCTGCAATTTATCACAATCTGCTTGTGATTTAACTACTCTGAACAATTTTGTGTCATCTGCAAATTTGATTATCTCACTTGTCGTATTTCTTTCCAGATCATTTATAAATATATTGAACAGTAAGGGTCCCAATACAGATCCCTGAGGCACTCCACTGTCCACTCCCTTCCACTGAGAAAATTGCCCATTTAATCCTACTCTCTGTTTCCTGTCTTTTAGCCAGTTTGCAATCCACGAATGGACATCGCCACCTATCCCATGACTTTTTACTTTTCCTAGAAGCCTCTCATGAGGAACTTTGTCAAACGCCTTCTGAAAATCCAAGTACACTACATCTACCGGTTCACCTTTATCCACATGTTTATTAACTCCTTCAAAAAAGTAAAGCAGATTTGTGAGGCAAGACTTGCCTTGGGTAAAGCCATGCTGACTTTGTTCCATTAAACCATGTCTTTCTATATGTTCTGTGATTTTGATGTTTAGAACACTTTCCACTATTTTTCCTGGCACTGAAGTCAGGCTAACCAGTCTGTAGTTTCCCGGATCGCCCCTGGAGCCCTTTTTAAATATTGGGGTTACATTTGCTATCCTCCAGTCTTCAGGTACAATGGATGATTTTAATGATAAGTTACAAATTTTTACTAATAGGTCTGAAATTTCATTTTTTAGTTCCTTCAGAACTCTGGGGTGTATACCATCCGGTCCAGGTGATTTACTACTCTTCAGTTTGTCAATCAGGCCTACCACATCTTCTAGGTTCACCGTGATTTGATTCAGTCCATCTGAATCATTACCCATGAAAACCTTCTCCATTACGGGTACCTCCCCAACATCCTCTTCAGTAAACACCGAAGCAAAGAAATCATTTAATCTTTCCGCGATGGCTTTATCTTCTCTAAGTGCCCCTTTAACCCCTCAATCAGCATGGGATCTTCGAGATAGCATGCCCTCTCGGGTCCTGCAATGGTCCCACCCTCGCTTGAGTTTCCACGTTAACCGGAAGCCATGTGTGAGGAGGGGCTGGGACCACTGCAGGGCCTGCGAGCTTTTACTGGCTCACAGATTCTGTGCTGACTTTCATTATTAAAGCTGCTACCAGTTGCAGATCACATAAGGCATTGGACCAGCCATTGGGGAAGAGTGGGCAGAGTGTGTACAGGTCTGTGCAGGTTGTCCCTTCTTCTCTATCCTCTCCTATCACTGAACTTACCTAAGAGAAAAATGTTGCCCCTGTCATCAGCCTGCCCTCTCTTCCCGTTAGCTGTCATCCACTTATCGCCTGAGGCCCAAAGGAAAATGTTGCTGCTGATGCTAGTCAAGGAGCTGTGTGGATGGGGGCTGTTTTGAAAGGAGGGATCAGATACAGGAAGGGTTTCAGGGTTGGATCAGTGGGAGAGGGATGCAAGAGAGGAGCTAAGGGTGAGAGTATCAACTGGGAAGGTATGTGAGAAAAGAGAGAGGGAGGGGATGACAGATGATCAACTGGGGTTACAAAAATGGCTTGGAAGTGAGAGAGGTTCAGTGGGGAGGATGTAAAAAGCTGGAGTGGGTGAGTGAGTGGCTGGGCTGGGAAGGGGAGAGGAACTGGGGGATGTAAGAGGGGATCAGCTGGAGGGGCAGAGGTTGAGAGACCCTCTGGAGGGGGATAAAGGTTATCAGTTTGGAGTGCAGGAATGGTGAGTGGAGGGACTGTTGGAGGTGAACTACACCCTTGCTAATTAGGTTTGATTGTCCTCTGGGGTCGTGTGAATTTTCAAGTGTCACATTGGCTAAAAGTTTGGGAAGCCCTGGTGGAGAGTGATTTAAAAAAAAAAAAAGTTATTAACCAAGTAATCATGGGGAAATCCACTGCTTATCCCTTGCCATAAGTAGAATGGAATTTATCAGTTGTTTAGGATCTGCACATGGGAGGAGCAAGCCTGGTTGTTCCTGGGAAAGAGAAGTTTTAGCGACTCTTCTTCCATGATAAAATGTTAGCAGAATAAAGCCAGCTGAAATATGCATTCTACACATCTGACTGTTTCTGGCTTTTGATTTACATTAGGTACCGGTGACATTTGAGGACATCTCTGTCTCTTTCTCCCAAGAGGAATGGGAGTATTTAGATGAAGGGCAGAAGGAGCTTTACAGGGAGGTGATGAAGGAGAATTATGAGACCCTGAGCTCTCTAGGTAAGGACTTTATTATCTGTATTTTTAGCAGACACAGAAGATGATTTATTGAAGGTCATTTGTGAATTCTTTCCTGGGTCAACTGCACACCAGAAATTTTCAAAAACAATAAAGACCACTCCTAGCTCTGCAGGATTATCAGAACCATTGGATCAAGTTGTGCATCTTCTAGGTCTCCTCCTCTTTAAATCATCCAGGGTCCTCCTGTCACTCTTCCCCACCCATTCTCTGATTATGGACTACAACCACCTGGCTCTTATGGAAACTCACTAGAGGATATATGACTTGAAGCAGAAGCAATATAAGGGGATTTCCTGGAATCTCTGACCCCAGCTCTGCGTCTGAGCTGATACCTGAGATTTATTGGATCTTTTGACTTCAGACCCCTCCTGGTGGTCAGTCCAAGCTTTTATCCCACCCTTGTATTATGAATGGAGATCTATTTGGGAAAAGCCACAGATACCTTTTAGGCTGATTCAAACTTCAAACCCTGCAGCACCTGCATATTATGGAGCTCATGACTTGCATAAAGAGACTTTGCTTAGAATTGGCTCTGACTTTGAGCTTGGCCACCTGGGCTAGAAATTTGAGAGGATTCCTCCAGAACTTGTTCTTATCCTGAGAGAAGGACAAAGATCTCATAATACCTGAGCAGTAAGGCTTACCCTAGAGAAGATCACAAACAAAATAATTCCCAGATATGACCAGCAGAAGTAACTGAACTCTGGTCTTACCTTTTGAATTTATGAGCAGCAGGGTCTCTGGAACTCTTCCTGACCCTTTGGTATGTTTTGGTGACCTCCAGGATTAAGTACTTCTTCCTAACTCTGGAAGGCACTGAACTGGGGAGAACCCAGCATTAAAGACTTTGGTTTGTATAGTAAGCAGGAGACCTGACTCCCTCCCTTCATGACACAAGCGGATATGGAGAAATAGGGAGTTAGGTCACACCATCGCTGGAGCACAGTCTAACATTGGAGGCAGTGGTCCTACTTCTCCCATGTGACAATATTCCTGCTTGAAACCTGGGGCCTTGGAGGCCTCATTCATGGATCTCTGCTGGAGACTCCTTAATACAGGACTTTAACATCCATTCAATGGAAAAACTGCACTCTTGAGTGCAGAGAAATAATCTACCAAAATACCACAGAAGAGCATGAATAAATATAATGTGAAAATCGAATGTTCTTTGTAACCATGTGGATATTGGGCCCAGCGCAGCACTGGTTATCTCCTGATTAAGAGGTGGTAAATAGTACTGAATGAAGGTTATGGTTTATAGATTCCCTAATGATAGCTCTGCTGACCGTACCCACACCTGACCAATGCCCAAAGGCTGAGAATTGACATTTCATCAGTTCTCATGCTATACCTGGTGCATGTGAGATGGATCCAATCTGGGAGAGATTTGTGGAGATCTACTGAGGAGAACACAGAATGTGTAGCACCTGATAAATATTCAGCAGCTATTCAGATGAGCCAGTTAGAAAGATAAACATATCTGACTAACTTGGCTGGGATATTCAGTGGTATTGCTGTGCCGCTGGATATACCCAGCTAGCAGTTTTAAAGTTAGCTGGATCTAGCTAACTTAGCCAGATAAGTGTAGATATGTTTGCTTAATAAGTAGCTCTGCCCAGGAATGCCTCCGTCTAACTCCGCCACCTACCCTGATAAAAAGTTATTTAAATAAATGCCAGCCGCCGAACATGGAAAATGTTAAATTGGCTCCACTTAGCCAGATAAGTCTGAACTTATCCAGCTAAATGGCACTGAATATCAGCCTCTTAGTTTTTATGATATATTATTTATTTACACCTTCTTATATTCCACTGATTCCAATAATTGTTCAATGCTGATTAAAATATATTACATCCATAATTAAAAAAACCAAAACAGTACATAAATTATCCAACAAAATGCAAATAGATTATGAAGGTATAGACTCTGCAGCATTCTTGTTGACCTCTCACTACCTCTCCTGTCTCTCGCCTCTGGAGATTCTCTCTCTAGAACAGAAAGCAAGTAAGCAGTGTTTTTCGTAGCTAGAAGGATGAATTAGCCATTATACCATCTGGCAGCACTGAATGGACTCATTTCTCCAAGAATGTGTGGGAGTTCCCATGTGGGTTTTGCCTTGTGATCTTCCTCAGTATATGTCTGAGCTAAATCTAGTCGACTCTTCAGGGGAGTGGGCGGGTATTCCATGACTAATTCATTCTGCTATCTGTGGAAAACACCATTTGCAGTAAGCAAACTTGCTTTTTCCGTCGATAAGCATTATGAATTAGCCATTACATATGGAGAGTCTCAAGTTGAGGATTGCACTGGAGCGTTTACTGAAAAGGCAACCCAGATTCCACCTAGGAGAGTCGTCTACTGCGAGAACAGATTAAGCTAAACTGCCTGTCCAAATTTGCCAGTCCTTGAGAGGTTGTCCAGACATTAATGGGATGTAAAGGTATGAACTGATAACCAGTTTGCAGCTTTGCAGATACCTTCAAGAGGCACTTTCGTAGATGAGTATTGGAAGAGGCCATAGCTCTCACCTGATGAGCTTTGACAGAGTTTCTGACCTGTAGACTTGCTAAGATGTAGCAGTGCTGAATGCATTCTGCTATCCATTTGGACATTGTACCTTTTGGTGGGTGACTGGCATCCCTAGTCTGTTAAGGTCGTATGACTTGAACAACTGAGAAGATGACAATGTGACTGAGTTTGTTTTTTGTAATAATCCAAGGCTTTTTTGCAGTCCAAGGTATGAAGAGTTATTTCTCCTTCATGGGCATTAGGTCTTAGAAAGAAGGTAGGTAAGATGATGGATTGATTGATTTGAAAAGCTGAGGCAACCTTTTGGCAGAAACTTCTGATGAGTACAGAGCACCACCCTGTTGTGGACGAACTGCTTGTACGATGCACAGTGAATGAGCTTGGAGTTTGCTGACTTTTCTAGCTGATGTAACGGTTACCAGGAACAGTACTCTCCATGTCAAGAATTTAAGGGAAGATGACTCCAACAGTTTGAAAGGAGGCTTTGAGTTGAAAAAGGACAACATTCAAATCTCATGGAACCAGCAGTCTTTGCACTGGAGGTTTCATATGCCATGGCTTTCTCATGAATTTAGATATGAGTGAATGAGTAAAAATTGGTTTACTTTCCACTAGAACATGGTATGCTGCATGGGCTCTGATGTACATGATGTGCATGAACTGAAGATGTGGCAATATCCGAATCAGAAAGGCAGAGTATTTACCTTAGCAAATGCTTAGTTCACAAGAGAATGGCTCTAAAGTGTTTTGTGAGCACCGCCTGGAATATCTGTTCTAATTGAAGGCATAATTTAGTCTAGTTGATGGCTTCCTGAGCACGAATAGTATGTCTACTATTTCTCTGGGTAAATTGAGATTCACAATTATCGAGAGCTCAAGATCCAAGCCATTAGATTGAGGGCTGGGAAGACTGGGATGATAAAGCGTCTCTTCAGCTTGAGTTCACAATGCAGGATGTATTCCCAGATGTACAGGAGGACTGCTGGAAAGTTAACTAGAGATGCACACCATATTTGTTTCGGCCAGGCTGGAGCTATGAGAATCTGATGAGTGTAATTTGATAGATGCCTCTGTATCATTCTGGTGATCAACGGTATCTGTGGAAAATCGTACAATAGGCTTGTTCCCAGTTGAGTCGAAAACCATACTGAGCTAGCCTGAGATTGCTGGTTAGAACTGAGCAAAATTGATTTTGTTTCCTGTTTTGTTCTGAGGTGAAGAGATCCAGAGATGGTAGACCCCATGTCAAATGTCTGTCTGCTACTGATTTTTGTAGCGTCACTCATGTAGACGAAAAACTCTGCTGAGGTGGTCTGTCAGTGTGTTGGAGATCCCTGGCATATAAATGGCTTGGAATGCAGCTCAATTCTTGGCTTCCCAATCCCATGCCCTCAGTGCTTCTTGTTGACATACTGTTGCGTTCATGCCTGCTTTAGCCCTTGCTCCATCCTCTCTACCTGTGTGGCGACTCCCTCCGTGCCTGATGGATGGCTTAATGCCGCGGCGTCTCCATGCCGCTTCTCCCTGGCATCCCCGGGACGGCTCAACGCTGCGGATCCGCCATGTTCCTGATGATGTAGGGCGCGCGCATGTGCGCTCCGAAGTATGTACCAGCAAGGGCGTGAACCTCAGGAGCGTCCCCCTGTATTGATGTAATTCGCTTCCACCATAAAAGGTCTTTTCTTTTGCTAACAGATCGAGTTGGCAAGGACTCCGCTTGGACTAGCTTCGGCTGTCCAAAGACTACTCTGCACCCAATGGATTGTTTGCGGGATTCCTTCGGACCCGCTTCCCTCTTGCAACATCGCCTCTCCGGACTTAGCAGAGGTACCCGCTCCTCGGGGGCCTCATTCTCTTTCTCTATTTCAGAATACAGAAAGGAACCGGTACTCGCTCCTCGAGGGCCTAGGTTCCTGAAAACTCTGAAGATCCTCCTTGTCCAGAAGCCATTGCATGTACAGACATTGTGAGTTACTATTTCAGATGGTATATAGGAACCGGCACTCGCTCCTCGAGGGCCTATGTTCCTGAACACTCTGAAGATTCTCTATTGACTAGAAGCTATTCCAGATACAGACTATAGTGCGTGATCACCGCTCTCTCAGAGCAGTCCAAAGAACCAGGTACTTGCTCCTCAAGGGCCTAACCCTTTCCAGCTACTGAGCATCTCAAGACCTTATGTGAGTTATCATCTAGTACTGGCTATGTATAACTGTATACCATGTCTATTTACTCTCTACAGTCTCTTTGCAGCTCAGCAACCTTGGAAGCACAGTTCCAGTATCTGAGGGACTTCAGCCCTGCCAGGCAAATCAGCTCACTACTGCCACCTCTGGCGGTTATACTACTTATCTAATAAAGAACTGTCTGTGGTCTGTCTCCATACTCCAGTCTAGCCGGTGGTCCCTCTCAGGACTCCCTCCTGGGGGCGCTGTCATCTGCCATCGGCCCAAGGATTCACCTATTTACCTTCTGTCCAGCTGAGCATCATCTCCAGTACTCTGCTGGTACAGATTGCTAACTCTGCAGTCTACATCATAACATATTGCCATTCCTTAATAGACCCATAGGAGGCAGTTCACTACAGATTGCTACTCCTCCCCTTTGGGGAGAGGATTCTATCAGACTGCTATTCTCATCTGCTAGCTCCTCCCATCCGCATAGCATATCCTACATCAGATTGCGATCTCGCTATCAGAAGTATAACAGATTGCTAACTCCTCCCCTTATAGGAGTGTCCAGCAGCAGATCCCTAACAGATTGCTAACTCGAGCAGCAGATAGACAACACACATAATATTGTGACTTGGTTGTTGGTTTGAATTAGGTTGCATTTTCCCTGAAGAAGTTGCACATACACTGAGAGAGCATATCTTAATGCTCTTAACTTTAAGTAGATCTGACACAGACTTTCCTTGAGACCAAGTGCCCTGGATTCAAAAGGATCCTGTATGAGCCCCCATCCTTTGGTGAAGGCATCAATTGCTAGTGTTACTTGATGAGGGAGCACTCTGAGGGGGCTCATTGATGTCCCCTATGACCCATATTACAGTCGATGGTGGTTGAGTTAGCTTATCCCATTGAGAACTCAGGCCCCATTGAAGGTAATGGATATGGAGGTGGGAGAGCGAGACCACATGGATGGCTGCTGACATGTGTCCTAAGACCATCAACTGTGCTCTGGCTGTTAAGCATGGAGAGTAGAGTAGCTTGTGGATGAGTTTGCGTATGACTTTGGCTCTTTCTGAAGGGCGGAATACTTTCTCCAGTAGAGAGTCTATCCATCCCCTAATAAACTTGAACTTCTGAGTGGGAACTATATTTTATTTCTCAAAATTGACTAGGAAGCCCAATTGTTGAAAAAGACAAATCTGCAGCACCTAACTACCTCTTCTCTCTTCTCTCTCTCTACACCCCTCCTCGTGCATGCCGCTTGTCGGATCAGTCACTCATATCTGTGCCCTTCTCCTCTGCTGCCAATTCCCGACTCCATGCCTTCCACCTGGCTGCACCATGTGCTTGAATTATTCTTCCTGAACTGGTGTGTCATCCTCCCTCTCATGCCATGTTTAAATCCCATCTAAATACCCACCTTTTTGAAACCACTTCTAAATCTTATACCTGATTGTCTGCTTTTAGTCGTTAACTAACTTTCTTTTCTTTTTAACCATTATCTTGCTCTATGAAAAACCCCGTCTCTTGTCCTATTGAATAGGGACTGTCTTTTTGTGCCTTTGTACAGCACTGCGTATGTCGTTCAGCACTATAGAGATGTTAAGTAGTGGTGGTGGTGGTGGTAGTAGTAGTAGTCGTCTTATGCAGGGAACAGAATACTTTCTTTTGCGAACTTGCTGCGACTAGCCAGTCGTATAGGAAAATTTGTATTCAGTGATGCAGATGCTGCTACCACTTGAAGCATTTGTAAAGACTCTCTGAGTTCCAAATAAGCCAAATGAGAGTACCTTCTACTGGCTTACAGAAGAATCCATCTGAAAGCAAAGGTAGCACCAATGAGCAGGGTGAATGTGAATGTGAGGCATCCTCTATGTAAGGGAAAATTGTGCTGAGGGAATTCATTTTGAATTTCTCCCTTGAGTAGATATCTAAGTGTTTGTCTCAAGTCCAGAGTGGACCTCAATTCTCCTAACTTTATGGAAATGAGGAAATATTGGGAGTAGAAGCTCTGTACAGGGATTGGCTGTATTGCTCAATGATGAGGAAGTGATTGGAATTCTAGGTAAAGCTGCAGCAGATGAGAAGAATCTGGCCTGATAGATACATGATTCGGATGGAAGCTTGGTGAAATGCAATTGCTAACCAGACTGCACAGTTTTGAGGATCCAGAGGTCCTTGGTTATCTGACACCACATTTCTAAGAGAGGCTGGATTCTTACCTGTCCCCAACTGGAATGGAGGGTCAAAAATTGGGCACAGGTTTGAGATGAGCCTGCTGTGTGGTTTTCGGTTGATGATGTTTCTGCTGTCGAAGTCTGGCCGAAGTGGCTGATGACATAGGGCTGGAAGAGACAGCAGATAGTACTTGCTGAATAGATCAGTAGGGCTGCTTGTATGAGTAGAAGAAACGTCTTGAAATACAGAGCTGTTCAAGTGGCATCAAGAGAGATTGCACTGCTGCGTTCTGATCTTTATTCTGAGCGACTATTTCTCTGAGATTCTCACCAAACAGTTTGTCACCTAAACAATGTAAGTTAGCCAACTTCTCATGGATATCTTCATGTATGCTGCTTACTCTAAGCTAGACTATACATTGAGCCCTGATTGAGGCTGAGGAGATTCATGAAAATGAATGAAATGATTCATACCCAGATCTGAGAAGGTAAAGGATGCCCTCTTCTGCATCCAGAAGTGGTTGGGAGATAAGTACTGCCTTCCATAGGCTGTAGGAAAGGCTTTAGCATCTGGATGCAGTCGTGAATGTTTTGCACATATAAAATTGGTGGATAATGATGTGAGCAGAAAGCATGGACTTTAAACAACTTTCTTGCTGAAATTGTCAAGAAGTCTATGATCTTTCTCTGGAGATGAGTTTGAGTGAATTCTGATCTTTTTTGTTTTATTCATAGCAGACTTGACCACTACAGACTGGTATGGTAGTTGGATGATGCTGAATCCCGGAGACTTCCAAATTCTGTATTTAAGGTTGTTTCCTCACCATGGGAATTCCAGAAATAGGAGTTTCCCACATCTTCATTTGCTATATATTGAGGATATTGAAAACTTGGAAGGCGGTCAGGATGTCCAGTATTTGAAGTAGACTGAGTAATTCCAAGTGGGGGTCTTTTGTCTTTAAGGACATAGATGCCAAGTGTTGTTCCCATTTATTCCAGAAACTGAGAATGTGAGGTGAGGTGTTGTCAAGAGAGTCCAGAATTAGGTCAGAAGGTATACCTATAGTGTTGTCTTCTGAATTTACGGGTAGAGCTCACTTATCCAGGACTTCAATGATAAACAAGGTGAACCAGGAGGTTCTTCTGGCTGCCCCTGTGTGGTTACACCTCCAACCGACTGCACTCCACTGCTAGAGAGTGTTGTGATAATGAACCCTGAATGATGATGTGTTTATGCTAATAAGTGCAATTGGGACTCTGGTCTGAGGAAGCATCTCATTAATGGTGTAGAGGGGGGGGTTGGATCATTCCTTATCTCTTCTTAGGAGAAACAAAATAATTTCCCATCAGACCTGCATTCTGGTCTAGTGATTGATATGTCCACTGACATGGTGTGGATGGCGGAACCTCCATTTTGGATACTAGGAGAGGTTCCTGCATTTGAATAGGCTGTTTATTAGAAGTGAGCAGAGCTATGGAACATACCAGATCCAGTATTTCCAAGTGAACACCTTCCGATAGCATCCTTGAATGAGGATTCTCGTTATGGAGGGGCAGAAGTGACATGATCTCGTCCGCTGCTTTAAAGAATTGTTGATAGAGCAGCCTGATGGGCCGGGTGATGGAAGTAATGTGTCGATAGCTTTAATTTATTTATATATTTCGGATTTTTATATACCGGCATTCGAGATAGCAATCACATCATGCTGGTTCACATAGAACAGGGGTGCAAAGTAAAACATTAACTATAACAATGGTGCGGAAAAATGCAGTTACATTTAACAGGGAGACTAGAACTTGGCGAAGAAGGAAGAGAAAGGACAGATTATTAATTCAAAAAAGGCTAACGATAGTGGATGGAGTTGAGGGATGACGTTGAGTTGTTAAATCAATTGGAGTCCGGGAATGCTTGTAAGAATATCCAGGTCTTTAGTCTTTTTTTGAAGGTTGATAAGCATGGAGTGTAACACATGGATACTTTAGAACAGGGGTCGGGAACCTATGGCTCGTGAGCCAGATGTGGCTCTTTTGATGGCTGCATCTGGCTCGCAGACAAATCTTTTAATAAAAAAGTAAAAATCTAACAAAACCCCCCACCCTCCTGACAACCCCCAAGACCTCCAAAATTAATTTACTACAACCCCCCACCCTCCTGTCCCCCCCAAGACCTGCCAAAGTCCCTGGTGGTCCAGGAGCGGTCCGGGAGTGATCTCCTGGACTTGGGCTGTCGGCTGCCAGTAGTCAAAATGGCGCCGACGGCCCTTAGCCCCCCTATGTCACTGGGGTCGACCAATGGCGGCAGTAGCCCCTGTGACATAGTAAGGGCAAAGGGCCGTCGGCTGCCAGTAATCAAAATGGCGTCAACGGCCCTTTGCCCTTACTATGTCACAGGGGCTACCGCCGCCATTGATCGACCCCAGTGACATAGGGGGGCTAAGGGCCATCGGCGCCTTTTTGACTACTGACAGCCCAAGTCCAGGAGATCGCTCCCGGACCGCTCCTGGACCCCCGCTGGACCACCAGGGACTTTTGGCAGGTCTTGGGGGTGTCAGGAGGGTGGGGGGTTGTAGTAAATTAATTTTGGAGGTCTTGGGGGGCGTCAGGAGGGTGGGGGTTTTTGTTAGATTTTTACTTTTTTATTAAAGATTTGTCTGCGAGCCCTGGACCCCCGCTGGACCACCAGGGACTTTTGGCAGGTCTTGGGGGAGGGGGGGTCAGGAGGGTGGGGGGTTGTAGTAAATTAATTTGGTAGGTCTTGGGGGGGGGGGGTCAGGAGGGTGGGGGGTTGTAGTTAGTATGGCTCTCATGGAATTACATTTTAAAATTTGTGGCATTCATGGCTCTCTCAGCCAAAAAGTTTCCCGACCCCTGCTTTAGAAGAACATGACTTTGATTTATTTGATAATTCTTTAGTAAGTCATGTCAAGGAAGCCAGTCAAACTGAGGATGTCTCAATGCGAGGATCGATAGTGTTAGGATCACGCTGTGCGTTCTTGCACTGTGCATTCTCAGTTCATGCACTGGAGGACCAGATGCACTGTGCAATTAGTGTGTGGAGGCTTGAAGATGCACCAGTGAAGTGCAGGGTGCAGATATGGTGGGCTTTGGTGCATCGTGCATTCAGAGCATTGGTGTGTGGATGGAGGGCTTTGATGGTCTGTGTGTAGTGTGCCGAGGCACCTTCTGCCGATGGCGCCAGTGATGCCCTGCTTCGATGGTGGCAATGCACCGTACTTGGAGTGCTTGGTTCTTGCGATGCAGGATCTAATGACTAATGACTGCTGCCACTTCTTTGATACAGGGCAGGGACATTTCTCCATCCCATGGCTTTGGCCTGAGCTGATTTGGCAATCTTTGAGAAGCTCCTGCTCCACTCTGTTCCTGGTGAGGTAGACTGCACTGCAGGAAGAGGATCTTCTGCAACTCTTAAGAGGTTTATGCAGCTCCTTGTTTGAAATTACCCTGGAATGTTGGAAGTGCAGGGACATCCGTACACAGGCATAGCAATTTTCCTGATTATGATCTGGCCCATGGCACTGATAGCAGAGCTCATGGCCATCGAGGAGTAACATTACCTTGCCACAGATGTAATTTTTAAAACTGCTCAGCAATGGTTTTTTATTTCTGGCCTGCTATGTTGAGGAGGCAAGGCCTCTGGGAAAAGTTTGTTGGTTGTTTGTTTTTTAAAGTACCATTGAAAAATGCTGTTCTGGGTACTGTAGAGGCAGCAAGACAACTCTAAAAGAATATACTGAGGCAGAAATTGCAAATTTTAAAGGTAAGAGAAAAAGTATGAGGAGAAACTGAGTGCACATTTGTGCTTGGACAAAGAATGACTGAGGAGGCTCATGAGGCAATGCCTGCATGGCAAAAAGCTCTGCTAGCTTGGAGAGACAAATCTGTTCGATGTAGCTGGATGATGTCCCCCACAGATCCTGGCTAATTTAGCCTGCTTACTGAGAGAAAGCACAATACTCCTGATGAGGTCTCACCAATGATTCGTAGACAGAAATGTTCTTCTCTTCTGGTTATACTTTTCTCTCTGTCACCTGGCACTCCCCTGACTCTTGCTCACTCCCTTGTGATAATGTTTGGCCAGCATAAGGTCATTTGGTGTGATGACCCTGGGATCCCTCTGCTTTATGGAATAATAGAATCTCGCTGTCCCTCCCCCATCGTGTGCTGCTTCTCTGAGCATTGCCCCTCCGCATTTTCCTGTGAAAGTGAGAGAAATATATCTCACTCCTCTCTCTTTTTTACCCTAGAAACAGGTCATCACAGGGTAAATCCTGATGTATTACTGAGGATTAAACAGGTGGAAGAGCCATATGTCTGGGATTCCCAGGAGTCAGGAGAAAGAGAAGTTACAGGTGAGTAATAATAAATACTGTGCAGAGTATGCTTAGGATGATTTGGAGACAGATCCTGAGAAACTCTTCTGCAGGTTTAGATCTCTTTACTGAGGGGCAGAAGATGTAGTAATTGTTTTATTACTTTATTGAAGTGAGGCAGCAGAGCCATACATTGAGATCTGAGAGGCCCTGCTTAGTAACACACCCCGGGGGTCACAGATACAAATGGGTCCAGTGAGCTGCTGAGAGATTATTCACCTTCGGTTCCTGGTTGCAGCAGATCAGTTTATCGCTCATTATCTCATGCCTCTCCCTTGCATTTCTGTAGCTGAAATGCAGGACTCTATACTTTTTTGCACTGAATGTTGTTAATTTTTCTGCCCAATCTGGGTTGAACTCCAAATAAATTTGGATGTTAGCTGTAGAAATAAGACACATCAATCCCGCTGCTTTTATTATCTTTCCCAATGGCTGCAAATAAATATTAACTAAGACCATAAGAATTTGCCATACTGGATCAGACTAAAGGTCCATCAAGCCCAGTATCCTGTTACCAATAGTGGCCAATCCAGGTCACAAGTGCCTGGCAGGATCCCAAAAGGTTGGTAGATTCCATGCTGCTTATCCCAGGGATTTCCCCAAACAGAACAGTAATATCCTCTTCAGTACCCAATTGATTTCATAATTCAATCTATTTAGTAAGGTGAGCTCTTCATGTTAATCAGTTTTTCTTATAGTTACTGTTTATTATTCTCCACTTATAATTCCCCCTTAAATATTTTGTGTACTTTTAGTCATGAGATAATGATTTCTTTTTTTATTCTGTTTTGCTTTGATAATGTTTTTCTTTTTTCTCATGCGATTTCTGGAAAGCAAAGTTTTTTTTTTACTTTGTATTATGAAAAATGCTTTACAAATAAAGAGGAAAAAAAAGAATCCATCAATATCAATTATTTGTGCCTTAATTCACTTGTCTTTAAACATATGATACTAATACCATATTAGCACAAAGATTCATCCCACTCTTTTCACTTAAACACCAAAGTTGTAATCAATGTTCCCAATATGGCTACGTTTCAAAACTGTATCTTCCTCAGGGGTAATTGCTTTTCCTGTACATACCCAGATCAGTCCAGACCAGTGGGGTTATGCACTCCCACCAGCAGATGGAGTCAGAGAGCAAAGCTTCGAGGCACTGGTATCCAAGTGTGCCACCTGCAGTTCATCAGTATTTCTCTGACTCCAGCAGATGGTGGTCGTGTATACCTGCAGCTCTGTGTGAGACGGATTTTTCTTGCTCCCTGAGGTGCTAGGTTCAGTGTCTGGGCCATCCCTCAGGTAGAGTCGGGCGATGCTGGCCCATGTGGCTCCGGGTTCCCGGATAGCCAGGGGACCGGCTCCCGCAGCAACCCGAAGGCTCCCCCTCAGTGTCTGCAGTTCAGGGAAGTAGCCTCTTTGGAGATTTTTTTTCCTATTATTCTTAGCTTAGGCTTTGTTTTTTTTTCTTTTACTAGAAGTTTTTGTGTAAAAAAAAACCCCAACAAACAGCTCCAAGTTCCCTGTTAACTGCGGCTCCCGGGATAAATCAGTCTGCCCGGTGGCGGAGCTTTCAAAGTAAAGTCTTAAGTCTTGCTGTAGTGTGTGCCTGCTTGGCACCTCCCCCTCCCCTCTGCAGAGTCTCCTCAGTCTGTTTTTTTCCGTGAGACTAACAGCCACGGATTTCTCGGGCTCCTCGAGTGATTTCCTCACAGGAAAATTAAATTGCTTAGAAAAGTGTTTAAAACAGCCTGGTAGGTGGTTAGGATTAACTACCTGAAGAATTTCACCAAATTCTCTTCAAAATGCCTCGACCAGGGTTTAAATTCTGCGAATGCGGAAAGATCATGTCTGTCACAGACAGACATGTTACTTGCTACTTGTACTGGGGCCCCAGCACAATCAATTGACCTGTGCTGCCTGCGGACGGATGTCCTCCAGGGCACAGTGTTGGAGAGCCGCGAAAATTGAACATCTGAGAAGGGCTGCGTCGGGATCTTATGCCCCTTCGGATGACCACTAGGTCCTGTCCAGCACCCCCTCGTGCTTCGAGGGAGTCGGACCAACCACAAGCGGCTTCGGAAGGTGCGCCCGCGTTGAAAGCATTGGCAAAAAAGAAGTCATCAATGCATGGAGCAGGTGACAGAATACTAGCTTCGAGGAAGCCCGCTGAGTTGGCCTGTGTCGATGAGTCTACCGACACCGAAGCACCACCAGCGCACCCATGCAATCGGCACACCAGATGCATCTGAAGAGTCCGGCGCAACTGGTGCGGGAAAGGAGAAGTTATACACCTCAGGAGTGAAACACTCCCATTCCACGCCGAAGCATCGATGCATTTCGGATCCTCATCATCATCTGTCGACGCAGAAGAAAAACACCCGAAGAAACACATCTCTGGGCATAAAAGCCGGAGGGAACCCTCCCCTCTCATCATTGTAGAAGAGGATCTATTGTCTTCCTCTTCTGCGCAGTCATCTCCATCGGACCTGGATGAACCCCTGCCTAAAAAACCACGCAGAGACCCTCTCCTCAGGGATAAATCTGCGGCACATCGACATCCTCCTCTCTCAATAGTTCCTCCGGCTGCACCATCCCAAGGAGCTTTAGCTTCACAGGCGATGTCGCAGATATCACTAATCTTAGCAAAATTCTTGTCCACGGTTGCTGACCAGCATTCCTCAGCACCACAACCTATTCCTCAGGCGCCACTATCCCCGGCTCCTACATCACAGACTCTCTCCCCCACAAGTCGGCTCTCCGGAATCCTCATCCCCTGGGTCTTCTACTGGTTATCCGTCTGACCCTATTGAGGACCAGCCGGAACCGGTATCACCGCCGGAAGACTTGACTTAATCTAAATTTTTAGAAAGAGTAGGTCAAGTACTTACTATAAAGACTAGAAAACTGCCGGACCCTAGAGCGGACGTGCTAGGCCTGCTGAAAGTGTTTGACACTCTGCCGGTGGTGCTTCCCTCGCATGAGGTTCTAGACACCTTAATGAAAAGGGCATGGGACACTCCACTGGCTGGTCCCTCGACAATCCCAGGAAGTCAGAACATCAAGTACCGGATACGACAGATCACAATACTATTCACACATACAACTGCCTCACGCATAAGAACATAAGAAATTGCCATGCTGGGTCAGACCAAGGGTCCATCAAACCCAGCATCCTGTTTCCAACAGAGGTCAAAACCAGGCCACCAGAACCTGGCAGTTACCCAAACACTAAGAAGAACCATGCTACTGATGCAATTAATAGCAGTGGCTATTCCCAAAGTATAATTGTCATGGTTGAATCTGCAATGCAGAAGGAAGGCAAGTCCAGTGCGCACAAATACCTTGTATGCGCATCATCGCGCACCCAAGTACCGAGTGTACAAGCGACGCGCACTGCCACACGCTTACTTTGCCGGGCGCATACCTTTGATCTGGGCGCACAACAGCGTGCACACCTCGCTGAGCGCGTACCAATCCTACGTGCAGAACTTCGACACACTGGAGCGCATAACTGTATTTTACGCGCACAAAGCCATGGCAACACCGGAAAAGAAGCTCAAGGCTCAGGGCCTCTGCCCAGCAATGCCACATTAGAGCTGTACAGCATGAGGAGGCCACCGCCGTGTGTATACAGTGCGAGGAGGCCCTGGGGGATCCAGCCCATGGCCCCCCCCCCCCCCCCCAGCCGGTGCCGGGTTCCAGCTCCTCAAACAGTACACTGGAGCCAGTGTCTCCCATTGGGGCTCCCCAGGGACACAGCACCTCTTAATTTAGACCCAGCATCTATCTCCTGGGTGGAATTCTTCAAAGGCCTGCATACCTTCTTCCACATGCAACCTGAGCCTCCGATAATAGGGCCACAACCTCCACCAGGGAAGTGATTCCACCACCCAGAAGCCCCACCTTTGGGGACACGGACAACTCAGATGAGGAATCAGAACCCCTGGAGGAAGGGGAACTCCCTCCAGGGACAGAGCCCCACCGAACTATGAGGCGCTTCTTCACCAAGGACGAGCTTCCAGACCTGGTCACACACAGCTTGAAAGAGCTTGCTATCCCAGGTATGAGTGCCTCGGGGGAACCTACTAAAGGGACTCTGTCAGACCTTCCGTCATTTCCCACTATTACAAGCCGTCCAGCAGCTAATTGATCTGGAATGGGATGCCCCGGAGGCTACGTTCAAAGGGGGGCATGCTCTGGCAGCCATGTACCTTCTGGACCCAGCTGCCAAAGACCTCCTGGCATATCCGAAAGTGGATGCCATGGTCTGCGCGGTTTCGAAGCGCACTATTATCCCAGTGGAGGGAGAAGCAGCACTCAGATGATCAAGACAGACATCTAGCATCCATCCTCAAAAGGAAAATTAGTTTCTTACCTGATAATTTTCGTTCCTGTAGTACCAAGGATCAGTCCAGGACACCTGGGTTGTGACTCCGCACCAGTAGATGGAGACAGACTAAAACTTGTGGGCGGAGCCATATATGTCCCTGTGCCAGTCACAGCCCCTCAGTCTTACGTAATGTCAAAGTAGCATAGGACAGGTAAACTAACTACATAACCCATCCCCAACGGGAGCCATGTCCAAAAAACCCCCTCAAAACGAGAAACAGCAACCAAACAACTCAACGAGCGGACTCTCCGATTCTCCAGAGCAGCTGGGGCGGGATCCTGGACTGATCCTTGGTACTACAGGAACGAAAATTATCAGGTAAGAAACTAATTTTCCTTTCCCTGTTCGTACCAGGATCAGTCCAGGACACCTGGGATGTACCAGAGCTAACTTACCGAGGGTGGGAAGCTGAGAGTCCCGCACGGAGTACCCTCTCTCCAAAACCCCCGGCAGTGTCCTGAACATCCAGCCGGTAATGACGTGTAAAGGTATGCAACGACTTCCAAGTAGCCGCCCTGCAAATCTCTTGGGGGCGACACCTGAGAAGACTCTGCCCCGGAAGCAGCGTGGGCACGGGTAGAATGTGCTCGGAGACCCAGCGGCACAGACTTTCCTCGAACTATGTATGCCGAACCAATGGCCTCCTTGAGCTAGCGCGCAACCGTAGCCCGGGAAGCCGGACCCCCACGCATTGGGCCTGAGAACAAAACAAGAGATGATCCGTGACTCGGAATGGATTGGTGACCTCCAGATAGTGAAGAACCGCCCTCCGGACCTCCAACCTCTGCAACTCCTGCATCTGTGGCAGCGACGCATCGTGAATGGGAAAAGCTGGAAGCTCAATGGACTGATTCACGTGGAACGCCGAAACCACCTTGGGCAAGAAAGAAGGAGTTGCCCGGGTAATGGGCTCAAAAGGAGACGAGCACAACGCGGAGAGTACCCAATTGAGATTCCATGACGGACAGGGATGGCGTAATGGAGGACGAAGATGTTTAGCCCCCCTGAGAAAACGCGCAACATCGGGATGCAGAACCAAGGAGCCCCTGTGCCCCTTGCCCCTCAGACACCTAAGAGCCGCCACCTGGACTCTAAGGGTACTGTACGATAGGCCTTTAGCCAAGCCGGCCTGCAGAAAATGAAAGCATATCGGATACGGGAGCCGCGGTAGGATCCACATTGCGCTCCGCGCACCATTCATCGAAGACTACCCAGACGCGAACATAAGCCATAGAGGTAGACGGCTTTCTGGCCCGCAACAACGTAGCGACTACCGCATCCGAATAACCTTTCCTCTTCAAGCGCTGCCTCTCAAAAGCCATGCTGCGAGACAGAAGTGATCCGCAATCGCCGAACAAACGGGGCCTCGACGGAGGAGGCCCGGCAACCCCTGAAGGCGAAGGGGAGACGCTATCGACAACTGGATGAGGTCTGCGAACCATGGTCGCCGCGGCCATTCTGGCGCTACTAAGATCACACTTGCCGGATGCAATTCGATGCGCCGAAGAATCTTGCCGATCATCGGCCAAGGAGGGAACACGTACAGCAAGACATTCGTCGACCAAGGAAGGACCAACGCGTCGACGCCTTCGGTCCCTCTCTCCCTCCGACGGCTGTAAAACCTGGGCGCCTTGGCCTTCTGCCAGATGGCCATGAGGTCCATATGAGGCGTCCCCCACTTTTGGCAGACGAGATGAAAAGCCTCCGGCGCCAGGTCCCACTCTCTGGGAACCAGATGATGACGGCTGAGAAAATCCGCCTGAACGTTGTCGACCCCGGCAATGTGAGACGCTGCTAGGTCGCTGAGGTTGCGCTCCGCCCAAGCTAGCAAGAGCTGCGCCTCTTCTGCCACGAGAGGACTTCTCGTTCCCCCCTGGCGATTGATGTAGGATACGGTGGTGGCATTATCCGACAACACTCGAACCGCCTTTCCCCGTATCAACGGCAGAAAGGACTGTAGGGCCCAACCCACCGCCCGGGTCTCCAGATGATTGATGGACCACTGAGTCTGGGTCGAGGGCCACCTGCCCAGACAGACTGCTCCCCAGCCGGAGAGACTGGCATCCGTGGTTACCACCGTCCAGTTGGGCACTAGGAGGGACACTCCACAAGTCAAATGGTCTGCCTCTAGCCACCAGCGGAGGCTGGCCCGTGCCTGATCCGTAAGCGGAAGTGGCAGATGAAACTCCTCCGACACCGGCTTCCAACGGGAAAGCAACGCTGATTGCAAAGGACGCAGATGAGCAAAGGCCCAAGGGACCAATGCTAGAGTGGAAGCCATAGAACCCAAAACCGTCAGATAATCGGAGACCAGTGGTAGCCGAAGAGACAACAATCGGCGCACCTGACACTAAAGCTTGCGAACCCTGTCCATAGACAGAAACACTTTGCCCTTCCTGGCATCGAACAGGTACTCCAGAGACTGAGTGGGAACTAGGTGACTCTTGCTGAGGTTCCCCACCCATCCCAGGGATTGCAAGAGGGCGAGAACCCTGTTGACTGCCTGCCGGCACTGAGTCTCGGATTTGGCTCGAATCAGCCAATCGTCCAAGTAGGGGTGTACCAGCAACCCCTCCCTCCGAAGCTGAGCTGCGACCACCACCATCACCTTGGTGAATGTCCGGGGAGCCGTGGCCAGGCCGAAGGGAAGGGCCCGGAACTGATAATGTCGGCCCAGGGTACAGAACCGGAGGAACCGATGGTAGAACGGCTGGATGTCGATATGAAGGTATGCCTCCGTGAAATCCAAGGATGTCAGGAATTCGCCGGGCCAGACCGAGGCAATTACCGACCGAATTGTCTCCATTTTGAAGCGTGGAATGCGAAGGCATCTGTTTACACCTTTCAGATCCAAAATTGGCCTTGCGGTGCCGTCCTTCTTTGGCACGATGAAGTAAATGGAGTAACGGCCGAGGCCCTGCTGCCCTATGGGCACGGGGGAAATTGCTCCTAAGGATTGCAGGCGTTGGAGGGTTCCCCCTTACCGCTGCGCGCTTTATGGAATGCATGATGACACCAGGAACTTGTCGAATGGGGTCCGTGCAAAATCTAACGCGTAACCGTGATTTATCACATCGAGTACCCACTGGTCCGACGTTATTTTGGCCCATTCCTCGGCAAACAACTGCAGCCGAGCTCCCACTTTTGGGACGAACGACCGCAGCTGCTGCGAGGGATGGACCGGCCGCATCTCATGGGAGGATTTGGGGCCCCGCGCTCCCCGGGGCTCCCCCCTGACGGCCGAATCTTTTCCCTCGAAAGGACTGGGACCAAGAGGACGACCGTGAGGGCCCCAAACGGTAAGAAGAGCCAGCGGCCCTCTGCGGACGGGAATCTCCTGCCGCCGTGAAAGCGGGAACGGCCCGAGAAAGAAAGACCGAGACCTAGACCGATCCTCCGGCAGCCGAAGCCCTATTCTGCAACTCCTTGCCAAACAACCACTTTCCTTTGGACGGCAGGGCCCCTAGATGGGCCTTGGATGATCCGTCCGCCACCCAGTTGCGAAGCCAGAGGAGCAGACGGGCCGACACCGCCGAAACCATGGATCTAGCCGAGGTACGAAGGAGATCACGGAGAGCATCAGCACTATAAGCAATCGCCGCCTCAAGCTGATCAGCTTGCCTGGACTCCCCTTCCGAGAGTCCTGCGTTAGCCTGCAGAATCTGCGCCCCGCACAGGCTGGCCCCGCATAGCGAAATTACTACAGATGGCTGCACGGACCCCTAGCACGGACATCTCAAAAATTTTCTTCAGCTGTACCTCCAGCTTCCTGTCTTGTATATCCTTGAGAGCCGTGGCTCCCGTAACAGGAATCGTCGACCTCTTCGTCACTGCGGACACCGCCGAATCCACCTTCGGCAGACGGAGCAGTTCCAGTGCCTCTTCAGGCAACGGGTAGAGCCTATCCATGGCCTTGCTGACCTTTAGGCCCAGCTCCGGAGTGTCCCACTCCCGGAATAGGATGTCCGGAGCCATGAAGATGAACGGAAACGCTACTGCTGGCCCCGTGAGACCCAGCAGCACTGGGTCCATATTAGCTCCTTGTCTGGGAACCACCGCAGGTGCCTCCACCCCCAGCTCCTGAAGTATAGCCGGGATAAGAGGGGACAGTTCCTCCCTACGGAACAAGCGGACCACCTTAGGGTCGTCCCCCTCGACGGCCGGGTTACCTTTTCCCGCCGCTGGCTGAGAAGGACCTTCATCCGGCGCACCATCAGCCCCCCCAGGGGCTCCTCGGCCAGGTCATCCTCCCCTGGAGAAGAGGAGCTGGAGTCCGTGTCCTGCGGGACACCCCGCAAGGGACGGCTGCGTCGTACGGCGCCCCCATCCGGGCCCGTGGACTTCCTCTTCCGGGATCTGGCTGACATGCCAGACCCTTTCGCTGCGCCTGACTTCCTCGATTTACCTCACCGCTTACATTTAAAATTTTTTTTTTTTTTTTTTTTTTGCGCAACATCAGTGCGAAATCCGAGTAAGAAGACCCGGAACTGGACTCTCCTGAACCGGAGCGCGCACGAGATCCAGCTCCCCCGGGGGCACCCCCCGCGGGCCGCTGTTGCGGGGAAAACGCGGGAGGCACGCCGCCATCTCCAGCTGCCTCCCTCGTGGTTTCCCTGCCTGCAACTAAAATGGCCGCCACTCCCGTGCTGAGCGGGAACGGGTCCCCCGGGCCTGCAGAGACGGAAGATTCGCGCGGCGGCAATCGCGGCGCCCGGGCCCCCGGAGCGCCCCCGGACGACCCCTTGCCGCCAGAAACACAAACAGAGCAAATGCCGTCCCCAGACAGCCGCGCTCGGGCCGAGCCACAGGCGCGGCAAACAGAGCTTCTCGGCTAGCCGCGAGCCGCGCGAGTGAGGAGGAAGAAAAATTAAAGTAATTAAATTAATTAAATGAAATTGAAGCGGACGCGCGCCAAACAGCCCCCCCCCCCCCGAAGGAACGGAGAGCCGGCACTAACCAAAAGGAGCCGCCGCAAAAATAAAAAATCAAACCTTTTTTTTTTTTTTTAAACTGCTGCCGCTGTCCACGGTCCTGAGGCCTCTGTTCCAGCGGGGGTGAGTGAACCGGGCTCCCCGGTGTCACCCCCGACGCTGCTACTACAAAAGGCGGGCCCTCGACCCTAGCAGCGGCCTCAACCAGGGGGGGATGGTCCCTTCAGAACCTTGCAACCCCCCTGGGAGGCAGGACCAGCGGGAATCCAAAAATAGAAAGAAATCCTTAACTTCAAAATTTTCCTTTTTAAAACTAAACTAAACCAAACAAGCCTGACCACTAAAAATCTCAGGGAACCAGGGCTGTGACCAAACCTGCACCATCTACTGGAGACAGAGTAAGACTGAGGGGCTGTGACTGGCACAGGGGCATATATGGCTCCGCCCACAAGTTTTAGTCTGTCTCCATCTACTGGGGCGGAGTCACAACCCAGGTGTCCTGGACTGATCCTGGTACGTACAGGGAACAGTCCTTTGACTTCTCCGCTATGTCTCTAAAGATCGCGGCCTGTTGTGCCACGGTGACACGCGCCTGCTTATCACAGACCAGGAACAACACTCCCGGGGAAGTCCTGGAACCAGCAGTATCATTCCTCACTGATGCCGCTTCTGATCTGGTGCGCACCGCAGCTAGAGGAGTGTCATCAGCCGTGGCAGCCAGAAGACAACTCTGGCTCCGAAGCTGGTCAGCCGATGCATCTTCCAAAACGAAACTCACAAGGATGCCTTTCAAGGGAACCCTCCTGTTCGGAAGCGAACTAGAGAAACTAGCAAACAAATGGGGCGAATCCCCTCTGCTGCGGCTACCAGAGGACAGGAATAAGAGAAACCAGCGACCCTTCCCTCGAACTTCCAGGGGCAGAGGATCACAGCGCTTCACATATCAAGCGGCTCGCCCCGCAGGCAGGAGCCAGTCCTTTTGGAACAAGCACATCAAAAGGGGAACCAGCTCGGGTCCAGGCCCCAGTCGCACCCCACAATGAAAATCAGCCGACCCATCCAAAGGAAGAAGCCATAGGGGGCAGACTTGCCCTATTCTACAAAGATGGGTCGAGATAACTTCAGACAAGTGGGTCCTATCCATCATTCAAGAGGGATATTACCTGGATTTCCACCACCTCCCTCCGGACAAGTTTGTAGAATCCCCCTGCCACGACCCTTCCAAGAGGATGGCAGTGGAAGCTACTCTGACCAGATTGCTAGCCTTAGAGGCTGTAACACCGGTGCCTCCACAACAAATAAATACTGGAAATTATTCCATCTATTTTATCGTTCCCAAGAAAGAAGGAAGGTTCAGGCCCATTCTGGGCCTCAAGTTGGTCAACCGTCATCTGAAGATTCCTCGCTTCCGCATGGAAACCCTATGATCGGTAATAAGGGCGATACAACCGGGAGAGTTCCTTACATCCCTGGATCTGTTGGAAGCCTACCTACACATTCCGATCCATCAAGAGCATCAGCGTTTTCTATGCTTCACGATCCTGGACCGTCACTACCAGTTCCGGGCACTACCATTCGGGTTAGCCACAGCACCCTAGACGTTCACCAAGATCATAGTGGTAGTGGCGGCGACACTGAGGAAGGAAGGAATCCTCGTACAACCTTATCTAGACGATTGGCTGATCAGGGCGAAATCCCCAGAGGAAAGCCACCAGGCAACCAACAGAGTCAAAACTCTACTGGAGAGCCTCGGGTGGGTGGTCAACACAAACAAGAGCTGTCTGCAGCCCTCCCAATCTCTAAAATACTTGGGAGTCCGGTTCGACACCAAACAGGACAAGGTCATCCTGACACCGACAAGGAGATAAAAACTGATGACCCAGTTACGAACCCTGTTGAGCGAGCTTCGCCCCACAGCATGGGACTATCTACAAGTCCTTGGCCTCATGGCATCCACACTGGAAGTAGTGCCATGGGCAAGAGCTCACATGAGACCCCCTACAGCGCTTACTATCACGATGGAATCCTTTATCCCAAAACTACACCATACGTCTTCAGCTCCTGGACAAAGTTCGGACCCAACTACGATGGTGGCTACAAGAAGGCCATCTGAGCCAGGGAGTGAGATTATTCTCACCAACCTGGATCCTGCTCACCCCGGAAGCCAGCCTACGAGGATGGGGAGCACACTGCCAGGAGCTAACCGCCCAAGGGCAATGGAACAAAGAAGAGTCTGGATGGAACATCAATCGCCTAGAAGCCCGGGCAGTCAGACTAGCCTGCCTATGGTTCGGTCACAGACTCCGAGACAAATCAGTCAGAGTATTGTTGGACAATGCCACAACAGTGGCCTACATCAACCGTCAGGGAGGAACCATAAGCCAACAGGTGTCTCTGGAAATAGACCCCCAGTGGCATGGGTGGAAGCGAATCTTCAAGAGATCTCGGCCGTCCACATCGCGGGGAAAGGCAATGTTACTGCGGATTACCTCAGCAGAGAAAGTCTAGACCCAGGAGAATGGAGGCTGTCGACCACAGCATTCCAATTTATTTATTTATTTATTTATTTGTTTGTTTGAGTTTTATATACCATCATTCGGTAGAGCCATCATAACGGTTTACAAAGTATACATTTTTTCTTAGCAGTTGTGCAACAGTATAACAATGTGAACATTAACAGAAATTAAACATTTCAAGTCCAGAAAGCATTCTTAAGTTGGATGAGGGAGGGTATGAAGGTTCAGGTTGGAGAGAAGGTATTAAGAGGTTTATAGATGAGAGTTCAATTGAGAGTTGGGATGATCAGACGTATGAGGGTCAGTGTAGAATTTGCGAAACATTACTGTGTTTTTAGATCTTTTTTGAATGTTTTTAGGTTGTGCTGGGTTCTCGGGTCTTTAGGTAGGGTGTTCCAAAGTTTAGGGGAGGCAATGGAAAAGGCTCTTTCTCTTGTTGTTGCTAGATGCGCATCTCTGATGGGGGGGGATGTTTAGGTAACCTGAGTTATTAGAGCGTAGGTTTCTTGGAGGATTTTGAGGAATTATGTTTAGGGTGTTTAGACCTTGATGAGCATTGTTTGTTTAGAATTTTGTGAATGATGGTCATTGATTTGTAAGCAATACGTGCTTTAATAGGGAGCCAGTGAAGTGAGGTCAATATGGGCATTATGTGTTCACTTCTTTTTGTTCCTGTTAGGACTCTGGCAGCTGAGTTCTGCAGAATTTGGAGTGGTTTGAGGGTTGAAAAAGGTATTCCAATTAGTAATGAGTTGCAATAGTCTAAGGTGGAGAAAATAAGTAGTTGAAGGACAGTTCTGAAATCGTAAGGGTTGAGAAATGGTTTTAGATGTCTTAGGGTTAGGAGTCTGTGATATCCTTCTTTAGTTTTATTTGAAATGTGGTTCTTGAAAGAAAGTTCTTTATCAATGATAATTCTGAGGTTTCTGGTGTGGGTGGTAGGGTGTATAGATTTCATTTGTTTGTCTAGTATTGTCAGGGGTGGTGGAGTTGGATGGGGTTTTTTGTCCATGAGTAGTATTTCAGTTTTGTCGAAATTGATAATGAGTTTCAGAGAATTTAGGAGATGTTTGATTGAAATAAGTAGATCTGAGGTTTTCTTGTAGGTGTCTTCGATTGAATTTTGTATGGGAATTAGAAGCTGAATGTCATCAGCATAGAGGAAATGTGTGATTCCATCTTCTTTTAGTAGTTGGCAGATGGGGAGAAGGTATATGTTGAAAAGGGTGGCGGATAAAGCTCCTTGGGGGACTCCAGTGTTGAGGTTGATCATTTTTGATGGGTTGTTATTGATTAACACTTGGTATGTTCGATCAGATAGATAGGAAGAAAACCATTGTTAGGTGATGCCAGTTAAGCCAATTTGGGTTAGTCGCTCCAACAGCATATTGTGGTTTACTGTGTCGAAGGCGGCTGAGAGGTCAAGGAGTATGAGCAAGTATTTTTCACCTTTGTCAAAGCCTCTTATAACAATGTCATTTAGGGAGATGAGAGATTCTGTGTTTAGGTTTTTTCTAAATCCATATTGGGATGGAGGCAGGATGCTGTTTGTCTCAAGATAGTCGTCTAGTTGAGTGTGTACGACTTTTTCAATGGTTTTGGCTATGAACGAAAGGTTTGATATGGGGCGGTAGTTGGTAAGGATTTCAGGATCTAGGTTGCTCTTTTTAAGGATTGGTTTGATAACAGCAGATTTGAGGCATTTGGGGTAATTACCTTCAGTCAGTGATAAATTGACGATTTTGGTGATGGTTTTAGAAATGGTGGGTTCCATTGTTTTGAGGGTTGTTATTGGGATGTTGTCTATTGGATGGCTGGCGGGGTTCATTTTATTTATTATAGATTGAATTTCAAGAGTGGAGGCGGTATCAATGTTAGACCATGATGAGGTTATCTTGGTGTTAAGTTTGGTGTTCTGGATGTTGTTGGTTATGTTGGATTGGATTAGATGAGATATTTTGTTGTTGAAGAAATCAGCAAAGTCATCGCTTCCGTGTTTGGTACACATAGACTCTTGGGTGGTTTTAGTAAGTTTCTGAACTATTGCGAATAACATTCTGGGGTTATGATGAAATTTGGAGATTTTGTTGGAGAAGAATTCCTTTTTCGCATTGTTGATGATATTTTTATATTGAGCTAAGTTGATCCGATAATTATTTAGTGTGGTTGTATTTTTGTTTTTTCTCCATTCTCTTTCTTTTTCCTGAGTATAACGTTGGCTGTTCTGATATTTTGTTATACCATTGGTTGTTGCGTTTGGGTTGTTGTTTTGTCTTTGGTAATAATGGGATTGATGTCAGCAACGTTTTTGTAATATTTAGCCATGATGAAGTTGCATTCTCGGAGTTTGATAGATTAATGTTGCTTAATTCGGATTGAAGAGTTTTTTGTAAAAGTTCTATGTTGAATGGTGGACAGTAGGATATCTTGTTTGGGGTGGGATTTGATGAGCTTCAAGGTTGAGGTTGGAATGTAAGTTAGCTTGGATTAGGTGGTGGTCAGACCAGGGTATCTTTGTGGTGTGAGTAGAGTTTGATTCCAGATTTCAGTGTTGACAAGATGAGGTCAATTGTGTGACCTGCTTTATGAGTTGGAGATTGGATTATTTGTTCTAGCTTTAGAGTTGATAGTGCATCAATGATAGTTTGGCAGGTTTTTGAGTGGGTGGGTGAGTTGAAATGAAGGTTGAAGTCACCAAGGATGATGATGGGTTTGTTGAGGGAGATGTTATTCATGATATATTCAATTAGAGGGGAGCAGTTTTTATCGAGTGTTCCTGGAGGACAGTAAATGAGGCATATTTGAAGTTTTGGTGAATCATATAAAGCAATTTCAAATGGTGGAGGAATGTTAGATGGACGAAGTGTTAGTTGAAGGCTTTTTTTTTTTTTAGAGATAAGCATTAAGCCACCTCCTTTTTTATTTTTTCTGGGAATTGAAAAGGTGTTTTAATCCTGGTTGGATAGTTGGTTTATTAGAACGGAGTCTGTCTTTTTGAGCCAGGTTTCCGTAATTGCAATGAAATCTGGTTTGTGGTCAATGAGTAGGTCATTGAATAGAGGGATATTTTTTTATTATTGAACGAGTATTGACAAGTATGAATGAGAGAAGCATATAGCTTGAGAGTTGGATATGTGTGTTGTTTTTGTTGTTGATTGGATGTTTTACTTTGTGCAGAGGTTTCGAAGATGTATGTTTCTTTTGTGTTGAATGTTTCTTAGAGGACATGGGTTGATTATTTGGAGATGAGATATTGCTGTTCATCTTCATATCTTCTGTTTGAGTTTTTGGATTGAAATTTGACTACGATAGTTATTTGAGAGTATAACTTGCTAGTGGAAAGGAGTTGTATGTAAGGATGGAACACCAACCAAGGACCTCCTGGCAAACCGGTCCAACGCCCAAGTGCCCAGCTTCTTCAGCCGCAGGCGGGAACCCCAGTCCCAGGGAATCGATACCCTGGTACAGAACTGGCCACAGGAGACTGTTATCCGCCTTCCCGCCGTGGCCCCAATTGAACGCAATCATTCACAAGATAGAACACTACAGGGGACCAGTACTTCTAGTGGCTCCGGACTGGCCAAGAAGACCGTGGTACGCAGACATGCAAAGACTGCTGACAGGGAGACCCCTCCCGCTACCTCCACACAAAGACCTGCTCCAACAAGGACCGATCCTCCATGAGGATCCAGCTCTATTCTCTCTTACGGTCTGGCCATTGAGAGGACTCACCTGAGGAAGAGCGGATACTCGGGGGCAGTAATTGACACCCTACTCTGAGCATGCAAGTTCTCCACATCCCTAACATACATAGGGATTTGGAGAGTATTTGAAGCCTGATGCGAGGACCACGACATCGTTCCACGCTCAGTCAAAATTCCTGCGATTTTGGAATTCCTGCAGAATGGACTACAGAAGGGATTGTCTTTCAACTCCATCTATGTACAGGTGGCCGCATTGTCATGCTATGGAACCAAGAGCGAGAGTGGCAGCCTGGCCTCTCACCCGGATGTTTCCCGCTTTCTGAAAGGAGTCAAGCAGATCCGACCATCCCTAAAGTGGCCGGTGCCTCTTTGGAACCTCAACATGGTCCAAGATTTCTTAGCAGGAGCCTCCTTCAGACCTCTTCGCGGCCTGTCTCTCAGACTATTAACATTGAAGACAGCCTTCCTGGTGGCAGTCTGTTCGGGCCCGTCGTATCGCCGAGCTACAAGCACTGGTGCTGCCAGAAGCCGTTCCTCAGACTCACCCCGGGAACCATCGAGTTACGCACAGTTCCGTCATTCCTCCCCAAAGTGATGTCTCACTTCTGTCTCAACCAAACCATCTCACTACCATCGCCAGATGAGCATAAGAATTCAGAAGAGTCTCGCAGTCTACGCCATCTCAACGTCAGCAGACTCCTAGTCTGATACCTGGAAAGGTCAGAATTCGTACGAAAGACAGACCATCTATTCGTCCTTCACAGCGGGAAGAAGCAAGGGGAAACGGCCTCGCGAGCAACCATAGCCCGCTGGATAAAAGAAGCAGGCAAGCCACCGCCTTTACAAGTCAAGGGCCATTCCACTAGAGCCCAGGCAGTGTCCTGGGCGGAAACCAAGATGCTGTCACCCGCCGAGATCTGTCGGGCGGCGACATGGTCCTCCATCCACACCTTCTCCAGGTTATACCGCTTGGATGGTCAGGCTCGGGAGGACACAGCATTTGCAAGGGCAGTACTAAGTGGGTCACGGGCAGCCTCCCACCCGGTACGGGAGTAGCTTTTATACATCCCATTGGTCCTGAGTCCATCTGCTACACGCTGGGAAATGGAGAAATTACTTACCTGATAATTTTGTTTTCCTTAGTGTAGACAGATTAACTCAGCATCCCTCCCACGGCTGCCGTTATTCATGGAATTCTCGAGTGACATCACCGACAGTGAGTGATTCACGGGAAAACCATGTTTTCTCCAACTAGAACACCCATCCTAAACCGGGTGTCAGCGTTTCTCGGTTGAAGGGCACTGGCGGTCTCCAGCTATAACCAATTCAACCAGTTCAAATTAATTGTTATTCAAGTTATGAAGTTAATCAAGTTATTCAAATTAATCAATCAATACATATATCCACAATTGCTTTTCGAGGAGAATACTGAGGAGCTGCACTTCCTGCAGGGGTATATGTACTAGGGGCTGACGTCAGATTGAGATCTGATCCGTCTCCAGCTGCTATCAGGAGTACACTATACCCATTGGTCCTGAGTCCATCTGTCTACACTAAGGAAAACAAAATTATCAGGTAAGTAATTTCTCCATTTTCACCTAGTTTGCAAATTTTGTAAATTTTCACCTAGTTTGTAATTTTATTCTTCTATTTTTCCATAATAGAAAAATAATCACACATTTGGATAAGTAGCACTTTCTTTTTTAAACTTACCTAGCTGTGTGATTGTGTCGGATCAGCAGCATTTTAAGGCTAAAAGCCCACTTTTGCCTTTTAACCAGATAATTCAAAATGTGTCCAGATAAATGCCACTGCTTGGCTGAATAACTTGGAATTATCTGACTAAGTACAGCAAAGCTGCAACTTGACTAGATAAGTCAGGATTTAACCAGATAAGTGGGTGCAGTTGGTATACCCGTATATTTTTACTTCTAATTTTAAAGTGATATGTGAAACACACACATTTTAGATGTGTTTACCCTCTATAAGTCGACTTTTACAAGCGTAAATCGTGAGATTTTCTATCTGGAGCGTGGCAATGAAATTACCAATTTTTACAATTAGTCTACCAGTTTGTCCACTTTACCTGCAGATCATCAAGACCCTCCTGGCTCTTCAGCCTAAATCCCCCCATCCAGTCACTATTTTCACTTTTAAGACTTTGGGATCACTTACTCCAGATATGGAGTAGGAGAAAATATATGCGAGTAAGTTGCTGTATTTACATGCATAAATTGCATATAAAATAGCTACTTACTGTGTAAATGTTGGGCCTATCCCTTTTTTTATACATACAAATTTACTTCTGGCCCCTGATTTACATTTGTATTTTGAGGTTTCTAAAATAGCATATACTTGTATATATGCTATTTTACACATGTAACTGTTATATGCACAACTTTTGAAAATTCACTTTATCTTCACAAGGCATAATCCAATATCCATTTTATTTGGTTTCCTATTTTTATCCAACAGATATTAAGGTTGTACAAGAAGAGAAGAATCAAGAGGAATGTCCTATAATACTGCAACTAAAATCAAGACAATCGGGAAACATCTGTGAAAATCTTTCCCAGTGGACTGCTGGTAAAGAAATGAGCCAAAGTCAGCAGCAATCAGAAAAGAATCAGTGCAACCCTGCAGGAGACTCAATGGATGGAGTCCCTGCATGTGAGAAAAGTGACCCGGAGCTCACAGACATCGATGAGCACCAGAGACACTTGAGAGCAGAGAGACTCTTCCGGAATAGTAACAGTTATCACACGACTGCTAACCTCCACCAGAGATCAAAGACTTCCTTCCAAAGTAATAGTGATCACATGACTTCGGACCTTCACCAGACAAGGGCAGAAAGGAAGAAATCCTTTCAGTGCGAAACCTGTGGAAGAAACTTTGATAGAAAATATAATTTATTAGTGCATAAGAGAACCCACACTGGCCAGAGACCCTTTCTATGCTCTCAATGTGGGAAATGTTTCAAACAGAAGTTAACATTGAAATTACACAAAAGAACCCATGTTCTAGGGAAAACTTTCACTTGTATTGAATGTAAGAAACATTTCTCTTGCAAGGAATCCTTACAAATACATCTAAGGACACACAAAGATAAGAGACCCTTTAATGGTTGGGAATCTAACAATTGTAAGTTTTCTTTAACACAGCAACAGAAAATGCAGACAGAAGAGAGAATGTTTTCTTGTTCTGTGAATGGAGCAATTGTAATTCGAAAGCAAGATATGGTGATGAACCAAAAAGCTGAGACTGATGAGAAAGTACTTATGTGTACCATGTGCGATAAAAAGTTTATTTTTGTATCAGAGCTGAAAAGGCACCAAAGGACCCACACAGGAGAAAAACAATTTACATGTACTGAGTGTGATAGAATCTTTTATCAGAAATCACAGCTAGAAATCCATCAAAGGACGCACATGGAAAAAAAGACTCTTACATTTACTGAATGCGATAAAAAGTTCATTAATCAATTAAATCTAGAAAAGCATGCTAGGACTCACCCAGGAGATAGACAGTTTTCATGTACTGAGTGTAATAAAGATTTCACTAAGTTCTCACATTTGAAAATCCACCAGAGGATCCACAAAGGAGAAAAACTATATACATGCCCTGAATGTGATAAAAGCTTCACTAAGTCTTCTCTCTTGAAAATCCACCAGAGGATCCACACAGGAGAAAAACCATATACATGCACTGAATGTGATAAAAGCTTCACTCAGTCTTCTACCTTGAAAAGACACCAGAGGACCCACACAGGAGAGAAACCATATACATGCACTGAATGTGATAAAAGCTTCACTAAGTCTTCTCTCTTGAATATCCACCAGAGGACCCACACAGGAGAAAAACCATATACATGCCCTGAATGTGATAAAAGCTTCACTCAGTCTTCTAGCTTGATAAGCCACCAGAGGACCCACACAGGAGACAAACCATATACATGCACTGAATGTGATAAAAGCTTCACACAGTCTTCTACCTTGAAAATCCACCAGAGGACCCACACAGGAGATAAACCATATCCATGTACTGAATGTGATAAAAGCTTCAATCATAATTCTCACTTGAAAATCCACCAGAGGACCCATACAGGAGACAAACCATATACATGCACTGAATGTGATAAAAGCTTCACTCAGTCTTCTGGCTTGAAAATCCACCAGAGGACCCATACAGGAGATAAACCATATACATGCCCTGAATGTGATAAAAGCTACACTCTTTTTTCTAACTTGAAAATCCACCAGAGGACCCACACAGGAGATAAACCATATACATGCACTGAATGTGATAAAAGCTTCACTCAGTCTTCTCTCTTGAATATCCACCAGAGGATCCACACAGGATATAAACCATATACATGCCCTGAATGTGATAAAAGCTTCACTCAGTCTTCTGGCTTGAAAAACCACCAGAGGACCCATACAGGAGATAAACCATATACATGCCCTGAATGTGATAAAAGCTTCACTTGTTTTTATTACTTACAAATCCACCAGAGGATCCACACAGGAGACAAACCATATACATGCCCTGAATGTGATAAAAGCTTCATTCAGTCTTCTCAATTGAAAACCCACCAGAGGACCCATACAGGAGACAAACCATATACATGCCCTGAATGTGATAAAAGCTTCACTCAGTCTTCTGGCTTAAAAATGCACCAGAGGACCCACACAGGAGACAAACCATATACATGCACTGAATGTGATAAAAGCTTCACTCGGTTTTGTAACTTAAAAATCCACCAGAGGATCCATACTGGAGACAAACCATAATACATGCCCTGAATGTGATAAAAAGCTTCACTCAGTCTTCTTACTTGAAAATCCACCAGAGGACCCACACAGGAGATAAACCGTATACATGCACTGAATGTGATAAAAGCTTCACTCGGTCTTCTTACTTGAAAATCCACCAGATGACCCACACAGGAGACAAAATATTTACGTGCACTGAGTGAGAAGAACGGTTAATCTCTCATACCAGCTTATCCAAGCTTTTCTCCAGCCTTATCAGGCTGTCGAAGCCTTGCTCCAACCTTATCAGCCTATCCAAGTCTTGCTTCTGACTCACCATGTTATACAGCCGCAGCAGAGACCTATTGACCCCCAGAACCCAAGGGCTCAACCTGCGGGTGAGGGTGCTGGTTAGGCGGAAGGCAGGCCCAAGCCTTGACCTGCAGTCCTGCACCACCATTAGGGTAGTGTTCCCTGAATCCAGCTAGGACCTGAGTCATAACACCATAGGGAAAGGAGAAAGACCATTAGTGCAGTTAACAGCACTGACGAAAGCTGAAACAGAAGAGTTTTGGAGAACGTTTGTATGAAGATCCCATGGAGTATAAGAGAGAAGCAGAATGGTTGGCCAGCATATAGGAGAATATGGAAAAGGTGGACATCAAAACTATGCAATAGCTAGAAGTAACAAAGAGAGCTGGAAGCCAATTTAAAAAAAAAAAGTCTCAGAATGGGAGAGTCCTAATGGGATGTTCATTTCTTGGCTCAAGGAGTTATCTCTACACTAAGATCTCGCAAACTGTAAAATTAATTGATCAGACAGAGTTCCCTGTACATACCGATCAGTCCAGTCACCTGGGTTTTGCCTCCGCACCAGGAGTGGAGACTGAGCAAGATTTGACAGGCTCTGCCATAAGTACCAGGGTACCACCCACAGCCTGTCAGTATTAGTCTGTCTCCAGCAGATGGTCCGGGTGCTTGGCCCACAGTCTTCCCTGATTTAAAAAAAGAAAAAAAAAAAGGGAGAAAAGGGGTTTGTATAGGTAGTTAGTGTTTGTTTCCATTTCTTCCTCTAAGTTTAAAAAAAAACAAAACTCAGAAGCAGTTCGAAGTTTGGAGATCAGCGCAGGTCTGAGCCTCCCAGGGGGTTGCCAGGTCCTGAGGGGACCATCCCCCCTGATTGGTAGGCTGCTGAGGCTTAGGGTTGAGGACCCTGCAGGTTAGTTCCAGCCCAACCGGGGTGATACTGGGGAGCCCAGATCACTAACCCCAGCCAGACCGCTTCAGCACTCGCCGAGGGACAGCGTTGTAAAAAAAAAAAAAAAAAAAGTAAACGTTTTTGCCCTCGTTCGGCTTCAGCTGCGGCGGTCTAAGGGCGATTCCCGGTTCCCCCAATAGTTTAATGTTTTTTGTTTTTGCTTTTGAGTCGGCCTGATTCACGATGCCACGTGGCGCGGCCTGCGGCTCGGCGCACGCCTTTCCAGGGATCCAGGGATGGGCTGTGCTTAGCCTGCATCCCTGGCGGTGAAGGGACCACGGGGTCGGCTCCGGGGGTGGTGGTTCATTGGAGCACCATGACTATCGCCTTTGGGGAGCTCCCTGCGTCCCTCCCCAGGCAGCTCCCGGCCGGCGCGGCAAAAGCCGCTATTTTGGCTCCGGCTCCATCAGTGGCGCCAATCATGCCGCCGATTGCTGGGGGGGGGGGGGCAGAAATTTGCTGCCCTCCCTCTCCCCTCAAAGACCGGTTCCGTGGTCGCTCTCCCCGGCGGGAGCCTTAGGAGAAGGGGCAGGGGACGACACAGGAGCAGATTCTGATGTCTCCTGCTCCTCATTTTCGTCCGAATTTATTGTGGTGATGCATAGGGCTTTTAAGGCCTGCAAGGCCCACAAATGGCACTCTTTGGCGGCAGGAGGGTCCAAGGGGCCACAGCCTGCAGATAAGGGCCGCCCCCGGCCGGGGGCCACGGCAGAACCCCCGCGCTCAAAACGACCATTGAGGGCTCTCCCTCCCCAGGAGGACTCAGACTCACCAGCAGAGTCCACGGACCAGGAGGATTTGGAGGGGCCGTCCCCACCCCCGAGGGGGGTAGACGGAGATGGCAGTCCATCTCAAGGTGGTACGCGACAGAGCCAGGCCTCGGAGGGCGATGATCCCAGGGTGATTCGTCTCTTCCGTAGGGATGAACTTGGCCCTCTCATTCCCGTGATTCTGGAGGAGTTAGGGATCGCTACGCCTCCTGAGGAGTCTCGGCTCGATGGATCCGATGTTGTTGGGCCTGAGTGGTCCTCCCACGACCTTTCCCTTTCATTTTTCGGCTACGGCCTTGCTCTTTTGAGAATGGGATACCCCGGACTTGGGGTTGAAGGTCACAAGGCTATGGATAAGCTTTATCCTTTGCCCGAGGATGCCTTGGACGTTCTGTGAGTTCCCAAAGTGGACGCAGCGGTGTCAGCGGTGACGAAGAGGACAACTACTCTGGTCATGGGGACCATGGCGCTGAAGGATCTCCAGGATCGGAAACTGAAGGTCCAGCTGAAGAAGATATTTGAAGTCTCCGCCCTTGGGGCGCGAGCGGCAATTTGTAGTAATTTCGCACTAAGGGCCGTCTGCGTTGGGTTCAACAGCTCTTCGCCAACGAAGGCCTGTCGGAGGAGGAAGCCCGACAGGTTGGCCGCCTTGAGGCGGTCATGGCTTATAGTGCGGATGCCCTGTACTGTCTTCTGCGAACCTCCGCATGCTCTATGGTTTCGGCCGTCTCGGCGAGAAGGCTATTGTGGTTGCGGAACTGGTCCGCGGATGGGGCTTCTAAGTCCAGACTGGGCTCCTTACCCTTCAAGGGTAAGCTTTTGTTTGGGAAGGAACTGGACGATATGATTCAGCTACTGGGCGAGAATAAGGGCTATCGTCTTCCAGAGGACAAAGCGCATCCCAGGGGAACTTTCTCATCTAGATCATGGTTTCGGGGAAATCGAAAAGCCCGTACCTCTCGTCCAGGTACCCCTTCCCCTTCCTACTGGTCGGGGGGGGGGGGGGCAGGCAGCAGTCACAGCCCTTTCGAGGTAGGCGCTTTGGTAGGCCTGTTTCCTCCCAATCGACCCCTGGTGCTAAGTCAGCACAATGATGTCCGGCTGGTCCATTCCTCCGTACCCAGGGTAGGGGGCAGATTGTCTCTCTCTTCTACGAGGAATGGACCACAATCACGACGGATCAATGAGTGCTCTCGGTGATAAGACACGGCTACGCTTTAGATTTTGCACGCCAACCCCGTCCTCGATTTTTCCCATCCCCGTGCGGGTACGCCGACAAGCGTCAAACTAACTGGAAAAGTACGCAACCTGGGAATAATTATAGATCCTGAAATCAATCTGAAACAACACATATCACTAAAAGTAAAGGAAGGTTATGCAAAGCTCATGGTACTCAGAAAACTTAAACCACTACTAACTCAGAATGACTTCCGAACAATTCTACAGGCACTAATTTTCTCTAGTACAGACTACTGCAATGCCCTCATGCTAGGACTACCTAATACGACATTAAGACCACTGCAAATACTTCAGAACACAGCAGCTAGAATACTAACCGGAAAAAGAAGGAGAGACCATATAACTGAAACCCTAGCAGAGTTACACTGGCTACCAATTGAACACAGAATTAAATACAAAACCCTATGCATCATTCACAAATTAATTTATGATGAGAAATCTGATTGGCTGAACACAGCATTACGGGTACACACTCCACACAGGTACCTCCAATCAGCAAATAAAGCACTCCTAACCATTCCATCAGTTAAAACAGTGGTTCTCAACCTTTCTAATGCCGTGACCCCGAAATACAGTTCCTCATGTTGCGGTGACCCCTTGCCCCGCCCTTGCCCCGCCCTCGCAGGGCGAGGGTGAGGGTGGGGTTTGGTCATATGGGGGCGGGGTTATGGATGGGGTTGGATTTTAGTGCATACTTATTTATTATGACATTTATAAACAGAACCACCATTCCTCATAAAACAATAAAATTAAGAAACATAAAGCATCAGTTATAATAGTAAAACCATACTAATAAAAGAATATTTTAAAATTACTGATAAATAGAATTTCTATTAATTAAAATCATATACATTTTTATAATTTCCCACACACCAATAATATTTCAAAACAGCACATATATCAAATAACACACAATAATTAAAACTAATAAGGATTTTAAAAAGCCCCTGCTGTCCATACATGGGAGCTCTTGATTTCCAGTCACCCTGATATTGTCGAGGATTAGGAGGTTATCCTCTCTCTCTCACACATACACTCACATGTCCATTCTCTCTCACACATACACTGTCACATACTTACACATTCATGCTCTTATACCCACCATAACCTCTCACTCTCACAGACACTGATACACTCTCAGGGTGTAAGACACTCTCTCCCCCCCCCCCCCCCCCCACTCACACACACTCTTACTCCCCTGGATTTTCTCATACACACTCATGCTCTCACTCTTACTGGCTCCCTCACAACCTCAGAGCCTCTCAGATAAAAGTCTATGCAGCAGAAATAATGCTGAATGTTGAGAATTGTGTTATGCAGACTAATCTGGAAAATGCACTAATTTCTACATGAGTCATAATGAATCAGTCCTCAGCTGCAGCCTTCAATTGATTATCCTGGCTCCCTTTAATAATGTTTGCCAAATACAGTTCATGTGTAACAGCAATGCTAATTCTCCACCAGATCAAGCTGATTTCACATCCCACTTCATACTTGTCACCTCCAGCTGAGTCAAACAATTAATCTAATTACTGCCACTGCTGCCACGTGGCTATTGGGGAGGCGCTGATTGCTGCTATTGGCACCAGTGTTGCCAACCTCGCTTATTTACCGCGAGATTGGGCTTCTTTTTGTAGTCATTCGCGGTTTTTTTTTCCGATTCGCGGGTTGCTTTTAATTGGGCTATTTTTTCTGCCAGTCGTGTTTTTTTGGGCTTGTTGGGCGGGACTTGTGCTCTGAATCATGTTACAGTGATTGGCTGCTGCGATGAAGCCTGTCCATAGCAGGCGCACCCTATCCCTATATTGCAGCAGTAAGCCAATCAGAGCAGGAGCTGCAAGCCTTGTTGATGCACACGTCAGGAGCACATTTTGTGGGCAGACCTAGCCAGCACTGCACAGCATCTCACGTGGGCGGAACGGGAAGAGCAGCACAGCATTGGAGCGCAACAGCAAAGGAATCCAGAGTGTGCAGCTACAGCCAGGTAGCAGGAGGGGAGGAATTAGGATGTAGGGAGGGGGAATGAGTGTATGGTGACCAGAGATGTTCTGGGAGGAGGGAATCAGCGTGTGGGGGGCCAGAGATGTGCTCGGAGGGGTTACGGAGGGGGGGAATGAGAGTGTGGTGACCAGAGATGTGCTGGGAGGAGGGAATCAGCGTGTGGGGGGCCAGAGATGTGCTCGGAGGGGTTAGAGAGGTGGGAATGTGTGTGGGGGGCAGAGATGTGCTTGGAGGGGGCTGAGGAGAGAGGAATGAGTATGTGGGGGCCAGAGATGTGCTAGGAGGGGTTAGGGAGGGGGGAATCAGTGTGTGTGGAGCCATAGATGTGCTCGGAGGGGTTACAGAGGGGGAGGAATGAGAGTGTGGGACCAAGATGTGCTAGGAGGGGTTTAGGGAGGGGGGAAAGAGTGTGGGGGCCAGAGATTTGCTTGTAGGGGGGTGGGGGAGGGGGGTATGAGTATGTGAGGGGCATTAACTGCTATAAAAAAAATAAATATATTTTTTTACATCTGCTTCCCTTTCTAATTTTTTGCCATTTCCTTTAATATTGCCTTTTTTTCTATTTCTTTTCTCTCCACCTGTCTTCTTCCCTCAAACACACAGTCAGGTTCTCATTCTCACATGCATTTCTCTCTCACACACACATACACAGGCTCTCACTGGCACAGGCTGTCTGAGTCTCACACACAGGCTCTCTCACACCCCCACATGCTGCCTTGCTCAAGCACAGGCTCTCACTCTTACATGCTGTCTCTTTCACACTCACAGAGGCTCTCACATGCTGTCTCTGCAAACACACACAGTCTCTCAACTCATCTCATACTCGCACACACCTCTCTCTTACCTCTGGGCCTCTTCTTTACGGGTTGCCACAGGATGGGCCTCTGCAGCGGCCCTAGTCTTCCCGGCCCGCTGCTCCTCTTCTGCACGCAGCTGAAGCGCCTCCTCCTTCCTGCCCGTGCGGCTCCGGCAGTGTTGCCAGGGTTTTCATGAACGAACAAGCACTTTTTTTCCAAAAAAAACAAGCCCAAAACACATGAGATTGAAACATTTTATTTTTTATAGCAGTTAATGCCCTCACATACTCATACCCCTCTCCCCAGCCCTCCCTCCAAGCAAATCTCTGGGCCCCCACACTCTCATTCCCCCCCTCCCAGCACATCTCTGGCCCCCCACACTCTCATTCCCCCCCCCTCCCAGCACATCTCTGGCCCCCCACACTCTCATTTCCCCCCCCCCCTCCCAGCACATCTCTGGCCCCCCACACTCTCATTCCCCCCCCTCCCAGCACATCTCTGGCCCCACACACATCATTCCCACCTCCCTAACCCTCTCCGAGCACATGTCTGGCCCCCACACACTCATTCCCCCCAGTACAATCCCGGCCCCCACACACTCATTACCCTCTCCTCCAACATACTAACTCACTCCTCCCTCCTGATACCTGGCTGTAGCTGCACACTCTGGTTTCCTTTGCTGTTTTTTCTCCAACGCTGGTGCTGCTGGTCTTCCCGTTCCGCCCACGTGCGATGCTGTGCTGGCTGGGTCTGCCCACAAAATGTGCTCCTGACGTATGCATCAACAAGGCTTGCAGCTCCTGCTCTGATTGGCTTACTGCTGCAATATAGGGATAGGGTGCGCCTGCTATGGACAGGCTTCATCGCAGCAGCAGCAGCCAATCACTGTAACAGAGCACAAGTCCCGCCCAACTTGTGCTCTGTTACAGTCCGCCCTGATTCAGAGCACAAGTCCCGCCCAACAAGCCCAAAAAAACGCGACTGGCAGAAAAAATAGTCTCGGACCAGCAAAAAACCCCAACGGCCCGGTACCGGTGGTTGGGGACCCTGCTTTAGGCGACCCCTGTGTTGTGGTCGTTCGACCCCCGCCGGGGTCGCGACCCCCAGGTTGAGAACCGCTGAGTTAAAACAGCAAGACTGACACAAATGAGAGAGAGAGCCCTATCACTAGCAGGACCCATAATCTGGAACTCAATGCCTCCAGAGATCAGACAACAAAGTGATCTCAAGGCATTCAAGAAAAGTTTAAAACATGGCTTTTTAAACAAGCATTTTGCAAAGAGACGAGAGAATAGAGAGAAATTATTGAGGAAGACAGAAAGGCACCAACACACAGTACTTAGAACATTACAGTAGATTAGTCTATGAACTCTACATTACAATAAGCATAACTATAATAATATGTGTGATAAAACCACCCGTGTAAGTACCTTGGTACAATTGGTCATGAACTACTTCGCTAAACAACTATGTATAATGATATATTGTAACCGAATCTTTGACGGCACCTGTTAGAATGTACTATAGTACACTTCCACCTACATGAAATATGTGCCTACATGTAAACCGTTACGATAGTATTTTACTTAGCAACGGTATAGAAATGTTTTTAAATAAATAAATAAATCCAGCAGACTTTGGTTTGTCTGCTGGACCTGGGAGCAATTGTTCCAGTACCACCCCTGGAGCAATGAAAAGGACATTACTCCATATACTTAGTCGTGCCAAAGAATGAAGGGTCCTTCTGTCCCATCCTAGACCTAAAGTGCGACAACAGATGCCTGCGGATTCCTCGTTTTCGCATGGAAACGTTGCGGTCAGTAATTGCTTCAGTGCGTCCGGGAGAATTCCTGGCATCTCTGGATCTCACGGAGGCATACTTGCACATCGGCATCAGGAAGGATCATTAGAAGCATCTCCAGTTCTATGTTATAGGAAAACATTACCAATTTCAGGCGTTGCCGTTCGGACTGGCGACAGCTCCCAGAACTTTCACCAAGATCAATGTGGTAGTTGCGGCTCAGCTGCGATGGGAGGGATTGTTGGTGCACCCATATCTGGACGATTGGTTGATTCGAGCAAAATCAGAGTCCCTATGTCTGTCGGCGATCAGCCGAGTGCTTCAACTGTTGCGGTCTCTAGGTTTGGTAGTCAATACCACCAAGAGTCAGCTCACTCCCTTACAGTCGCTGGAGTTTTTGGGAGCTTTATTCGACACGCATCAAGGGGCGGTCTTCCTCTCGTCTGGGCGCTGTCACAAATTGCAGGGACAGGTCAGGTCCTTACTGCTGAAACAACCGCTGACAGTTTGGGATTACCTACAGATGATAGGCTCCATGGCTTCAATGCTGGAATTGGTCCCCTGGTCTTTCGCACACATGCGGCCCTTACAATCAGCGTTGCTTTCCTGCTGGAGTCCAGTGCCCAAGCAATTCTACCTCCCGTTGCCGTTGACAAATCTGGCCTGCGCCAGTCTAGGGTGATGGCTGTGTTCTGACAACTTTCTTCGGGGAGTTCCACTCATGACGCCGGAATGGACGGTGGTCACCACAGATGCGAGTCTCTTTGGTTGGGGAGTGGTTTGTCTACGGAAGTCCGTCCAGGGATGCTGGTTCCTGACTGAGTCTCGCTGGTCGATCAATCGGCTGGAGACCAGGGCGGCGCGGCTGGCCTTGCAGACCTTTCTCCCCCTGATTCAGGGAAAGTCGGTCAGGATTCTGACAGAAAATGCAACCACAGTGGCCTACATCAGTCATCAGGGGGGAACCAGGAGTCAGCCGGTGGCATTGGAAGCTCGCCTTCTGATACAGTGGGCAGAGCGTCACCTTGTCAGCATAGCTGCGTCCCACGTAGCAGGGGTTGACAACATTCATGCAGACTTCTTGAGTCTACATCAACTCGATCCCAGAGAATGGGAACTGGCGGACAGGGCCTTTCAACTCATCTGCGACAGATGGGGCACGCCGGCCATAGATCTGATGGCTACCTTCAAGAATGCCAAGGCCCCACGATTCTTTGCCCGTCAGAGGGCGTGGATGCCTTGGCGTTTGCCCTGGCCGACAACTGCTCTTTTGTATGTCTTTCGCCCTGGCCACTGATCGGCAAGGTTCTTTATCGAATAGAGGCCCATCCCTCCGAGGTAATTCTGGTGGCTCCCGAGTGGCCTCGACGGCCGTGGTTTGCAGATCTCGTCAGTCTTGCAGTGGAGGACCCGCTGCATTTCCCGAGCCTACCGAATCATCTTCATCAGGGACCCATGTGTTTCGATTAGGTAGATCGCTTTTGTCTAGCGGCATGGCGTTTAGGCGAAGGCTAAAAGGCAAAGGTTATTCGGATGCGGTGGTGTCCACCCTTCTGAGGTCACGTAAGAGGTTGACGTCCTTGGCGTATGTGCAAGTGTGGAAGGTTTTCGAATCATGGTGCGTTGTTCGGTCGATCCCATCTACCCGAGCGTCAGTATCCGCTATTTTGGCCTTTCTTCAAGACAGTTTAGCGAAGGGGTTATCCTGTAGTTCATTGCGGGTACAGGTGGCAGCCCTCGGTTGCTTCCGGGGGTCTTTGGAAGGGAGGCCTCTGGCAGCGCATCCTGATGTTGCCCGGTTCTTGAAAGGGGTGAAGCAGTTACGTCCGCCTTTGAATGTTCCATGTTCCTCCTGGAATTTGAATGTGGTCCTCAAGGCCCTGTGTGCGCCACCTTATGAGCCCCTAAGGAGGGTGATTCTTAAGGACCTTACACTGAAGGCCGTGTTTTTGGTGGCAATTTCGTCAGCACGCAGTGTGTCTGAGCTTCAGGCCCTGTCCTGTAGGGAGCCTTTCTTGCGGATCTTTGAGTCTGGAGTTAGTTTGCGAACGGTTCCCTCTTGCCTGCCCAAATTTGTTTCTTCGTTTCATTTGAATCAGTCAGTGGATCTTCCATCATTTTCTGATATCGACAAGTCTGATCCAGTCTTGAAGGATCTGAAGAAGCTGGGCTTGCATAGGGTGCTCCTACGCTATCTAGAAGTGACTAATGACTTTCGTTTGTCGGATCACCTCTTTGTTCTTTGCAAGGGTCCAAAAAGGGGTAATATGGCTTCTAAAAGTCACCATATCTCATTGGTTGAAGGAAACCATAAGCTCCTCATATTTGCTCAGTGGTAGACCTCTACAGCTGGGTCTGAATGCACATTCGACACGATCCCAGGCGGCTTCCTGGGTGGAGTGCATCCAGATTTCTCCGCAGGAGATCTGTAGGGCTGCAACTTGGAAATCGTAGCATTCCTTCGCGCGTCATTATCGGCTGGATGTCCAGGGCTCAAGGGAGGGCAGTTTCGGAGGGGGCGTTTTGAGAGCGGGCCTCTCCGGATCCAGCCCAAGTAGTTTCAGCTCTGGTACATCCCAGGAGTCTGGACTGATCCGGTACGTACAGGGAAAAGAAAATTAGGTCTTACCTCCGATAATTTTCTTTCCTGTACCAAAGATCAGTCCAGAGTCCCACCCTCACTATATATTCTCAGTCTCGGAGAGTCCGCTGTTTTCCACTAATATTTTGGTGGGGTTCATTATGTGCAGTTATTTCGCTGTTTACCTTGTTCCTGGGGCAGGTCTCTCGTTGGGGGCAGTGACCCAAAGGTTACCCGGTTGAGCTTCCTGTATATAGTTAGTTTTCAGTTCCGGGGCATTCTGCTTCGACATTACGTTATACTGACAGGCTGTGGGTGGCACCCTGGTACTTATGGCAGAGCCTGTCAAATCTTGCTCTGTCTCCATCTGCTGGTGCGGAGGCAAAACCCAGGAGTTTGGACTGATCCTTGGTACTACAGGAATGAAAATTATTGGAGGTAAGACCTAATTTTCTTTTAATATCTTAATGGTTAATAACAGGAAGACTACTTCTCCCCAATGTAGTTGCAAGTAACATCTACAAAAATGATCACCCAGTATATGCCTACCTACAATCTACAAGCTGCTCACCGCAATGGAAGCAGACAGAATATAGGATCGTACTAGCTTCATAAAATCATGGAAGTAGACCAGAAGGGCAATAGGAGAGTGGTACATGGAACTAAGGACCAGTTGATGTTGAATAAAGCCGTCAAGACAGGTCAAGACCTCCATATAGCCTGGATAGACTATAGATAAGATTTTGATAGTATCCCACACTCTTGGAAAATACATTGTCTTGAAATATAAAGAGTGAATCCTAGATTGTTTATCAAGATTACTATCTGAATGTGGCAGATGTAACTCCTTTGAATTATGAAGATTGACAATATGTTTTCCCTAGTATCAAGATCCAGCAAGGAATATTTCAGGGATATTCCCTACCACCATTTTTATTTTGCCTGGCACTGAACCCTCAAAGTACTCTTTAAGTCATGGATTTCACTTTACTTCCAGGGATGATGATAATCCACAGACATCGCACCTGTAGATGATTTAAAGCTTTATAGCTCCTGTGATCAACATTTTTTGGAACAGCTGAGAGTAGTGAAGAGTTTCTCAGATGATATTAAGATGACATTTGGCCTGGATAAATGTGCTGCTGTGACTTTCTGTAAGGAAAATTAAGTAAAACTGAAAACTTGAGCAGGAGCGTATTTACAAATCTCTAGCAGTGAATGAAGGTGCAAAATTAAGCACAAGTTACTGAGAGAAAAGACCAATAAAGAATACTGTAGGAGACTGTAATTGATTTTCAACAGTTCTTTAACACAAAATAACATACAAGCTATCAATTGACTTGTAATTCCTGCACTGACCTATAGTTTTGGAATATTTGGGCCCAATTAAGATCTTAAACAGTTGGATGTAAGAACAAAAAGGTTCTTCGTGTACATCAAGTAATTTGTAAGAGTCAGTGTATGCTGAGCTTGTTCATTCCAAGAGCTGAAGGTGGTATGAGTAGAAATAGATTATGTAGAAAGAGCTGCTGTTATAGGCTTTCAAACATAACATCAACAGATCCCCATGCTCAAACAGTGCTGAAGTATGAAAGTAAGCAGCCAAAATCGGTCTCCATCCTTAAACTCTGATAACAATTTCTGTGAGTGGAAGGAATGAGTAAGAATTTACCAGCAGATGATGGGAAAGAGGCAATGGAGTTTTCAAAACAAGAGAAAAAAACTCTTTAAAGAATTTAACCAGCACACAAGGAACAATTAAGAAAAGCACAAATATAGAGGCAAATTTAGAGATTTGCTTCAGAAACCCCACATGAATTAAGATCAGACTAAGGAATGGTTAAGAGGAGGTGAGGTTAGACCGAAGATGAGAGATTGATAATTGCAACTCAGGACAGTGGAGTATGGACAAGATGCATCACAGCCAAGTAAAATAGGTGGGAACCCCAAAACAGCTAAATAATCATATCCAGTAGTAATGATTTGGAAAAGAGTTCAAATCCACAATCTATATATAATCTATTCAAAGTGTAAGTTTTATTAGCTTAAAAGACAACATCTCAGTAAGTAGTGTTCATGGTCCCCCGACATGGACTGTTTCAGTTAAGTGCGCCGGGAGGGACCAAATCTACAAATAAACAAAAGATATAAGAACTTAAACATGGACATAAATGTGGCACAACAGACACAGCCTCAGCAAAGAGCATTGTATATGGTACATAATGGAGACCCCTTTGGGATAGATATTCCTATTCCAACTGAGAGAAAGCTTAATGCAAGAAAACAGGATATTGTGGTAAAGGAAGAAGTACAAGAACAGAATTTCTGATAGAGGTGTCAGTAGCAAGTGACAATTCTGTGGATGGGATGGAGAGAGAGAAGACCTCAAGAATAAAATGATGCAATTAGAGACCAAGAAAGATGGTAGAAAGATATAGAAATAATTGCAACTATATTGTGTGTCACAGGCCTGATAAAAAGAACTTCCTGCTGAATCTAGACATGTTGCCTGTGTATATAACACTTTATGGATTCCAAAAGCAGTGAATTTGAGAGACTGAGATCAAACTTGACATAACTGTGTGGAAGTTTTTCTGGCAGTTAGAGGATGTTGTTAATCCTGGTCTAGTGGTTAGGATTTGGCGCTCTCACCGCCGTGGCCCAGATTAACAATGTGAAGACACAAATGTATGAGAAAAGCGGGAGGTTGTTGGAACAAGCAGAACTCACAGACCAACTTCAAGGTCATTTCCTGTATAACTAAGATTAGGTTAGAAGCCGAACTCTTCTACATAACAAAGATTAGGTTAGGAATAGAGCAGCTGCAGCTTCATATACAATAGTTGGGCAGGAAGCCCAAATTGGAGCATAAAAGCTAAGAGAGACAGGTTGGAGATCAGATCAGAAAGAAGAGCACCTTTAGCCATCCTGCAGACCTGTGACACATAGAAACATAGAAATGACAGCAGAAAAGGACCAAACAGTCCATCCAGTCTGCCCAGCAAGCTTATGGTAGTATCTGCTGTGCCGTATACGTCACCCCCGTACTGATCAGTTTCCCAGACCGTAAAAGTCAGGGTCCTTGTTTGTTGCTGTCTGAATCCAATTCCCCTTTTTCTCTTTTCCACCTGCCGTTGAAGCAGAGAGCAATGATAGAGATGCATCAAAGGTATAAAGGCTCATTGGTTAAGAGCAGTAATCACCATACCAGCAAGTTACCCCCATGCACTTTTTTCTTTATTTCCATCCTCTAGCCTTTAGGGATCTACAGTGTTTATCCCATGCCCCTTTGAATTATTTGACTGTTTGTGTCTTTAATTCTTCTCTGGATGCCCTTCTAGCACTGAGTTCCCAATTTCCTGATACTGTCTTGCACCTGGGAATGTGTAAGGGAAGTGTCACTGTAAATATCTTTTGCTACTGATTTTTTTTATGTATATAACCTTTGGTAGTTAACTGAATATAAGAATTTATAATTTAACCTGTGGTTTTTTTTTTGTTGCATTGTTATAAGTATTATTATACAGAGAATATAGCTTTTCATACTTTCACGTAATCTGTAGTCAGGTATCATTATTTTCTTAGTGTGTTTGTGTGATCCAGACTACAAGGCAAAAACCACTATCTTTCGAACCACTACACTACCTTGGCTTATGAGTGGGGTTTACTTTTGTCAAGGTATGAGCAAAATTAACCATTTGGAGATGAAACCAATTAAATGTACTGATTGTGACAAAAGGTACACACAGCAGAGACACCTGAGAAGGCTCAAAATGATCCACATAGGTCTAAGGAGCAGAAAATAATAGAATAGACTTACTTTCTATTCAGCTGTCACTCAGAACTTTGATGTGGCAACTATGTGTTACATCATCTAAATTAAATTTCAGCAATGCAATTGCTACCATTTATGTCTAAAAATGAGAAAACCTAATCAATACTGGCCGTACATCACCCAGGATAAAAAGGTGCCCACCCTCTGTTTCAGTACCGAAGCTAATGATGGTGGCAGTTCAGGATTTTCAGTTGAAGGTAACATCCATGCCACAGTTATAGGCCCTGGGGAATCTGTTCAGGGACCCACTGAATCAGGAAATAGAAAATGAAGATGGGCTGGGATGGAGGCACATGGATTCCTGAGGATGAGAAGGAGATAATGGAATGCAAATTCCCTGTATTTTCTAGCTAGAGCGAACACAAAGCAACATGTGCCAGCCACTGGAAAAAGCAATACCATAAAAGTAAAAGCTGTGAAAACTAATTGATTATTTTTGGTCTTTACTTGGAAAATGAAACAAGTAAGAAGAGAATTGCAGAACTGCTCATATGAGCACTTGCAAAACCTCCTCTGCCTATAAAATGTTAGAAGTTTCATTATTACGTTTCCTGAACATCTTATAAACAAGTGTTCAAATCACGTAACAAAACAACAAATACAATAGATAAAAAAAACTAATTTCATGTCATTTACTTTTCTTTTTTGCCTTACAAACAAGTGTTCAAAGTGAGTAACACTGAAACAATAACATAAAAATAATAAATAACAGATTTGAGACAATAAATCAGTCCTTGCAATCAATAGATCAAATGAATTCAATCTCACAAATTCACTTCATTCTGGAGCGTAATTAATAACACCTATGCTAAAATCAGCACTATTTTTCAGCACATTTTTGAGCATGTGCGGCAAAAACAGGTGGCTCTGTGGGATGTAATAACAAAAGGGTATGCTAATGAGACATGCAGAAAATCCCCCTCCTATCTCTGCTGCATTTTAATGCCCAGTCTCACTGACATCCGCCATTATTACTACCACATGGTCGGAGTTGAATCATGAAGGGGGATAGACATGCTCTACTCACCTTCAGTCCCAGTCCAGTAAATTCTTCACTGTCTTGAAAGGGAAAATATTTTGTCCCAATAATCAAACATGTCTCCTCACACCAGTGGGTTTTCTGTGTAGGTTGCTACATAGGGCCTTGAGCACATGTTTTTGCACACATATCACAAGGAAAAGTGAGCCCATGCATCATTATGTGTGCAAAAACATGTGCTCAAGGCCCTATGTAGCAACCTGCACAGAAAACCCACTGGTGTGAGGAGACATGTTTGATTATTGGGACGAAATATTTTCCCTTTCAAGACAGTGAAGAAAAGCAAGTTTGCTTACCGTAAACGGTGTTTCCGTAGATAGCAGGATGAATTAGCCATGCTGTATGGGAACTGTCAATCAGGGCCTGGGAGGCGGAGCTTCATAGCAGAGTGTAGATCTTTTTGATCCTCTGCGGCTGCGCATGGGTTCCTGCGCAGGAGTCAACGGTTCTCCTCAGTCTGTATTTAAGCTTGAGCGTAGCGGGGAAGCTACGACTGACAGGGAGGTGGGTGGGTCAGCATGGCTAATTCATCCTGCTATCTACGGAAACACCGTTTACGGTAAGCAAACTTGCTTTTTCCCGTCGATAGCAGGGCTGAATTAGCCATGCTGTATGGGAGTCCCAAGCTCCAGTACATGCTGTCGTAATGTTCTTTTAGCGTGCATGATACTGTGGGCAGTCGTGGAATCACTTAGAGATGGTGTGCAGAATGGTTTGCCCTAGTGTCGCATCTCCTGCAGATTGTTTATCTATGCAGTAGTGGGTCGTGAAGTTATGCAGCGAAGACCAAGTGGCTGCCTTACAGATGTCCACTGGTTGAATGTTATGTAGATGCGCCACCGACGTTGCCATAGCCCTCAGCTGATGGGCTCTTGGCAGCGAAGGAAGTGTGCTTCCCTTCTTGGAATAGCAAAACTGGATGCATTGTACAATCCAACTGGAGATTGTGCGCTTTGCTACCGGCAATCCAGGAGCATTCGGGTTGAAGGATACGAACAGTTGAGATGTCCTATTGGGAGAATGTGTTCTTCTCTTATAGTATGCTAACGCTCTTTACCAATCCAAGGTGTGTAACAAGCGCTCTCTATCATTCGAGTGAGGTTTTGGGAAAAATATAGGCAAGTCTATGGTTTGATTGAGATGGAACGTGGAAATTATCTTTGGAAGGAACGATGGGTGAGTCCGTAGGAAAACTTTGTCATGATGAAACTGTAAATATGGTTCGTAATAAACTAGTGCCTGTAACTCACTAACCCTGCGTGCCAAGGTTATGGCAACCAAAAACACTACCTTCCAGGTGAGGTATTTCATGTGTGCAGATTCCATGGGTTCGAATGGAGGTAGCATGAGTTGTTCAAGAAGCACATTAAGATTCCAAGGTACCGGTGGTTTAGACACCAGTGGGCGTAAGTGCAGAAGACCCTTGAGGAATCTAGATAGTAACGGGTGTTCCGCCACCGAGTGGTTATTGAGTGGCCTATGATATGCTGCAATCGCAATGAGATGCACTCGGATAGAAGAGGTTGCCAACCCTGACTCATAGAGAGACTGCAGATAATCTAGTAAGGATGCTGGCGAACAGTCTATAGGTGAAATAGCTCTTTCGTTACACCAGTTGGTGTAGCGTTTCCATTTGAAGGAGTAACTTCTTCTAGTGGACGGTTTTCTAGACTCGAGAAGAATGGTTTGAATCGTGTGTGAAACCCCTTGTTCGGTTAATAATGCCTGCTCAATCTCCACGCAGTCAGATGGAGGGAGGAGAGGAGCGGGTGAATGAGAAGGCCATCGTCCTGGAGGAGAAGGTCTGGGCGGTCTGGGAAGCGGATTGGGGTTGCCACTGACAGACGCAAGAGATAGCTGTACCATGGTTGCCGAGGCCAAGCCGGCGCAATGAGTATGAGCTGACTGCAGTTTGTGATGCATTTTTGTATCGTCTTGGTTATTAATGGGATTGGCGGAAAAGCGTATAGAAGAGTTGATGACCAAGGAATTAGGAACGCGTCCTGAGCTAACCGGGACGGGCTGGGTCGGATGGAACAGAACTGTGGAAGTTGGGTGTTTGCTTCCGTGGCAAAGAGGTCTATGGTCAGCGTTCCCCAACTGTTGAAGATCGTCTGCAGTACTTCGGGATTCAACCTCCACTCGTGCGGGTGAAAGATGCGGCTTAATCTGTCCGCTCTGGTGTTTGCTATTCCCGGCAAATAAGTGGCTTGAAGGTGAATGGACTGTCTGTGAGCGTGAGAGAAAATCTGCAGAGTCTCCCTGCAGAGGGGCCATGAACCGGACCTGCCTTGCTTGTTTATGTAGAACATGGCGACTTGGTTGTCCGTGTAAATCATCACCCTTCGACCGCGTAGATAGTCTTGAAAGGGTGAGCAGGGCGTTGCGAATTGCCCTGAGCTCTAATAGGTTTATCTGTAACACTTGTTTGGCTGGCAACCAAAGTCCTTGTGTCTCCAGGAGGTCTAGATGAGCCCCCCATCCCTTCCGCGAGGCGTCTGTTGTGAGGACTGCATTGTGTGGCGGGGGGTTGAACGGTGCTCCCTTGTTCAGAGTTGGTACCCGGAGCCACCAGTCGATATCCCGTCGCATCTGGTTGGTTAATTGTATTCGTTTGTGTAATGGTTGAGAGTGTTGTGACCATTGTCGTTTTAGACCCCACTGCAGGAGTCACATGTGGAGTCTTGTTTTTGGGACAGTAAAGTTCGCAGCTGCTATGTGGCCCAGAACTCTCAGTATGGTTCGGGCTGTGGTAGATTGTGCTCTCTGTAGGGATTGGAGCAACGAGCACATCATTATTTTCCTGTCTTCTGGAAGGAACGCCCTGGCTTGAACTGTGTCGAGTCGGGCTCCTATGAATTGTAGAATCTGCGAGGGTTGTAACTTGGATTTTGGATAATTGATGATCAACCCCAGTCGTTGCAAGCAGGCTATTGCTGTGCTGAAATGCGATTTCAGAAGGCTCGGATCTGACGCTACCAGTAGCCAGTCGTCGAGGTAAGGAAATATAGTTAGCCCCTGTAAGCAAAGATGGGCCACCACCACCACCACCATGCATTTGGTGAATACCCTGGGTGCTGCCGAAAGTCCAAAAGGCAGGACCTTGTATTGGTAATGTTGGTTGCGGTACTGAAAACATAGGTACTGCCAATAGGATTTGTGGATCGGAATGTGTGTGTACGCATCCTTGAGGTCTATAGAACACATCCAATCCTTGGGTTGTAATAAGGGCATGATGGATTTCAGGGATACCATCTTGAACTTTTTCTGAACTAGGAATTTGTTGAGCTCTCTGAGGTCCAGAATGGGCCGGCTGCCCCCTGATTTCTTTGGAATGAGGAAATATGGGGAGTAGAACCCCTGGCCCATTAACGCCCGAGGGATTGGGTGGATAGCTTTTTGATGAAGAAGGATGGTTAACTCTTGGGCCAGTTGGGGTTGTAATGGACTCCTCCTTTGCAGGGGGAAGTGCGGAGTGATGGGTTTGGATAGGAAGTGTAACTGATATCTGTTTTTTATGATGTCGAGTACCCACTGATCGGTTGTGATGGCTTGCCATGCGGCATAACAAGCGGTTATCCTGCCCGGGGGAGCTTCCAGTAGAAACGGTGGTAGTGGTGGCAGTGAGTTCAAAAAGACTGTGCAGTTTTTGCTGGAACTGCTGTCTGTTGTGGTTGTTGCTGCCGCTGTGAATGAGGTTTGCCTCTCCTCTGCTGCGGTTGTGGAGGATTATTATTGGGTTGTCTATAGGGTAGATAGGATTGCGGCCTGAAGTTTTGATAATTTCTATATGGTCTCCTGGAGAAAGGCTGTCTGCGCGAGGAAGTGAAAATATCTTTTAGCAGATGTTTGGGGCTGCGAGTGACTGAACCGCTAGTGCCTGATCCTTTAGTTTACTAACCGTATCATGCAGACGGTCCCCAAAGAGGTTATCGCCCGTGCATGGCAAATTAGCGAGTTTTTCGTGGAGATCTTCTCTAATGGCACTAGCTTTGAGCCAGGCAACACGTCTGGCTGCTATAGCCATGGCTGAAGCTCTCGAGGAGTTTTCGAAGCCTTCGTAAACCGCTCTCAGCATGTGACGAGTGCGCTCTTCCATGTCAGATATCGGGGACGGAATTTTCTCCCCTGATGCCGTGAACATGTCCTTGGTGGATTGTAGGCATTCGTACATGTACTGTACCATGTAGAAGTGATGGTGATGAATTCGTGCAGTAAGCATCGCGTTCTGATAGACACTTTTCGCAAAGTCGTCCAGGCATTTATTGTCCTTCCCCGGAGGGGCGGATGCATGCGATTTTGCTTTTCGAGACCTTTGTAGTGCAGACTCTACTACTATGGATTCATGTGGTAGTTGAGGGACGGCGTACGTAGATGGTTTTTGTAGCTTGAATTTTAAATCGGTCTTCCTAGATACCGCTGGCAAAGCAAAGGGGGTGTCCCATGATTTCTGTAGGACTCCGTGCAGAACCGCGTGTGGTGGAAGAGCTGACGGTTCCCCTGGGGCGTCGAAAATCTTCAGCAACCCCAATGTCTCTGCTCTCGGCTCTGGTAACTTCTGTACCTCCAGTTTTAGGGTGTTTCCCATTTTATCAACGAACTTGGGATACGTGAGATCCTCCGGGGGGGAATATGGTTCCGCTGGCTGCTCTGGTGGATCAGATGGGTAACCCGTAGAAGATGGAGGTGAGGAGTGTATCGATATGGAATCTCTCTGAGGAGATGGAGAACAAACCGGAGAGAGATTGGTGGAGAGCGGGATAGTGTGGATGGTATATCCTGTTGAGCTTGCTGTTGAAGAGTCTTCGCAGTCTCTCCCGGAAACGAAGACTCTGGTGGTAGAGTATACGAGGATTGCAGGGTTTCAAAGAAGCCCACTAAGGACTGTGTCAGGTCCCAAAAGGCTTTTGAAGTATGAGGTTGCATTGGGGGGCGTTTCGCCACGTGAGCAGGGTCATGAGTTAACTGTGAAGGAAGAGGATTCGAATCCTTCTCCTCATCTGATTGATCACTCCATTCCGTTCCGTGGTGATGTGTGGACTGTACACTCCGTGATCTGCTAGGAGACGGGGATGACGAAATTGGTATTACTCCATGCGAAGTCGAGTGAGAGCGATTAGATCTACATCTATAATGGGAGGAGGATGAAGATATCACCTTCCTGTGATGGGAGACAAGATGCCTCTTTGAATGACCATGGCCTCGACTAGGGGAGGGCGAAGAGTTAGAATAGTGACGATGTCTCTTCCTTCTAGAGGAAGCTCTGCTGTCTCGGGAATCCCTGTCCGAGCGTGCCTTTCTGTATGAATGGCTATCCGTTCGTGGAGACCTGTCTTGTGGCTTGTGTACATGCTTACTCCCTTGTGGTTCGTCCAATATCGTGTGGTCACGCTCCGTCATCTAGAGGGGAGCTTGCGATGCCGGCGTAAGGTCCTGCGAGTCCTGTCCTGGCTGTTCCGCATGTATAGGTTTGTTTGGCGCCTCCATTGATGGAGATTTGGGGCGCGATGCGGTATTTGCGGCGCTTGTCTTTAGTTTCACCTTTCGCTGCTCGGACCCCAAGGACCCCTGTTTTGGGTCGGACTTATGTCGCGGTGCCAGATGCATAGTTGGCGGCTCCGATTGTGTGGGCCCCGATGTTGAGTTTGACCTCTTCGGCCCCGATTCCGATGTCTTCGGCGCCGGGTGTGATGTCTTCGGCGCCGATCTTACCTTCGGCGCCGACTGTGAGGTGTTCGGCGCCGACTGGGACTTCTTCGGCGCCGACTGGGACGTCCTCGGCGCTGCCTCCGATCCCTTCGGCGCCGGTTCAGACCCCTTCGGCGGCATCTTTGGTCTTTTCCGTGCCGGCTCCGTGCCTTTAGTCGGCTCCGACTGAGGTCTCGGCTCCGTGGCCTGTGGCATCGGCTACTTCGATAGCATCAAGGCCCGCACTGGATTGTCCTTAAATGGCGTTCGGGAACGGGGCTCAGACAATTTGAAAGGCATCTGTTTCCCGGCATCGAGTCCATGGGACTGAAGACCAGGTCCCTGGTCTGTGCTATCTTTGGGTTTCCTCTTTGTATCTCGTACCTTCGGGGATTGAGGGTCCCAAGAAGCCGCTCTTTTATTTGGAGACCGATATTCTTGATTTTGGCCCCGGGGAAGAATGGGTCATGGATGCCTTGTCTTCCAAAGAGAGCTCTAGCCAGCGATAGCTCCTGTGCCGACGAGCTCTCGGGGACATCCTGTCACAATGCTCGCAGTCAGATTGTATGTGGTCGCGCCCCAAGCAGCGATCATGCCCGTCGGTGACGGACATGATCTTACCGCAAGGGCACGGTTTAAAACCCGACTGCTTCTTTGACATTTCAGCCAAAAAATATATTTCTTCTGAGGAGAAGGGCTCCGCGTGCGCTCCCGCGCGTGGAAAAAAACAGACTGAGGAGAACCGTTGACTCCTGAGCGGGAACCCACGTGCAGCTGCAGAGGATCAAAAAGATCTACACTCTGCTATGAAGCTCCGCCTCCCGGGCCCTGATTGACAGTTCCCATACAGCATGGCTAATTCAGCCCTGCTATCGACGGGAAATTTACTGGACTGGGACTGAAGGTGAGTAGAACATGTCTATCCCCTTCTTGATTCAATTCCGACCATGTGGTAGCAATAATGGCGGATGTCAGTGAGACTGGGCATTAAAATGCAGCAGAGATAGGAGGGGGCGCTGTTGACATCCGATGAGAGAGGAAACATAACAGGACGGCTCCGCTCCCCACGAGCTCCTTCGACCCGCCAACTTGCTGTTTTTAATCCGCGTTTTCATCGATCGGATAGCTAAAGTACTCTGCAAAACCCCACCGTGCGTTAAGCATGACTTCGAAGCGCAAAACAACGGATTTGCGCCAATTCTCCTACGGGAAAAATCAGACGGAGGTCGGCCAAGATGGCGATGGGCACACAGGTCCAGAAACGGAGGAGATGCCAGTGCGGCCAGAATGCTTACAAATTTCGGAGACCCCTCTGGGGACGACTGCGGCAGCCTTACTCACCCGCGACAAAGCCAGACAGTGGTTTATAGACTTAAGGGCTGATTTAAAACAGTATAAGATAGACATCATGTCATCGGTTGCTGAATTAAAAGAAGACATGGCTGCCCTTGGGAATCGTGTGGATGACGCGGCGGGGCGCATAGAGGGGCAAGGTGAGGCACTCCATCAACTTGCTGCCCAACAAGTATCGGCTGCTTCCGAGATACAAGCGCTTCAAGCTAAAGTGGAGGACTTGGAGAATCGCAGTAGGAGAAACAACCTGCGCATTAGGGGCATACCGGAGAGCCCCAAGTTTGCAGCAGTGTCTGAAGTGGCGGCCTTGATCTGCACACACATTTTATCACAAGGAAAAGTGAGTCCATCGGAGAACGGAGAGCCTTAACCAGAGGTGTGCTTTGAGCAGGCACATAGAGTGCTTGGCCCCCCACACAGAGATCAGAGACCAAGGGACATTGTTCTTTGTTTTTCCAGCTATCCCCTCAAAGAACATATCTACGCGCTTTCGAGGCAAATGAAGGAGATTACTTGGCGAAACCACGCTTTGTCCATTTTGTCAAGATTTGGCGCCCACCACGCTCAAGAAGCGTTATGATCTACGGGAGGTTACAGCGGCCTTAAGGGAAAAGGATATCAAATACCAATGGACCTATCCCTTCGGCTTATTTCAAGCTCAAGGGGTCACGTACAGGCTCACGAACCTCAAAGAAGCGGAGGAGGCCTTCCTTAAAGCGCAGTTGTCTGTTTCCTTTCAGGCGCCTAAGATGGCTGCGCAGCGCACCCCCCTGACGCAGCGCCTCGTTGGCAAAGGATGGGCAAGGGTGGAAAAAGACTGTGAAGACACCCAGATGACAGTCGTTCTCCAACTCCTGAGCACGGCTGAAGGAACACGGCCTCCCTTTGGGAAAAACTGACTTTATTTCGCTGGCACGGACCTGACAGGTCGGAATTGGGAGGCAGCCAGTTTGAACTTTGAAGCGAGATCTTCTAATCTTCTATATTGCTATCCTTGATGTCTATAATTAGGTTATCAACATTTGTGAGTTAATGCTAGCATTAACTTCTCATGTTGGGGGTTACAGTTCACTGAATGTGTTTTGCATTTAATTGGGGGGCTCGTGGGGGGGGGAGGGGAGAAAGGGGGCGTTCTCTCTTGCTTGGAATGTTACGGGCTCCCTGAAGTGGGGTATCCCATGGGAAGTATAAGGGATACCTTAGGATGAGTGGGGGACACTACAGAATTCACGGTTTATTTCTCTTTTCAGTTAAGGGGATGAGGGTATCTCATTTTTCACGGCAGAGTATAGAGAACAGTGTTCTGTGCAATTGGAGGAGCGACCCTTGGGAACTTGGGAATTGGCTGACTGGTAGTGGGATGGCTAAACATATGAGGAACTAAATGGCGACTAGACTATTTTCCTTAAATGTTAAGGGTTTAAATACTCCTAGGAAAAGATTGCTTCTAAAGAGGGAGCTCCAGCGTCAACATGCTAGTATTGTGTTTATTCAAGAGACGCACATTTGGAAACACCACGAGCGTCTGTTGACCTTCCCACAATTCCCTGATTCATATTGGGCTGCCAGCACTAAGGATAATAGGTATGCTGGGGTAGGGATATTGATCTCATCGACTTTGATTCATGAAAGGCTTAACCATATATGCGATCCAAATATTAGATATATACTTGTTAAAATCAAGCTGGGTAAACAGATTCTCACTCTTCTTAATGTATATTTCCCCAATATCCACCAAGCTCCCTTTGTAGATCAACTTAATCGCTTATTGCATCAACATCTGGAGGGAGAACTTATCCTGGGTGGCGATTTCAATTTTGTGCAGGATCCCGCTAAGGACTCTAGCTCTGGTATTGCTTCCGCTACTACAGTATGGAGGAAATGGCAGGACCTAGTGAGCAGGTGCTGTCTCGTGGACATATGGAGGACTAGGCACACTCATTCTCGATCCTATACATTCTACTCTAGTCCACACACCACATACTCTAGGATTGATTGTTTATTTCTATTCGCAACCCTTCAGCCTCTGTCAGGAGAACAGATATTGATAGTATCACATGGTCCGATCATGCACCGGTTTGGGTGGAGTGCAATTTGGGGGATTTGGGAGTAGGATTTCGCCCATGGAGGCTCAATGATAGCCTAATTAAAGACCCAATTTTCACACGCCAAGTGGAGATTCAATTGCAGGATTATTTTCGGGAGAATCAAACAGGTGACCTATCTTCACTGACAGTTTGGGAATGCTCAAAGGCAGTAATTAGGGGAACCTGTATAGCACAAGCCGCGTATTGTAATAAGGAGCAGGGGGCCCAACGCAAGCATTTGTTATCAGAACTTACCACTCTTACGCAGTGACATAGTCTCACTCAAGCTGAGATGCTATACCGGAAAATAACAGCTATTAGGGACCAATTGCGCTCTTTGGAGGATGCTGCGATCAGTCATTATCTTACTCTATTAAAGCAGCAATTCTTCGAAGGGGTAACATTTGGGATCGCATACTCAGCAGTTATTTGATTTAAATTATCGACCCCGATTGCCTCTGTCAGAACAAACTTGGACAAATGGTTGGGCCTCACCCATTCATGGCTGGGCAGACTGGCCATTGTTAAGATGAATGTGTTGCCTCACTTCTTATATTTATTTACCACCATACCTATTTACATCTCTTCTCTCTTGTTTAAGAAATGGCAACAACTTCTTGTGGCTTCATCTGGCGCTGGCGTCGCCCAAGGATCGCGAGGGCTACCCTTTATCAACCCAAAATTCGAGGAGGCTTACAATTACCCAATCTGGCGTGGTATTTTTGCGCCGCGCAATTGCGAGCGCTGGTAGTACTACATGCTTCGCATGATATTCCACAGTGGGTGCAATTGGAGCAAGCGCAACTGGGATGCTTTCCCATTGCAGCACTTCCATGGCAACCTGTGTCTCTTGGGGATGGGGTTGAATACCTCCCATTCGCGTTGAGGACTACCTTATGGATTTGGCGTCAATGGCAATCAACATTAGTAGGAGCGGAACCATATTCTTTGATAACCCATATATTTACCAACTCTGTAATCCCACTATCTGACGGCTCTACAGCCAAGCGACCAATGGCTGAAGGCTGGGATAGTAAGGCTAGGGCATGTATTCTCTCACAGCACTATGTCTACTATGGATCAATTGAGGGCGCAATATTCCCTGGCTGATATTGATTTTCTCCTGTACGCTAAGGTATATCACTTTATTCATAAGGGAAGGAGAGGGGGCACTATGAGGATTCAAGGCACCCTATTCGATGCTTTCTGCCGGAATGCTTCTTCCATTAGGGGTGTTATTTCAAAAATGTATGCCCTTATCAATGGCAGCTGCCTTGGTCATCAAAGGCACTGTTTGCTATGGGACATGGATTTTTCTAATACTTTGGATGATTCGGATTGGGACACAATATTCACAGGGGCCTGAACCTGCTCCATATCAGCAGGGCTACAGGAAAATTGCTACAAAATGATCTATAGGTGGCACTACACTCCTGTTGCCCTACATAAATTTTTAACCAAGGTACTGGACACGTGCTGGAGAGGTTGTGGGAACCTGGGTACCTATTATCATATCTGGTGGGAGTGTCCTCTGATTGTGGAGTGCTGGCGCAGGGTGTTCCACTGGTTGACCCAGATTCTCCAGTTACCTGTCAATGTGCAACCATGGAATGCACTCCTGGGTCTCCCGATTCCAGAGCATAATAAGGATACACAGAAACGGATTTTGCAAGTTTTTATTGCAACTAGAGCAGATATTGCATTACATTGGAAACAGGCGATTACGCCTCCTCTGGCCAGCATTCAGCGAAGAGTACATTCTTACTATCAGTTGGGAAAACTTACCGCCTTACTTCAGGATCACCTACTGGCATTCCAGAGACGGTGGGAACCATATAGTCTCTGGGTTGTGGAGCAAGGCCTGTAGGAACCCGAGCACATATTATAGTGGGTAAGGGGTAGAGCCATTCCGGTCTATGGCTCTCCCCTTTTCTTGAAGTGTTTATCCTCTCCACCAGCACAGGCATGTTGTATACTTAGAGTTAAATGGGTTGTAACTTTGTCTCGGCTATTCTATTTCAAGTGAAACCGCTTTTCCTCATTTATATTGTATCATGTCTCATTAACTATACTGCTCTCTGAAGTAACTTACTATATCGTTTAATACTATTTCATTAGCAATTCCGGATGTGTGTGGGTGTGGGAGGGGGGAGATTATGATGGAAGACTGTGAAAATGGACTGTGAAACCTTGTATTTGACTACCTCTGTTAATTATTTCTCGCGTTTCATGTAGTTGTGCTTAAGAGGAAAGTATTTGGACTTATGTTTTTTCTTGGATTACCAATAAAAATGTTTAAATATATAAAAAAAAAATGCAGCAGAATTAATCAGCGACTGATTCTGGCTTGAGCCTGTACAACCTGCTTCTTTCGAGCTCTCCTCGAAACCACCTCCTCTCAGCATATTTCCGCTCCAACTTCTCTCTTCTGCTATGCTGTAAGGCTTCTGCCACTATTATTCTTCGTCTGATTCTCAAAATGTACCATAGCATCAGAAAAAAGTGAATGTGATCTATAATTACACCAGAGCTGCACAGACACACAACCACACAAATGCCAGCAATGGAGAAAAATGGTCTCCAGACAGGTTCTTTAAGTTAAATTCTGCCCTGACCTAGATGCTAAAAAAAACCAACCCATTTAAAAAGCCTACACTAACCGTTCTTCATGCTAAAGTGTGACTCCCTGCATATCCAATGAATGAATAATTGCCTCTCTTACATGCCATTTGCATGCACTCGCAAAAAACCTGCTTCGGGTTTTTTGTGCGGATTTGTGTATACGTATTTTCCACATTGAATGCATTATTACATACATGTTTAAGATCAGTGTACTAAAACGTGCACAGTTACCCATGCAAAAGCTGTGGTAGGTTGAGCGCAGATGTGGATTGGCGTATCCCTTCTGCGAAATCTATAAGAAGTAGAGAGAGAGTGGATGCTCTTCAAGGGGCTCTGCTCAAACAAATGGCAATGGAACCCATGAGAGAGGGTGTGATACTCGATCTAGTGCTTGCTAATAGTGATAATGTCTCTAATGTCAGAATCTGGTACAAAGTTCTCACCATTACTCACAAAGCTCTACACAATATCACCCCACTAGAACTCATGATCCCTCTCCGACCTCACTTACCATCCAGGCCGGTAAGAGCAGCATATAAGGACACCCTTTAAAAACTTCATTAATTAAGAGAGCCATCTCAGCCTTTGGACCAATACATTGGAATTCTCTTCCACCAGACCTCAGGCTGGAACATTGCCCGGTCCCATTTAAGAAAAGACTCAAAACCTGGCTGTTCAAGCAGGCTTTTGCTGAATCATACGCCAGACGATCTTAAATCAACTCTATCACCAGTAACTCATTGACTCTTGCCTGCTTTCTCTCGATTCAGTCAAATGCTATATGTCCTACTTTAGCCCCAATTCCCAAGGCCCTTTGCCAATACCATGGTCTTAACCTAACCATTCTCTACCAGCCATGTATCATAGTTCGATATATATATACCTTGGTTTGTTTCAACAGTTTCATGATCCTAGTTCTGTATTCCTCTATTTTATGTAATTGCACTATTTGAGGCACTGTTATTGTTATTATGTAAACCGTTTTGATTTGTAATCCTGTTACAAGAAATTCGGTATATAAAACTGTTAAATAAATAAATAAATAAATAATGTTCAAGTAGGAGCTCACCTGAGCACCAGGTGATCATCAGACACGGTATGGTTCGATTTTGCAAATAAGACACAAAGACCTGAGTTTTGAATTTCAAAAATACAGACTGTCAAAATGGAGACATACCTGGTGGAAGAACTGGAAGGCTGTAAGAAAATGGTTGAAGTGGAACAGTGGGCCAAGTTAAAAGGAGCTATTACAAAGGCAGCAACTCTATATGTTAAAAATGTAAATGTTTAAGAGGAATAAGAAACCGATCTAGTTCTCTAAGGAAGTGGCTGAATAAATAAAGGCAAAAAGAACAGCATTCAAGAAGTATCAAAAAAAGGACCCCAGAGAAAACTATCTGTTAAAATTGAGGGAGACAAAGAATTAAGGAAAGCAGAAGACAGGATGACCAAAGAGGTAAAGTGAGGAGACAAAACATTTTTCAGATATGTCAGTGAAAGAAGGGAGATCAGAAGTGGTATAGTGAAATTGAAAGGTGACAAGGAGCAACGTGTGGAGAGTACCGGTAATGAAGAACTGGCAGAAATATTAAACAAATACTTCAGTTTGGTATTCACTAAAGAAGACCCTGGAGAAGGTCCGTTGCTGATTAACAAGGTCATAAATGGAGATGGAGTAGACGAAACTCCGTTTACAGAAGAGAATGTATGGGAGGAGCTAGGCAAATTGAAAGTGGAAAAGGCCAAGGGGCCAGATGAGATACACCCCAGGATACTGAGAGAGCTCAGAGATGTGCTGGCGGGTCCATTGAAGGATCTGTTCAATATATCCTTGGAAACAGGAATGGTGCTGTGGGATTGGAAAAGAATGGTAGTGGTCCCACTTCACAAGCAGAGAGGAAGCCAGAAACTATAGACTGGCTAGCCTCACCTCTGAGGTGGGACAATTAATGGAGACTTTGCTGAAGGAAAAGATATTGAACTACCTACAATCTGTTGGGTTGCTGGACCTGAGGCAGCATGAATTCACTAGAGGAAGTTCCTGTGAGACAAATCTGATTTTTTTTTTTTTGATTGGGTGACTAGAGAGTTGGGTCAAGGAAGACCGCTAGATGCGATCTACTTGGATTTCAGCAAAGCTTTTGATACGGTCCCACATAAGCTTGTGGATAAAATGAAAAGTTTGAAATTGAGGTGGTAGCATGGATTACAAACTGATTGACTGATAGGAGACAAAGTATAATGATAAATGGAATGTACTTTGAAGAGAGAACAGTGTTAAGTGGAGTGCCACAGAGATTGGTGTTGGGACTGGTTCTGTTCACTATCTTTGTGATTCAAATTGCAGAAGAGATAGAAGGTAAAATTTGCCTATTTGCAGACGATACTAAGATCTGCAATAGAGTGGACATGCCTAGAAAGAATGAAAAGTGATTTAAGAAAGATGGAAGAGTGGCAGCTGGGATTCAATGCCAAGAAGTGCAGAGTCCTGCATCTGGGATGCAGCAATCCAAAAGAGCTGTATGTGATGGGGGATGTAAGACTGATATACACAGACCTCCAGGAGACAGTTCTTGGGGTAATAGTGTCTGGTGATCTGAAGATAGCGAAACAATGTGACAAGGCGCTAGCTAAAGCCAGAAGAATGCTGGGCTGCATAGAGAGAGGAATAACCAGTAAGAAAAAGGAGGTAATAATGCCCTTGTACAGGTCCTTGGTGAGGCCTCACCTGGAGTACTGTGTTCAGTTCTGGAGACTGTACCTAAAGGGGGATAAAGGCAGGAAGGAGGTGATCCAGAGAAGGGCGAGCAAAATGGTGTGGGGTCTGTATCAGAAGAGCTATGAGGAGAGGCTGAAGGATCTTTATCAGTTCCATAGAAATCATCAGCTTTGACCTTGTTATGGTTAAATGTTAGTTTTTTGATTGCTCATAAACCCATTGACTGGCCTGCCTGGCATTGTGCTGGCATGTGGTCCCCAAATCATATTTTTAAAGATGGCCATCCTATACCTTTTTCACATATACAAGATAGATTTCAATCACCTTCCTCCCAATTTTTACACTGGGCTCAACTGGTATCTTGCCTCCAAGCATTTTCTATAGAGCCACCCTTACTTTCTCAAGTGGTCACTTGCTGCATTCATTTACCTCCCGGTCCATAGTGCCTCGCATATTTAAAAGCCTTTCAAGATCTCTACCTTTAAACACTGTGAGGTGAATTTTAAAAGCCCAACATGCGCATCAGTCGGGAGATGTGCGAATAAGTTGGGCGTGGGCGCTCTGACCATATTTTATAAAGCACCCAGATGTATGTAAATGCCGCAGCACGCACATCTCAAAACTTTTCAAAAAGGAATGGGTCGTGGGCATAGTCTGGGTGGGGCATGAATCTAAGATGTGATTGTAAATACTAACGCGACCTGGTGCACTGAGGCTGTCTGCTGCATAGCTTTATTTCTGCTATGGATGCCATGTAAGTTAAAATTGAAAACTAGGAAGATCTGCTAGATTTTAAGGGTTGGGGCTAACTGGGGGGGGGGGGGGGGGAGTGAAGGCTATCAAACCAGGGTGGGGGTTGGAGGATCTATCTCTTAACTGGGCGAACTGGGGATGAACTCATAAAACTGGGACTGGCTGCACGCGTCCCTTTAAAATTCCCCTGATTTACGCGGTAGAAACGGGATTTGCGTGCACATGCACTCGCCCACTTAAAATTTGGTCTATGTGTGCAAAGTCAAGCTATTTTATAATGTGCACATATGTGTGTGTATATTATAAAATGGCTGCGTACCTAGGCGTGGCCCAGCATGTGTGCTGGTTTAAACGTTACCGTCCCTGTCGGCCTAGAACAAAACAGGTTGCATGAACTGTCATCTGATGATTTCCCGTGGATGTTATATTGGGACAAGTCATTACGAGTCTCTCTGTTTTTTTCTCACCTTATATATTCTATATTCTTCTTGGCTCATCAGTCTGTGTGGACCCCTTGGACCATGCATAAAGCAGGATTAGCTGCTTCTTGTGCTTGTTGGTCTTGTGGAGTTCCAAAGGTCACCCTTTCGCACCTCTTGGATTATTGCTCTACTAATAGTAATTTTTGGCATGCCATTTGATATATGATATTACCCATGTTAAATCTTTCTTGTCCTTTATCATATAAAATTGTTCTAAAATCCCTCACTATTCAACCCTCCTTACCTCCTCTATGACAGAAAGTACTGGATTTTTTTTATTATCCATTGCTCTCAAAATGGTATTGCTCAATTGAAAGAAACCAACAAATTTAAACCTCACCTTTTGATGGCACACCATCTGTTTATAGTATAGGTATGAAAGGAGGTGGCTGTGCGATATCAGTGAATAAATAGCTGGTGGCTATGTGATAGTCGGTAGATCATTACTTTCAGGATCTTTGATTTCAATTCTTAATATTGTATATGCTATTTCTCCATCACACAAATCAATTTCTAAAATGATTTCCTAGCATGTAGCAGATGGACTCAGGACTAATGGGTATAGTGTGCTCCTGATAGCAGTTGGAGATGGGGTCAGATTTCAATCTGACGTCAGCACTACATATACCCGTGCACGAGGCTCTGTTCCTCAGTTTTTTCCGTCTCCATAGCAGTTCGGGACTTCACACATGCTTGCACAGCATTAGAAAACCAAACTCCAAATTCAAAGAAGAAAGAAAGAATCTTACCTACAGACGAGCCCTGCTCTCCTGCGGTGATACCTAAGGGTCCCTCCCCCATTCGAGAATTCCTGAGGTGATTTCCGAGATCCCTCATAGGTAAGCCTCAGTCCCGGCGTGGACTTAGCCCCCTGAAAAGGGAGCGGCTGAGAGGCAGCGGGTGCAAGACAGAGTGCGGCGGTGAAGGTATTCCCCTCTCCCCCCGCAGCCGGTTACCACCTGGCAAGAGACTGGGAAGCGCCGAGACAAGGTAAGATAGAAAACTTTTCTCTAAGTCTCTGGTCTCAGAGGCTTGGATAGCTGCACAGATTGCCCCTCCGGCGTCTGTCTAATCGGGTTGAGCAGCCCCGATCCGGCTCGAGGGTCCTCCCACGTGGAAACCCTCTGGGAGGAGCCGCCATCTTGCCCCCATGGTCGCCGGCGCCATTTCCCCCCCTTAGTCGCCGCTTGTCCGCACATCTGAGCCGTGCGCAAAGCAGCGAGCTGGTGCATAAAATACTTGTGCGCACAGCGCCGCACACATGACGCGCGTCTTCCCAAAAGACGAATTATCAGATCTCGTAGCCACGAGCCTGAAGGCATTGGCCATTCCGGACACATGCAACACAGCAGAGTCCAATGTGAGCCCCTTCCTGGCCGGACTCCGCCAAACATCACGCCTTTTCCCTATGCTACAGGCCGTATAACAACTGATCGACCTGGAGTGGGATGCCCCAGAGGCCACCTTCAAGGGGGGTTGAGCCCTAGAAGCTCTCTACCCCTTGGACCCCGCGACGAAGGAACTCCTGAGGTATCCCAAGGTCGACGCCTTGGTCTGCGCCACCACAAAGCGCACCACCACACCAGTTGAGGGTGGAGCTTCCCTCAAGGATGCCAATGACAGACGGCAGGAAGCCATCCCCAAGCAGTCTTACGATGTATCAGCTATGACCCTACAGATAGGGTCCGCACCTTGAATACTGTGTACAATTCTGGTCGCCGTATCTCAAAAAAGATATAATTGCAATGGAGAAGGTACAGAGAAGGGCAACCAAAATGATAAAGGGGATGGAACAGCTTCCCTATGAGGAAAGACTAAAGAGGTTAGGACTTTTTCAGCTTGGAGAAGAGACGACTGAGGGGGGATATGATAGAGGTGTTTAAAATCATGAGAGGTCTAGAACGGGTAGATGTGAATCGGTTATTTACTTTTTCGGATAGTAGAAGGACTAGGGGACACTCCATGAAGTTAGCATGGGGCACATTTAAAACTAATCGGAGAAAGTTCTTTTTTACTCAACGCACAATTAAACTCTGGAATTTGTTGCCAGAGGATGTGGTTAGTGCAGTTAGTATAGCTGTGTTTAAAAAAGGATTGGAGAAGTCCATTACCTGCTATTAATTAAGTTGATTTAGAAAATAGCCACTGCTATTACTAGCAACGGTAACATGGAATAGACTTAGTTTTTGGGTACTTGCCAGGTTCTTATGGCCTGGATTGGCCACTGTTGGAAACAGAATGCTGGGCTTGATGGACCCTTGGTCTGACCCAGTATGGCATGTTCTTATGTTCTTAGATAGCTGCTTACTGCACCGTGGTATCACGCACCTGCCTGGCGATGGCCTGGGACGCAACTACACCAATTGAGGCATTAGACCCGGCAACATCATTCTTCACGGATGCGACCTCAGACCTGGTGTGCACCTCAGCCAGGAGCCTCTCGTCCATAGTGGCAGCCAGAAGACAGCTCTGGCTCTGAAGTTGGTCAGCCGACACGTCCTCTAAGACGAGGCTCACGCGAATGCCCTTTAGAGGGTCACTCCTCTTCGGAAGCGACCTGGACAAACTAGCCGACAAATGGGGTGAGTCCCCAGTACCCCATCTACCGGAGGACAGGAACAAGAGGAACCAACGCCCCTCTCCCCGGGCACCCAAGGGCAGAGTATCCCAGTGTTATAGACCATACAAAACAATTACCAATCCCCCTGCCCCTCCAGCAAGGGGCAGTCTTTTCGGAACAGACACAACAAAAGAGGAGCCGGCTAAGGACCAGGCCCCAGCCGCAACACGCAATGAGAATCAGCAGACCCATCTACAGGAAGAGATCATAGGGGGCAGGCTTGCCCTTTTCTACCAAAGATGGGTCGAGATAACATCAGACAATTGGGTCCTATCGATCATTCGAGAGGGATACTACCTGGACTTCCATAGGATCCCTTCGGACAAGTTTGTGATTTCTCCGTGCCACGACCCCTCCAAGAGGAAGGCAGTGGAAACCACACTAATAAAACTACTCGCCCTAGAGGACCACGTGACCTGATGAGCGGGTAGGCAGCAGGCTCGCCGCGCTCCTGGCTCCCCCGCTGAAAAAACCCTTCATACCGGCATCTGAAGTGTGCATCGTGGCAACTCCCACGGACCCAAGCTCGCAGCAAAGAACGATTGATTCGTTTTTCAGTGGCGGTGAACCTGGGATGGCTGCTAAAAAGCCCCGCAGAGACAAAATATCGAGCCGGCAAACCGAGGGAAAAATGGCCGCTGGACCCCCGAGCCCCAGCGTGCCGGCTGAAGCCCTGGATCTGGTCGGGGAGGTTACAAAGGCGGTAGTGCAGGCACTGGAACCCTGATTTATGGAACTGGTCCAGAAAATCAATACTGGTAACGAAACTCTGCAAGAAATAAAAAAACCAGGTAGCGGACACACAGCAACGCATTGCAGACGTTGAGACAGAGACCCAGAATCTTCTGCAAAAACAGGAACTGCTTGTGAAACAAGTATCTACCCTGGAATACAAGGTGGAAGATTTAGAAAATAGATCTAGGAGAAACAATTTGAGATTTGTAGGGCTTCCAGAGTCCCTCCCTGAGAAGGATTTAGCTAAAGTTTTGGAAATGTGGTTACTACAAGAGCTTGGCCTAGCAGACCTTTTAGGCAGCGTTACCGTTGAAAGAGCGCACAGACTGGGGGTCAAGATATTGGAGGCCACATTGCCCAGGGTGGTAATAGTGAGGTTCCTAAATTTTTGCCATAAAACTGCCATACTCCAAGCTTTTCGGCACAATGCAAATTTAACCTATGAAGGCAGGAAAATAATGATCTTTCAAGATTATTCTGCAGTGCTCTCCGCTAAACGTCGGGAATTCTCCCCCATATGCGCTGATTTATTCAACAGAAAAATCAAATTCATGCTGCAATATCCTGCCCAGTTTCGGATGGAACATAATGGAGCCTGGCGCAGTTTTGACTCTGTGAAGGCAGTTCAACAATTCATTGCTAGCACCCTGGATACTAGATGATTCCGTAGCAGCATTGTGATAATCATTCTTCCTTCCCTTTCAGGGTTTCTTTTACTCTGTTTTTGCATACTGTATTATGCCTGTTATTATGAACACAAGAGTTTACTGTCATGTCAAACAGCATGAAACATTTTCCAGGTTATTTACATGTTGGCGGGGGAGCCGGTGAGGTTACTCTGTGGTCTCCTACCTCCATTTTATGGAGGATTTAGGTGGTGATACCTTACTGGGTGTGGGGAACAGGGAGGGGGAGGGGATGGGACATGGGGTAGCGCAGTGCTCTTTTTAAGTAAGACATATTTTCTCTCTGGGGTCCACAGCATTATGTTGTCGGAACAGATTTCTGTACAGCCAAATAGACTGCTGTTTTTTTGAGGCGCTACCTCCAGGCTGGGAGAGGTACGCCCTCAGAGTAAAGACATACAGACTTGGAACTTGCTGTGTCATCTCCCATAAGGACTATGGCTGACAGGCTTCGATGTATTTCATGGAATGTAGCGGGGCTGGGCTCACCTATAAAACGGGCAAAAGTACTACAATCATTGAGACGTCACAGGGCCAAAATTGCGTTTTTGCAGGAGACGCATTTAACTGCAGTGGACAGCCAAAAACTGTCCAGGGATTGGGTGGGCAAAGTGTTCTACTCCCCCGCACAGAATAGGAAAGGGGGAGTAGCGATTTTGATAGGGAAACAAACGGTTTTTGATACGGCACAGGTCATCTCGGACGCAGAGGGGCGCTATGTCTTGGTCACCGGAAAATTGTTTGGTGAGGAGGTCACACTGTGCAGTGTATATGCCCCGAACTCGTATCAGCACAGTTTTTTTCATGTTTATAGTACAACTTCTAACACAGCATCGCAAAGGGTTGGTATTATTAGCCGGCGATTTTAACCAGGTGATCGATCGGGCACTGGATCATTCCAATTCAGGGCCTCATCCTCCTCCTTCCAAACGTAAAGGACTTCCATATCTTTGTGATCAACTGCAACTGGTAGACCCATGGAGGCTTTTGCACCCTGAACTGAGGGATTACACCCATATTGCTAGGGCCCATAATTCAATGTCCAGAATCGATTATATCCTGACTTCTACACAATGTTTTAACAAAACGGTGTCCGCAGAGATTGGCCCTGTAGAATGCTCTGATCATGCTATGATGTGGATAGATGCGCTAATGGGAGACCTGAAACAGACTCAGCCCCGGTGGCGCTTTCCAGCACACCTTTCTGAGGATAAGGACTTTAGAGTCTTTCTTCAGGAAAAATGGGACAATTACAGGCATCACAATTCGCAACATCAGAACATAAGAACATAAGAAAATGCCATACTGGGTCAGACCAAGGGTCCATCAAGCCCAGCATCCTGTTTCCAACAGTGGCCAATCCAGGTGAACATCAGGACATTCCTACATTATTTTGGGAGGCTGGTAAAGCAACCATGCAGGGGGAAATCATTGCATATGTTATAAGGCAAAGGACACTTGCAAGCAAGCAGTTAATTGATCTGGGAAGCGACGTCCAAGCGGCTAAGCGAAAAATGATAGCAAATCCCACTCCTCAAGCTAAACGGAGTTATCGGGATTTATTGAACACCTTAAATTGTTATATCCATCAAAGGACGCAGAGAGATATCCTTTTTCACTCACACAAACTCTATTGGTTCGGCAATAAAATGGGTAAATTACTGGCGAATCAGGTCCATGCTCAAAGGGGGTCAGCTTTTGTTGCGGCCCTTCAAGATCGGCAGGGGGTACGGTGTACTTCAGGCCCTCAAATTTATGAATTGTTCTGCCAGTTTTATGAGACTCTTTCTATGGCAGAATCTCAGCCCCAGGCTGGTGAAGTTGAGAAACATTTCTTCAGTTCCCTCTCCCTACCCACCCTTACGGCTGAACAATTGCAATTTTTAAATGCCTCGATCACTAAACAGGAAATCTGGGAGGGGATTGGGTCTAGCTAATCTCATAAGGCACCCGGCCCAGACGGCCTTAATGCCGATTACTATAAATTGTTAAAATCTGCCATTACGGACCTGCTACAGCGTTATTTTGCCAAGGTCTCTCATGAAGGGTTCACTAAAGAAGCCACTATGGCATATATCACTGTTCTCCCAAAAAGTGGCAAAGATCCTTTAAACCCGGCGTCATATAGACCAATATCTTTGTTAAATTATGACGTCAAACTGTTCGCACGGATTTTCGCTACCAGGATGAGTGAGATCTTACCCCATCTCATATCAACCAGCCAAGTTGGTTTTGTAAAAGACAGAAAAGCTTGCAAGCATCTCCTTAGCTTATGGGCGGCCATGACGTATTGCAAATCTCAGGCCATTCCAGCACTAGCGGTTGGCTTCGATGCTGAAAAAGCATTCGCCCGGGTGAATTGGGATTACATGTTTTTGGTGCTACAGAAATTCGGGTTTCAAGGGCCAATTCTTCAAAATATTTCCCAACTGTACCGACAACCGCAGTCCATCATTGTGGCTAACAGCTTGATGTCGTCCCCTTTTGCAATACATAGAGGAGTCAGGCAGGGATGCCCTCTTTCCCAATTATTGTATATCCTCACGCTTGACCCCCTCCTAAGGGCTATTAATGCGGACATGGGAATTGAAGGCTTTCAGCTGGGAGGAACGTGTTTTAAGGTTGCTGCATTTGCTGACGATGTGCTCATATTTGTTGTAAACCCAATTACCTCATTACGTAACGTTCTGGAGCTGCAAAATCTGTTTGGCCAGTTTTCTGGCTTAAAGATTAATGTGGACAAGTCTGAGGCTATAGACGTTACAGGCCAGCTACATGGGACCTGGCCGGGAGTTTTCCCCCTGAGATGGGTCATCAACACGATGAGGTATTTGGGGATACATATCCCGATTGACATTAGTAATCTTTATGCTGTTAACATTCTCCCCCTGCTAACTAAGACCAAACAACAGTTAACCGACTGGATGGATCTCCCTCTATCTTTATCTGGAAGAATACAACTCTTCAAAATGATTGAGCTTTCTCGGTGGCTGTATGTTATGCACATGTTGCCCTTATGGATAAAGCGTCCACACATCCTGGAGCTCCACCAAGCACTTCGCAACTTTCTTTGGAGGAGAAAAAAGGCACGAATCAGTTTAGCGCTTCTTATGCGCCCACTAGCTGAGGGGTAGATTTTCAAAGGGGTACGCGTGTACCCCCCGAAAACCTACCCCCAACCCCCCCTGCGCACGCCGAGCCTATTTTGCATAGGCTCGGCGGCGTGCGCAAGCCCCGGGACGCGGGTAAGTCCCGGGGCTTGCATGGAGGGGCATTTTGGGGGCGAGTGTTGGGGGGCGTGCCGCGAGTGACGCGGCGTTTCGGGGGCGTGCAGTGAGTGACGTGACTTTGGGGGGGGGGGCCCGGGGGCATGGTGCCGTCCCGGGGGCGTGGTCGAGGCCTCCGGACCAGCCCCCGGGTCGGGTGATGGCGCGCCAGCAGCCCGGTGGTGCGCGCAGATTTACGCCTGCTTTCCGCAGGCGTAAATCTGCCAACAAAGGTGGGGGGGTTTAGATAGGGCCGGGGGGGGGGGTTAGGTAGGGGAAGGTGAGGGGAGGCGGAGGGAACAGGCAGCGCGTGCTGGGCTCGGTGCGCGCAGGTTGCACAAATGTGCACTCCCTTGCGCGCGCCAACCCCGGATTTTATAAGATACGTGCGGCTATGCGCGTATCTTATAAAATCCAGCGTACTTTTGTACCTGAGTGAGGGAACAAGCCTATCCCCACCGCAATGGACCTTGCTCACCAGAGACGCAAGCCTGTGGGGATGGGGAGCCCACTGCCAGGAGCTAATGGCTCAAGGGTAATGGAACGAAGAAGAGTCGGCATGGAACATAAACCAACTGGAAGCCCGAGCAGTCAGACTAGTCTGCCTACGGTTCAACCACAGACTCCGGGGCAAATCAGTCAGAGTTATGTCAGACAATGCCACAACAGTGGCCTACATCAACCGCCAGGGGGGAACCAGGAGCCAGCAGGTATCCCTGGAAATAGAACCCCTAATGACGTGGGCAGAATCAAACCTACAAGGGATATCAGCCGCCTACATCGCGGGAAAAGACAACGTCATGGCAGACTACCTCAGCAGAGAGAGTCTGGATCAAGGGGAATGGACACTGTCAACAACAGTCTTCCAGCAGATAGTAAACCACTGGGAAACACCAGCCATGGATCTTCTGGCAACCGGGTCCAACGCCTGGGTTCCCAAGTTCTTCAGCCGAAGACGGGAACCGATGTCCCAGGGAATCGACGCCCTCGTACAGACCTGGCCTCAGGAGTTTCTACTGTACCCCTTCCCTCCATGGCCACTACTGGGTGGAATCATCTGCAAGATAGGACACCACAGAGGGCTGGTACTTCTAATGGCCCTGGATTGGCCAAGAAGGCCGTGGTATGCGGATATGCAAAGACTTCTGGCGGGAAACCCTCTATGCCTACCGCCACACATGGATCTACTCCAGCAAGGACCGACCCAATGAGATTCTCGCTTACGGTCTGGCCAGTGAGAGGTCTCGCCTGAAAAAGAGTGGATACTCAGGACCAGTGATTGACACACTGCTCCAAGCGCGCAAGTTCTCCACCTCCTTAACATACATACGAGTATGGAGAATATTCGAAGCCTGGTGCGAGGACCACGAAATCCTTCCACGGACAGTCAAAATCCCCATGATCCTGGAATTTCTGCAGGACGGCATGAACCAAAGGGTTGTCTCTCAACTCCATCAAGGTACAACTGGCTGCCCTGGCCAGCTTCAGACTTAGGGTGGACGGCAACAGCCTAGCGGCCCACCCAGACGTCTCCCACTTTTTAAAAGGGGTCAAGCACATTCGACCACCTCTAAAGTGGCCGATACCCCTATGGAATCTCAATCTAGTGTTAGACATCCTAGCAGGAGCCTCGTTCAGACCAACTCGCGGTCTGTCCCTACAGCTCCTGACCTTGAAGACAGCGTTCCTCGTGGCAATTTGGTCAGCCCGCCGAATCTCCGAATTTTAAGTACTATCATGCCGGGAGCTTTTCCTCAGATTCACGTCGGGATCCATACAGCTGTGCACTGTATCCTCCTTCCTGCCAAAAGTGGTTTCTCACTTCCATTTAATTCTTTATTTATATATATTTTCATTTCACATATACAGAAATACAATTCAGATCTGTTAATATGATTTCATTTTAGTTAAAAATAGTCAAGAAAATAGGCATTAAAGAATACTTCTTACCTATTATATCTGAAAATCAAAATATATATCTGAAATAAAAAACAATCAACTAATAATTGGGAGAAAAAGTAGAGGCTGATTAAGCAAAGTTAAGATAACTTATGGCGATAGTTATACAGAACAAACAAATAAGAAAGCGATACATAATCAAATTGGATTATTCTATAAATGCCTTCTTTAGCTACTCACTAATTGGTAACTCACTTGAAGGAGATGATTCTGCAATAGGCAGTACTGATGGAATAATAAATTGCTGGGCCTCTACAAACTGTTGAATCTGGTCTGTCTGATAGAAAACATATGTATGTTCCCCCTTCTTAATTTCACATCTGCATGGGTAACGTAAAAAGAAAGTGAAACCTAATGATGTTATTTGCTGCCGTAAGGCAAGGAATTCTCTTCGCCTTGTTCTAGTAATTGGAGCTAAATCCGGGTACATTTTAACAACTTGCCCATGAAACATTGTTGGAAATTTTTTGAAATATTTTTTCATTACACTATTTATATCTTGGGTTGTTATAAATGATACAATCAGTGTACGTCTGTGTACAACATCTAAATTTGAATCTTCTAGAAAACTAGTAAGATTTGCAGGCACTGGGGATTTCTGAGAAAGGAAATAAGTATTGAGCGGAGGAATTTCTTCCTCGGAAAACATTAATATTTCTCTAAAATACTTTTTTAGAGAAATATAAGGTATTTCACCCAGGACTTGCGGGAAATTAGTTAACCTTACATTTAGTTGTCGTGCATGATTTTCTAAAACTTCTAGGCGTCGTGCACTAGCAATCTGATCCTTGATTAAACAAACATTAATTTTCTGTGAAGACTGTATGTTTCTTTCATTCTCTTTTACTTTCCCTAATGTTTCATTATTTTGTTTTTGAACAGTTAGTAATTTCCCTTGAAATTCTGATGATACACAGTCAATCTTTCCCTCCAATCTTGCCACAGCAGTACTTAAACTATTAACTGCTTCCCATATCGCTTCAAGCGTTACCTTCCCAGTAACAGATGGAATTTGCAGTAGTTCTTCTGATTTCTGGACCGAAGCTCCCTCCTGTCCTGATGCAACTTCCCCTTCCTTGGGTGGCACCAGGCTTACTGCATTGTCCATACTGCGTTGAACTGGTGGTAAGCGGCTATCTGGGCTAAGGGATGCTTCTTCCTGGGAGCCACACATATCTCCATTTTGCGTGGTTCCAACGGATTCATCAGCTCCCTTTTTCTCCAATTGTGTCAAGAATTTATTTATTTCAAGCTGGGTAAAGGCAGAAGGCGTAGGTGCTGAGGGAAACACCCTAATCTTCCCTTTCCTCTTTGCTGGCATTGTTTAAGGATTATTTAAATCTTGACTCTATGTCGCCGTTCCTTATTCCGGGGAGAAACTTAAGAAATTTCTTTTAAATTGAACAGCAATTACAGCAAATTCAGCTAATTCAGACTAAGTCAGACAAAGTGCGCCCTTTATGTGATCTCCCGGCGCCTCCCTCTGACGTCAGGCAGCAGTTCCCGGAACCAAATATTGAAGGTAAAAATGCTGTGTTTTCTATGCAATAGAAAATAGTAATGTCTCTCACCGGCAGCCTCCCTCTCACTTCCATTTAAACCAAACCATCTCGCTGCCATCTCCAGATGAACACTAGGACATAGAAGACTCACGCCTTCTTCGCCAGCTGAACGTCGGCAGACTCCTAGTCCGATACCTGGAAAGATCGGACCCTGTACGAAAGATGGACCATCTGTTCGTTCTTCACAGCGGAAAGAAGCAAGAGGAAGCGGCCTCGCGGGCAACCATCGCCTGCTGGATCAAAGAAATAATCAAGGCGGCCTACGTAGAGGCAGGAAAGCCCCCACCCCTACAAGTCAAGGCCCATTCCACAAGGGCCCAGGCAGTGACCTGGGCAGAAACCAAGATGCTGTCACCCGCAGAGATCTGTCGGGCGGCAACGTGCTCCTCCGTTCTACCGCCTGGATGTTCAGGCCAAGGAGGACACAGCATTCGCAAAGGCAGTACTAAGTGGGTCACGGGCAGCCTCCCGCCCAGTTCAGGAGTAGCTTTTGTACATCCCATTGGTCCTGAGTCCATCTGCTACACGCTAGGAAATGGAGAAATTACTTACCTGATAATTTCATTTTCTTTAGTGTAGACAGATGGACTCAGCACCCTGCCCATGGCTGCCTCGCAATTAAGAAACCCCGGGGGAACCTTCCCCCGAGTGCAACACAAGCACGGGTACGCCAACCCTTATTTCTACTTCAGACACCCATATTACCAGGTGTCGGCGCTTCTCGGTTGAATGCCCTAGCGGTCTCCAGCTAGAAACCTCGTCATCCAATCCGAGTAATCAAGTTTCAAGTTAATCAAGTTAACCAAATTAATCAAAATTATCCAAACACACATATATCCATAATTACTTTTCAAGGAGAAAACTGAGGAACAGAGCCTCGTGCACAGGTATATGTAGTGCTGACGTCAGATTGAAATCTGACTCCGTCTCCAACTGCTAGCACGAGTACACTATACCCTATTGGTCCTGAGTCCATCTGTCTACACTAAGGCAAATGAAATTATCAGGCAAGTAATTTCTCCATTATTACTGTGATGTGGTTTTGATATGTCAAATTATGCATACGAGTTAACGATTGTGTTATGCTTCTATTTCTTACTTATTTAGATCTGTTTTATGTTGAAGCTCCTGTCCATTTCCCTTTTTGTTAATGTTGTTATAAAATTTTAATAAAAGAAATTTGAACTAAAAAAAATCTTTAGAATCTGAGTATGGCTATAGCAATATGATTTATCTAAGATGGTAACAACAAGTAGCAATCATCACATTTATCCACCCTGGGGAGATTTGTCAATAGTGGGTGGTGGGGAGAATTAAAATTTTGGAGAGTTCTGCGCTGCCACAGTAGTCTTACCCTCAATATCTAACATCACTTCCTGAACATAAGAAATTGCCTTTCTAGGTCAGCCATTATTACTGCATCCAGCATCCTGTCTCTGCCAGTGGCCAATCCAGATCACAAGAATCTGGCAGATCCATAAAGGAGATGTAACTCTTGTTTTTCTCTCCCAGGGATAGCAATAGCTTTCTTTAGTCTTTCTGGCTAATAATGTGTTATGGACTTTTCCTGCAGAACTTGTCCAAACCTCTTTTAAACCCTGCTATGCTCGTCACCTTAATCACGTCCTCTGGTAGCAGATTCCACAGCTTGACAGTGCACTGAGCAATAAAGTATTTTCTATGATTTGTTTTAAATCTGCTGCTTTGTTAGTTTCGTGGAGTGTCCCACTGTTTTAATATATTTTGAAAGTGTAAATAACCACCCTTTTAATTATTTATTTTATTTATTTATTTTGTGTTTTTCTATACCGGCATTCACGAAAGGTTTCACATCATGCCGGTTTACAATTAACAAAGGGGTGTATGAAGAATAAACAGTAACAAAACAGGTGCGTAACGAAGAACATTTCAGTTACAATAAATAGTGCAGTTACAATAAAACAGGGAAATACACAACTGAGAGCAGTGAAAAGTCGATAGGAAATTAACAGAAGGAACAAATTTACAAATTTATGGTATTTACTAAGTAATTGAATATCGCCATGATGATGTTTATCATGTTAAGGTAAGGTCGGAGAGTCAGTTAATGGTGAGTTAAAGGTTCAGTTGGGGTCTGGGAAGGCTTTCTTAAATAACCACGTTTTGAGTCTTTTCCTGAATGTTGGAAGGCAGGGTTCCTGTCGCAGATCCGGTGGTATGGAGTTCCATAAAGGTGGTCCTGCAGTGGAGAAGGCCCTGTCTCTGAAGGTTATACGCTGAGAAGTTTTGGAGGGTAGCACCTGTAGAGATTCTCTATAGGACTGTCTGATGGGTCTGGAGGAGGTATGTTTTCTGAATGGGATTTGTAGGTTAAGCGGAGAGTGTTGTATTCCACCTGTGGTTTTATAAATTTCAATCATGTCCTATACCTCCCCCTCAGAGTAACCCTGCTCCATGGACATAGCTCTGAGCTGGAGCTAACATAAAATCTGGTCGCTGTAGGCTGAATGGTTGAGGAAATGTACTCAAAGGCAGACAGAACCATAAGTTTCATGGGATAAAGTCCACTTTTCCCATTTTTTAGTTAGATTCATAAGAGATTTGGCAGGGCTTCCCAAATTGTGGGGTCACATGCCTCATAGGGCTGCACTTTTTAGGCAGCAGCAGCAGGGGGCCTGTGAACCAGCTTGAACTTGCCTGTCCTCCAGTGGCCATGTCCTCACATGAGTTTCTGTGGTAACAGGAAAGGCCTGCAGGAGGAGGGATCAGATCCACTGCAGGGCCTGTAAGCTTGCACTAGCCCGCAGGCCCCTTGCTGAGTTTCATTGTTAATGCTGCTGCTGCTGCTTGTGGATCACCGTCAGCCTTGAACCAGATATGAGCTGAGGGTATTTAAAAGTGCATGAGCCAGTGGAGATTGGAGCAGCGGCAATCTCCTTACCCACCACTGAACCTTCCCAAGAGAAAAATATTGCCTCATCATCAGCCTGCCCTCTTTTCCCACTGGCTGGCAACCACCTATGGCCCAAAGAAAAATGTTACTACTCACCCTTGTCAAGGCAATCTTTGGAGGAGGGGCTATTTGAAGAGAGAAATCAGATGCAGGAGGGGTTTGAGGGCTGGAGCAAGAGGAAAGATTAGCTAGCAGTGCAGGTCAGATCTGTATTATCTGCATCTTTAGCAGCGAACAAAAGTACACTGGATTTTATAAGATACGCGCGTATCTTATAAAATCCGGGGTCGGCGCACGCAAGGGGTGCACATTTGTGCAACCTGCGCACGCCGAGCCCAGCACGCGCTGCCTGTTCCTTCACCTGTTTTTAATCAGTAAGGAGGTCCAGACAACTGATCCGCAAAGATAGACTTTTATTGCTAGCAAGATGCAGCTAAGACAAAGGCTCAGTACAACTGCATGCCACGCCCCCTTAGGAGCAAACTTTTATGCACTTTACAATTCTTATCTTTTGCACATGCGTTCTGGTTTTGCTGAACAATCATTTTACAAACTGCTGAACAAGCAATAGCTAGCGTGGTCTCTAGTAGGTGTAGCTTATGATCAGACTATTGTTTCGTCATTTAATTGACGGGTTAGACATTTGCGACGGCGTTCGTATTAATACAATACAAAATATGAATCCAAAATGGAGTCACGTTCACTAAACATTAGTGCGCAAGTACGTCATTACGTGTTAGGGTTCGTTTGCGTTGCAAATGTTAGTAAATCAAGATGGCTGTGCGTTTCACTGCAGCATGATTAGACATAGTTCTTCAGATCTTCTCGTACAGCGATAGTCCATAAAATTGAACTCCTTCATTCCCCCCTTTGATACTTCAACTTCGGTAAGAAGGCGTAAGTATCACCTTCATATGTGAAGTAACTGAAATGACAAGAAAATAATTAGTACCATAATACTGAGTAAGGCCCTAAATTGTTAGCCAGGTCGATGGTGTCTTCACCGGTTTGAGACGGATGGGCCCTATTGGCTCCACCCCCCTTTGTAGCCGGACTTCACCTGAGCAAACAAGGTGGCCGTATGTTTTAAATTAAAAATTAGTGTCATAGTAAACTGAAGATTCATCTTCTGAGTCCGAAGAATCACTGAAAGGTAATGAAGAAATTGAAGCGTACTGGTTCAGCATCATAATTTGGGCTGCTGCTCGTCGATCAGCGATCTTCTCCATCATAGACGAAAGGCTCCTGAGGAAAAGAGGGAAACACATAGGGAGGAGTGCACAGGATAGTAAGAAAAATAATAAAGGGAATAAAAGTTCTCTGAACCCAGGAATCGATGTAAGCCAGGAAGGTAATGAAGCTGTCCAATCCAAGGCTCCGGACCAGGATTGTACCGGAACATGAGCCAACCGCACCATACGGTCTGTGATTTCTTCGATGACTTTACTCTTATCATCGATCTGCAAACAACAATTGGAAAGGTTAAATTTCCCACATACACCACCTTCCTGAGCAAGGAGGTAATCCAGGGCTAATCGATTCTGGTATACAGCAGTAATTAATTTGGTATTCTGTTTGGCAAGAATGTTAAGGGCTAGAGCGGAATCATTGGTGAGGAACTCGAGAACAGCTTGAAGTCTGATGATACGGTTGTTCATGTATACAGGCGTTCTGTATCCAAAAGACCCATCCTCTGCCCATGTTCCTGGACCATAATATTCGATAATCCGGGTGGCCATTCTTGATCGGACCAGTCTCCGATAGAGACCTTATGTCTCCGTCGCCTACTTGGCTTCATTGGACTATAGACAGGCACCCCTAGGGTTTCTCCTGCTGTGACTGGTAGCAAGAAGAAGCTAGGGCGGATAGTAGCTAGGAAGCAGGTACCGTACCATTGAGGAGGTAGTTGTTCATAAGCACGTCGTCCACATACGAAGTAATAGCCGTCTGGGGCTATGAACGACGTGCTTAATTGGCCAGCTTCTTTCCACGTAGAGTTTAAGGTAGGCTCAGTCCAGAATGGTGTGGGTATGGTCTGGTTTTCTGTTTGCCACCATGATTGAGTGTCGCTGGCAACTGTGAGAACTCCTGTGCATGGTGAGTTGCCGACGGGCACTTTGTACGACTTGGAGAAGTGCCGTGACAAACATTGTCTTCCGATGACATCCGTCTGTAGAGCCCATTCATAAGGATTGTGATTTCGATTATACGTGGTGGATGTGTTCATAGTGTTCAAATCAGCTTGAAAAATCTCCCTGGCCTCCCATGGCCATTGTTCTCCAATATTGGTGCCACCACAGACAAAGCAATTTTGTATTTTCAGAGATAAAGCTATGTTCTCAGCTAAATTGATGAACATATTTTTTGCTTGGTTGGAGATAGCATGCTTTTTCAACTCCTCATTGATTTGAGAAATTTCATCGAAGAAGGACTGATAGCCCACCACAGTGGTTTGATGAATGATAGGGAGCGGCTTTTCTCGTCGCTGAGTGATGGTAAGGTATGTCATGGGATCTCCTCCTGTGCCATCAATTCCAAAACCCCAAGTATCTTGCCATGGGGATCCCTCAGACCGGACTGGCCATTCTAGAGTAATGAGGTTTCCCGCTCCCTTACTTAGTCGACCCATTCCAGGGCATCCTGAATATCCTCCTCCAGTATAGTCACAGACCAGTTTCCATCCGGAAAGTTCTTTATCCCCGGCACACGGTAGCCACCGGGAGGGATTACTGGAACGGTCATAAGGGCAGAGATATTTGTGATTGAAAGTGTAGGCTCTCTTCCATGCTGGAGAACCACAATGTACTGCACTTGGATGTTTGTCGATGGCATCACAGGCATTAAAGTCAATGGAGACAATGGGTGGTCCCCCAATTAGGACCTTTGTTGAATTGATGTAGTATAGAATTCCTTTTCCAGCTGGTACGATGTCAGAAGTATAAGCTTTTGGCAATCCGGTGGTGAGCGTTATATTGTAGTACTTGGGTGTGGTAGGCGAATGACAGATGAGCTTGCCGTTAAGGATACATCGATGGAAAGACTGTTGTCCTTGAGTGGTGTTTAAGGCACAAGCAGGCTTTTTTATACATAATGGTGGTGGCTGAGATTGATGAATGATAGTGAATACCAACTGGTACCCGTCTTCAGTTGTAGTGCGGACTTGCTTGATGCATTCTGTACAGTTTTGGCTGAGCGAAGATTGAACTGATGTTGGTACTATAGCTATTAGGATCATTAGTAGCCATAGGATTCTCGGATTATGGCAAAGATGAGCCATAGTTGAGCAGAAATGATGATATAGATGATGCTGATGAACCATTTCCAATCGCTGCTAGAAGGGCATATGATAGTTAGAGCGGTTACCAGGATGGTACTGATAACCCACTTCCAGAGCATTGAGATCATATGCTTTTGATGCCTGCGAGAAAAGAAAGAAACAAACAGATTATTAGTATTTCTGTGACTGCATTAGTTTCTATAGTAGGTTGACCTTTGCTGTATTTCTAGTAAAGCGCAGGGTGCTGTCACCGGTCTTGGAGACCTGCCAAGTTTCGGTGGCTGGTTTGACTCGTGTCCAGTGGATCCAGGTGGGACAACCGGATACTTTGAGAGCGGTGGGTGTGGTTAACAGCACAGTGAATGGTCCCTTCCATCGAGGTTTAAGGAAGTCTGATTCGTCCCATTCCTTGATCCACACAGAGTCGTCCACCTGGAATTTATGGATAGGATTGATTAAGATTAATGGCTCTGTCTCACAGGTATATTTGCGAATTGCTTCCACAGTATTGTAGAGTCCTTTCATTTGGTTGCTGAGTGACATTTCCCCTTGGATTTGTAAGGATTCGGGGAAAGAGGGCAACGGTGGCGGTCTTGCGTACATCATTTCATAAGGGGTTAGTCCTGATTGTCGTGGAGTGCATCTGATGTTAAGCAATGCCAATGGTAGCATTTTGGGCCATTTGGTTCTTGTTTCTTGACATAGCTTAGCTAATTGACTTTTTAAAGTTCTGTTAGCTCGTTCAACAGTCCCACTACTTTGAGGTCTCCATGTGCAATGGAGATGCCATTTGAGGCCCAAAATTTTGGTGAGGTGTTGAGTTGCTTCGCTGGTAAAAGCTGGGCCGTTGTCTGAGTTGATCTGCCTTGGTAAGCCATATCGTGGTAAGATTTGGTTCAATAATAGGGAAACGACTTCCTTTGCAGTTTCTGTTCGTGTAGGCACAGCTTCAATCCATCCGGTGTAGGTGCATACTGCTACCAACATGGCTTTGTAACCTTGTGCAGGGGTCATGTGGGTGAAATCAATTTGACAGACTTGAAATGGTATAGTTCCCCTTAGAACGTGTCCCGGTGCAGGACCAGGTCCATTACGAGGATTATTTCTTGCACACGTAACACATTGATTAATTGCATGTTTAGTCAATTGTGTGATTCGGTTTATATAGTATGTTTTTGCCAGTAGTTTTGCCAATGAATCACGTCCCAGGTGTGTATGACAGTGTGCTTCTCTTACTATTGTCCACGCAATAGTATCAGGTATCCATATCCGTCCGTCTGATATGATCCACCACCCATTCTGTTGATGGAAATTTTCAGCTTTTGCCCAGTCGTTTTCTTCGGCTGAGTAGGTGGGTACTTCAGTTGGAAACTGCAAGAGGGGACATATGGTCATTTTTGTTTGATAAGGGTCTTGGGCTCCTGCTTTGGCGGCAGAATCAGCTTTCTGGTTTCCCCTTGCGATAGGATCAGATTTTCCAGTGTGTGCTTTGCAATGCATTACGGCCACTTTGTGTGGTAGCCATACGGACTTTAACAGTTCATGGATCTCTGGCGCATTTGCCAATTGTTTTCCTTCGGCATTGAGAAACCCTCGTTCCTTGTACAATGCTCCGTGTACTTGGATGGTTAAGAAGGCATATTTAGAGTCTGTATAAATATTTACAGTTTTCCCTTCTGCCAACTGAAGAGCTCGAGTAAGGGCAATTAATTCAGCTTTTTGTGCAGACGTTCCTGAAGGCAAGGGTCCAGCTTCAATGATATCATCTTCAGTTACTACTGCATAGCCAGCCACTCGTACTCCATCCTTTACCTGACTACTTCCATCTGTAAATAAAGTCCATGCGCCTTGCCAAGGCTGATCTCTTAAGTCAGGTCGACTGGAGTGTACTGTAGCCATGACTTCTTCACAATCATGGCTTACTGGTTCAGGTGCTGGCATTAGAGTGGCTGGGTTTAAGTTTTTACTGTCTTGTATTTGAATTTCAGGAGTTTCACATAGTAAGGCTTGGTACTTTACAAGACGTGAGTTGGTCATCCACTTTGGTCCATGTGTTTCGAGCAGTCCCTGAATAGTATGAGGAGTTGTTACTTGCAAAGTTTGTCCAAATGTCAACTTGACTGCTTCTGGAATTAGTATGCATGCAGCCGCGATGCTTCGAAGACAACCCGGCCATCCTTTGGCAACATTGTCCATTCCTTTTGACAGATAGGCAACAGGTCTTTCCCATGATCCGAAGATTTGAGTTAGGACCCCAATGGCCATTCCTTTTTTCTCATCTACAAACAGATGAAATGGTTTAGTTACGTCAGGTAGCCCCAGGGCAGGGGGTGAGATCAGGGCTTCTTTTAGTTGCTGTAAGTGTACCAGTTCATGTCCTTCCCACTGGAAGGGTTGAGATTCTGCTTCTTTACCCCGCAGCTTGTCGTATAGGGGTTGGGCAATAACTGCATAGTTAGCAATCCAAAGCCGGCAGTATCCAGTAGCTCCCAGAAATGCTCGCAGTTCTTTTTTGCAGGTTGGTGTAGGCTGATGTCTTATCGAATTTGTACGAGAGATTCCAAGGCATCGAGTGCCTTCACGGATTCGGAAACCCAAGTACTCTACTTCTAATTCACAGATTTGGGCTTTCTTTTTGCTTGCCCGGTACCCTTTTGAATACAATGTCTGTAACAGGTGAAGGGTAGCTTTCGCACAGTCAAGATATGTGTCTCTGAACAACAGTAAGTCATCAACGTATTGTATTACTGGCCCATATTTTTTCTGGTAAGTTTTCAAATCTTTTGCCAGCTGTTCCCCGAAAAGCGTGGGAGAATGTTTGAATCCTTGAGGCAACCGAGTCCAGGTGTACTGTTGTTTTACTCCAGTGTGTGCATTTTCCCATGTGAAGGCAAAGATCTTCTGACATTCTTCTGCTACCGGAACGGAGAAGAAAGCATCTTTGAGATCAATTACACTGTACCACTTTGATGTGGGGTTGACTTGAGCTAGAATGGAGTAAGGGTTGGGTACCAGGGCCACCAAGTCCGCCACTTGGCTATTTACCTTTCGTAGGTCTTGTACAGGTCGATAGTCATTAGTACCAGGTTTCTTTACTGGTAGCAAGGGAGTGTTCCAGGCAGACCGAACTTGTCGCAGGATACCCAAGTCAAATAGTCTTTGTAGATGTACTTGTATTCCCTGCCTGGCCACGTAGGGAATAGGATATTGGGCTTGCTTAATGACTTGTGCATTCTCTTTCAGTTCTATCCAGACTGGGTCAGCCTCGGTTGCCAGTCCTCCTGGATTGTTTTCAGACCATACTGAAGGTACGCTATCCATCAGGTACCTTCGTTTTACATTGAGAGGGGTATCTTCCTCATATCGGTGCTCGATGGTTCGTTCGACTATGGGAAGATGTAGTCTCCATTCCTCCTGAAGAGGGCAAATAAGGGAAACAGGGTTGTCTGCAAAGGAAGCTTTGATTTCACCATTTGATTCAAACTGTAGAGTGGCCCTTAATTTACAAAGGAGATCTCTACCAATTAGTGGGACTGGACATCCAGGGACATAGAGGAATCGGTGGGATACTAATTGTCCTCCCACTCGAACCTGTCGATTCTGAAGAATAGGGGCTGCCAGTGGTTTCCCGGAGGCCCCTACAATGGAGATGCTTTGTGCTGTGGGAATAGCGATTGCAGTAGTCATGACAGATCGTTGTGCTCCAGAATCTAGTAATCCCTTGAAGGTTTTAGACCCAACCTTTATTTCCACCAATGGATCGGAGGGCAGGGCTTCCTTGTTTAGTCATGAGTTTCGCCCGATATCGTCACTAGACTCATCTGACAATTCGTCCAACGCCATTTGCCATTCAGTTTCTTGAGATTTTGAGGGTTTTGAACCGTTCCCTCCTTCGTCCTCCCGTGGTTTCTCAGGGCAATCAGCCTTCCAATGTCCTTCTTGTTTACAATATGCACATTGATTGACCCCTATAGGTGCTCTTCCTCCTCTGAACGATCCGCCCCTTCCTGATCTTCCTCTCTGCCATGCCTTCTGTGGCGGGTTGCCTCTTCCTCTCTGCCCAGGGTATCCTCGATACTTCCTGGCTTGCTCTCCGAAATTAGTTTCTTCCATTGCTGCCGCTAACAAGTTAACACTTTCTCTCATCCTTCTGCTACTTTCTTTTTTCTCCTTTTTCTCATCTTCCAGCTCTCTATTTCCATAGACTTTGTCTGCCATAATTTTGAGCTGGCTGATGTTCATTCCTTCAAATCCCTCTGTTTTCTGGATTTTTCGGCGTATATCGGGGCATGACTGTCCTACGAAACTCATGACTATTATGGGGTGGTTCTTTTGATCTTCTGGATCAAAAGGGCTGTATCTGCGATACGCATCCATTAATCGTTCAAGGAAGTCTCCCGGAGTTTCGTCCTTTTTTTGTACTATATCCTGGATTTTAGTCATATTCATAATTTTCCTTTTTCCCTTCCTTAAGGCTTCTAGGAAGGCTCTCTGATAAGCCGCGATGCGGTCTCGTCCACTGGAAGTTTGGTAGTCCCAGTGAGGGTCTGTTGTCGGAGCAAGTTCCCTTGCGGCGGCATCAGGATCACCGTCTGACCCGGCTCCACTTCTGGCTGCTTCGTCCATGTTTTGTTGTATTTGTCTCCGCTGCTCAGTGGTGAACAGGAAAGAAGCCAGATGGCGGATGTCAGCCCAGTTGGGATTATGTGAGGAGAAAATTCCGTTTAAAAAATCAATCATTTGATCTGGTTTTTCAGCGTAGGAAGGGCCGAGCTGTTTCCAGTTAAAAAGATCGCTTGATGAAAAAGGGACATAGGTATAGAGTCTAATAGTCTGTGCAGTTTGGAAAGCATTTTCCTCACTTGGGACCGCCGGTACGACAGTTGCAGTTTCTCTGATTGGGAGTTGGAGACTGGCAGCCGCTTGTGTTCTCCGACGAGTGTGGGCTGAGACAGGAGGTTCCGGTTCGTCCTCTGCCCTTACCGATTCTAACTCTCTTTTCGTTTCCTGTGAAGTACTAGGCAAGGGCTCAGCTTGTTCATAAGAAGGAATCGGTGGCAGATTAAGTAGCGGTGGGTAAAGTGGGATGTAAGGCGGCGGTGCTAGAACTTCTGGTTCATCAATTAATATGGTCTCCGCTGCCGGCAGTGGTTTAATTTTTTTTTCTGTAGTTTCTTCGTCCTTCTGGACTACCAATATGGCCGCCTCCGGTGACGTCATGCCGTCTGCGTCCAATATGGCCGACTTCTCCTTTCTTTTCCGGTTTGGTGACTTCCGGTGGCCCGCCTTCTGCATCTGCGCCACCATGATGAGGGCAGCTCCCTCTACTAACTTTTGTGCCCAGGACGGGGGATTGAGAATAACTTCGATCCAGGCATTAATATATGGGATATCTTCAGGAAAACCTGGCTGATCTTCTTTTGTGACTACTATTCGGACTCTAGAGGCCGTAACAAAATCGAAAGTTCCTTTCGGGGGCCAGTTGACGCACAAGCTCGGCCACCGATAGGCACAGCGTTGGATCATACCAGGTTTAGTACAGGTATGTTTGTCAAACACTTCGCTAAAGTGCTCAGTCATAACTTTTAACGGGGTAGACCCTCCCCCACCCATTTAGGATAGAGGCACAGACAAAGAGGGGAAGGGATAGCAGATAGGTAAGGGGTCCGTATCTGCCAGACACAAAAGGGTCACACTTGCCCCGACTAGAACGCGGTCGCCCGGTCTAGAACTGCGAGGCCATTCACTCTCTTTCACACAACAAGAAACCTATTCCCAAGATTTCTTTCTGATTCCCAAAATTCAAAAATTTCCGAAATTCCAATTCAGGTTTTCAGTAACGAGGTCTTCGGAGGGGGAGCCCCTACTAACCACGCTGTGGGGTTTGATCAACGCCCCCTCGATCCATTTTTCAGGATCGGCTGGTAATTTAGCTGTATCTGGTTTCTAATTCAGGTTCCCACTGGTTCTTATTTCCGTGCAGATAAAAGTATACTTGCCTGAAACGTTCTCTCGATCGCGAAGAAAGCCTTCTTTTCGAATCACCAGCCCAGAGGTCTCAAGAAGTTCCTTGTGGAACGGTCCCCTCAGAAACCTGATCGCTGAACTCAGCGGTGGCCACTCACCAAGTAAGTCTGGGGGATCGCTCCGCCACCAAACCACCGGACCAGCTGGGGGGCTAAAATAGCGTCCCCGGCACCTCCTGGCTGAAGCTCGCCAAATGTAACCGTCTGTTTTTAATCAGTAAGGAGGTCCAGACAACTGATCCGCAAAGATAGACTTTTATTGCTAGCAAGATGCAGCTAAGACAAAGGCTCAGTACAACTGCATGCCACGCCCCCTTAGGAGCAAACTTTTATGCACTTTACAATTCTTATCTTTTGCACATGCGTTCTGGTTTTGCTGAACAATCATTTTACAAACTGCTGAACAAGCAATAGCTAGCGTGGTCTCTAGTAGGTGTAGCTTATGATCAGACTATTGTTTCGTCATTTAATTGACGGGTTAGACATTTGCGACGGCGTTCGTATTAATACAATACAAAATATGAATCCAAAATGGAGTCACGTTCACTAAACGTTAGTGCGTAAGTACGTCATTACGTGTTAGGGTTCGTTTGCGTTGCAAATGTTAGTAAATCAAGATGGCTGTGCGTTTCACTGCAGCATGATTAGACATAGTTCTTCAGATCTTCTCGTACAGCGATAGTCCATAAAATTGAACTCCTTCACTTACCCACCACTGAACCTTCCCAAGAGAAAAATATTGCCTCATCATCAGCCTGCCCTCTTTTCCCACTGGCTGGCAACCACCTATGGCCCAAAGAAAAATGTTACTACTCACCCTTGTCAAGGCAATCTTTGGAGGAGGGGCTATTTGAAGAGAGAAATCAGATGCAGGAGGGGTTTGAGGGCTGGAGCAAGAGGAAAGATTAGCTAGCAGTGCAGGTCAGATCTGTATTATCTGCATCTTTAGCAGCGAACAAAAGTACACTGGATTTTATAAGATACGCGCGTATCTTATAAAATCCGGGGTCGGCGCACGCAAGGGGTGCACATTTGTGCAACCTGCGCGCGCCGAGCCCAGCACGCGCTGCCTGTTCCTTCACCCTCCTCCCACCTTCCCCTCCCTTCCCCTACCTAACCCACCCCCCCGGCCCTATCTAACCCCCCCTACCTTTGTCGGCAAAGTTACGCCTGCTGAAAGCAGGCGTAACTTTGCGCACGCCGGCCAGCAGCCCCGCTCTGTGTTCCGGTCCCGGGGGCTGGTCCGGAGGCTGCGGCCACGTCCCCGGAACACCCCCGGGCCGAAACCACGCCCGCGTCTCCGCCCCGAAACACCACGTCACTCCGGCCACGCCCCCGACACGCCCCTTTTAGAAAGCCCCGGGACTTAGGCGCGTCCTGGGGCTTTACGCGCGCCGGCCGCCTATGCAAAATAGGTGCGCCGGCGTGCGAATGCCCTGCGCGTGTAAATCCGGAAGGATTTACGCGCGCAGGGCTTTTAAAATCCGCCCCTAAGTGAACTTAATAGCAGGTAATGGACTTCTCCTCCAAGAACTTATCCAATCCTTTTTTAAACACAGCTATACTAACTGCACTAACCACATCCTCTGGCAACAAATTCCAGAGTTTAATTGTGCGTTGAGTAAAAAATAACTTTCTCCGATTAGTTTTAAATGTGCCCCATGCTAACTTCATGGAGTGCCCCCTAGTCTTTCTACTATCCGAAAGAGTAAATAACCGATTCACATCTACCCGTTCTAGACCTCTCATGATTTTAAACACCTCTATCATATCCCCCCTCAGCCGCCTCTGCTCCAGGAGTTCATGAAGGGATTGGAAGGAGGGGGGAAGAGAGTGGGAGATGGGAGTTTGGAAAGTAAAAGATTGAGTGAAAAGATGGGTAAAGTTGTGGGTTATATGGGAGAGAGGAAGAAAGAGTGAGTTGGGAGCAAAGGTGCTGCAAGGTGTGAATGAGGGGAACGGAGAGACTATGAAATGTGAGTGAGATGATCAGATTGGAGGGGATGGTGAAAAAAGTATGGGAAAGGATAGATTGGGTGTGGTGGAGGGAGAGAAAGTGAGGGGAAGCATGCAGTATTGCTCCCTTCCTTCCCCACACTCCAGAGCATAAAGAGTAGGCCATGCTTTTGAATTCCAGGCCTCATACCCCTGTCCAAGGAAACAGAGAACAGCGACACTGCCCACCTGTCTGCTCCTGCCCCTCATGGTAGAGATAAGCCAGCTGATTCTGGCTTGAAGAGGAGGTCTGTACTTTACTGGCTGAGGAGGGAGAGGAGGAGAGTTGCTTGAGAGAGTGATTTTCCAGGGAGTGTAGGGGCTCATGAATCACCAGGGATAGAGAATAAATTTAGGGGCTTTAGGACCTCTGGAAGGATGGGAGACAAGGACTATGGGGGAATTTATGGGGGAGCTGGAAATGGAGGAACAGGGTCACCAGGGCAGAGAAGAGAAAGAGCTAAAGGGAAAGAGTCCCATTTATTCTATCCACCCTGTCCTCCTTACCTTAGTTATCCTAAATTTGCTAACCCCCCAGATGTCTTTTGCCTACCAGTGCTCATCAAGCCTGTTAAGTGTGAAAGGAATGAGTCCGGATATTTGTGTGTGCAAGAGGAAGGTCACATCTGGCCTTGGTTCTGCCCCTCTGCACAGGTCACATCTGGCCTTGGTCATGTTCCTTTGCACAGGTCACATTTGGCCCTGACCCTTCCAATGCCACTTCTGTTTTGTCTACAAACTAGGCTAGGATAGAGGACCTATGTTGGGGGGGGCGGGGGCAAAGAGAAAGGAGTGAGTTATGGGGATGGAAGAAAAAGAGAATGAGGACAGATGGAGAAAGATCCCAGTATAGGAGAAAGTGGAGAAAGGAGAAGGACCTATTATGGGGTAATGGGAGAGAGAAAGCTAGCGAGAACAGGGATGGAGGGAAACAGAAGGTGAGAATTAGAGACACGACCCTTGATTGGGATATGGAAGGTAAGAATCCAATGAAATATAAGGAAGTAAGGGAAAGAGGAAAAGGAGAGCAGGCAGGAAGAGGAGACCAGAAGGTGAAAAGAAAGGCGATCAGCAGAAAGTCTCCACTTAGAACAGTGGCTCTTACCCCAGCCCTTGGATACAATCAGCCTATCCAAAAATGACTGTGCATGAGACAGCTTTTCTGCCTATTTAATATGCAAGTCCATCTCATGCATATTCATTGTGAATAGCCTGAAAACCAGACTGGCTTGAGAACCCCTGCTTTAGGGATATGGTGGAATGTCAAAGTGAAATAAAGAAAGGAATCTGTCCTAATCCATCCTTCTTGTCATGGGTGTAAATAAAGGATTTTATTTTTGGCATAACTGGGGGGGGGGGGGGGGGGGTTGCAGTGGACTGAATATCTCCCCCTTGTTCAGCTCTGCTCCTGACTGAGAATAGAGGGATTCAGCTGAAATGTGCAGGATCCGCTCCTCTGCTGTCAGTGCTGGGCGGGAGCAGTAGGTGGCAGCAGTCAGAGGCTCCTCTCCCCCAATCTCCCTCCTACCTCCCTCTCTTCTGATTCAAATAACTTTTCTGGCACTGACGGTTTCACAAGAGCTTCCCCTCTCCATGCTCTGGAGCACAGGGCTTTGACTTTCTCAGCCCGATCTCTCTCTCTGATGCTGACGATGGGGAATAGAAAGGGGAAGTCTCTCGGCGCCGGCAGGAAGGGGTCCGCTCCCTCCTCGGTGCAGCCTCTGGCAGAGCCCCCGGGGGCAGGGCGGGCTCTGGATCCCCTGCAGCCCAGGACCTTGGGCTCTCTGTGGATGGTTCTGGTGCGGCTGGAAGCCACAATGAGCAGCAAGTTGGAAAGGATTCAAGGGGAAATCTCCTCGCTGGAGCTGCGCTCAGGGACCCAGGAGAAGCAAATCTCTGCTCAGGCGAAGCGGCTGCAGGCGCTGGAGAACAAGGTGGGACGTTTCCTCCCTCATCCCTCTGCCTCCCGCAAGGAGAAGCTTGCACTTACAAGGGAAAATCCTGCAAAACATCTTAGGGGCCGATGCAATAAGACGCGCAGTACAATGGGCGCTCATTGAGTGCCCGTTTTCCCAAGACGCGCACAACCACCTCTCCTGGGTGCCCTGTACTGTATTATAATGAGCAGCCGCGTTCTAGGGAGAAATAGCGCATCCCTAGTGCTCAAATGAATCAGATGCCCAGGAGACCTGGCTGAGCACACTTGCATTAGCCACCAGATGTAGTAGTCCTTAGCCCTGCAATAGTAGCCAGAGCAAGCCCAAGCTACATATCACAGCACCCGATGAAAAACAGCTCCAAATCCTAGAGGCATTTTTTTTCATTACTGGTAGTGGTCAGAGCCTCATTTTAATGCAGAAGCAGAGGTGATGCCTCCCACCCAATAAACAGGCTGATACAGTAAAAATCGCGGGAGAGTGGGCGACTGATTCAGTAAATAAAATTATTCAAATTAGGCCCTGCGGTAAAAAGAGGCGCTAGGGACACAAGCACGTCCCTAGCGCCTCTTTTTTGACAGGAGCGGCAGCTGTCAGTGAGTTTGACAGCCAACGCTCAATTTTGCTGGCGGCGGTTCGCAAACCCGCTGACAGCCACGGGTTCGGAAACCGGACGCCAGCAAAATTGAGCGTCCGGTTTTCAACCTGTGAGCCGCAGGCCGATTAAAAAATTTTTATTTTTTTTTAATTATTTTTAACTTTTAGGACCTCCAACTTACTTAATATTGCCATGATATTAAGTCGGAGGGTGTACGGAAAGCAGTTTTCACTGCTTTTCTGTACACTTTCCCCACACCGGCAGAAATTAACGCCTACCTTTGGGTAGGCGCTAATTTTGAAAGTAAAATGTGCGGCTTGGCTGCACATTTTACTTACTGAATCGCGCAGGAATAACTAATAGGGCCATCAACATGCATTTGCATGTTGCGGGCGCTATTAGTTTCGGGGAGGGTTGGACGCGTGTTTTCGACGCACTATTACCCCTTACTGAATAAGGGGTAAAGTTAGTGCATCCATACGCGGGTTAACATTGCGCTCCGCCGGAGAGCCCTATACTGTATCGGCCTGAAAGTGAGTTTCGGGTCAGCCATGGCAGAGCTTCCAGCACAGAAACATGCATGGCCCACATACACAATTACACACTGAGAACACATACTGCACAGATCCTCCCTGGGCTGGCATGTTCCAGTTCATTAATCCCGCCAGGGAACTGCCACAGGACTGGTAAGAGGGTGGAATCAGGATTAGTGAGGGAGGAGGGGCTGTCCGCTACCACCAGGTTCAACATCTCTTGGGTTTCTTTGTGATTTCTTCATTGCTTGTCACTTCAGGTATGACTTAATGCCAGCACCAGGGCAGGCATTTAATTACTTCATGGAGCAATTGGTTCAGGAGCCAACAAGAGAGGGAGCTATTTTAGATTTAATTCTTAGTGGAACGCAGGATTTGGTGAGAGAGGTAACGGTGGTGGGGCCACTTGGCAACAGTGATCATAACATGATCAAATTTAAACTAATATCTGGAAGGGGGACAATAAGTAAATCTGCAGCTCTAACACTAAACTTTCAAAAGGGAAACTTTGATAAAATGAGGAAAATAGAAAAAAACTGAAAGGTGCAGCTGCAAAGGTTAAAAGTGTTCAACAGGCTTGGACATTATTTAAAAATACAATCCTAGAGGCGCAGTCCATATGGATTCCACACATTAAGAAAGGTGGAAAGAAGGCAAAATGGCTACCGTCATGGTTAAAAGGTGAGGAGAAAGAGGCTATTTTAGCCAAAAATTATCCTTCAAAAATTGGAAGAAAGATCCATCTGAAGAAAATAGGATAAAACATAAGCATTGTCAAGTTAAGTGTAAAACATTGATAAGACAGGCGAAGAGAGAATTTGAAAAGAAGTTGGCCATAGAGGCAAAAACTCATAATAAAAACTTTTTAAAATATATACAAAGCAAGAAACCTGTGAGGGAGTCTGTTGGACCATTAGATGATCGAGGGGTTAAAGGGGCTCTTAGGGAAGATAAGGCCATTGCAGAAAGACTAAATGAATTCTTTGCTTCCGTGTTTACTAATGAGGATGTTGGGGAGATACCAGTTCCAGAGATGGTTTTCAGGGGTGATGAGTCAGACAAACTGAACCAAATCACTGTGAACCTGGAAGATGTAGTAGGCCAGATTGACAAACTAAAGAGTAGCAAATCACCTGGACCGGAGGGTATGCATCCTAGGATACTAAAGGAACTAAAAAATGAAATTTCTGATCTATTAGTTACAATTTGTAACTGCCCCCCACACATACATAGCTCTCTGGGGACACAAGGGGACACTGTACAGAGCCCATTTCACTTGCTCTATCAAATGACATTAGGATGCAGGCTGATGGTGGAAGAGATGCCCTCATTATCTTACTACACGAGTGCTGCATTCGACACTGTCAACCTCAAACTTCTAATCTCAGAGGAAACTTTCCTCTCTCTAGCTTGGTTCTGTTCTTAACCATATCAGAGTGCCCCCTGCTGCAGCTCCTGTAACTTCTGCTCACAGCTGGCTGGAGCCCCCTGCAGCCTCTCAGCTCTCTGGAGCCCTCCCTCCTGCTGCTCCTGTAACCTCCCCTCACAGCTCTCTGGAGCCCTCCCTGCTGCTGCTCCTGTAACCTCCCCTCACAGCTCTCTGGAGCCCTCCCTGCTTCTGCTCCTGTAACCTCCCCTCACAGCTCTCTGGAGCCCTCCCTGCTGCAGCTCCTGTAACCTCCCCTCACAGCTCTCTGGAGCCCTCCCTGCTTCTGCTCCTGTAACCTCCCCTCACAGCTCTCTGGAGTCCTCCCTGCTGCAGCTCCTGTAACCTCCCCTCACAGCTCTCTGGAGCCCTCCCTGCTTCTGCTCCTGTAACCTCCCCTCACAGCTCTCTGGAGCCCTCCCTGCTGCTGCTCCTGTAACCTCCCCTCACAGCTCTCTGGAGTCCTCCCTGCTGCTGCTCCTGTAACCTCCCCTCACAGTTCTCTGGAGCCCTCCCTGCTGCTGCTCCTGTAACTTCCCCTCACAGCTCTCTGGAGCCCTCCCTGCTGCTGCTCCTGTAACCTCCCCTCACAGCTCTCTGGAGCCCTCCCTGCTGCAGCTCCTGTAACCTCCCCTCACAGCTCTCTGGAGCCCTCCCTGCTGCAGCTCCTGTAACCTCCCCTCACAGCTCTCTGGAGCCCTCCCTGCTGCAGCTCCTGTAACCTCCCCTCACAGCTCTCTGGAGCCCTCCCTGCTGCAGCTCCTGTAACTTCTCCTCACAGCTCTCTGGAGCCCTCCCTGCTGCAGCTCCTGTAACCTCCCCTCACAGCTCTCTGGAGCCCTCCCTGCTGCAGCTCCTGTAACCTCCCCTCCCAGTTCTCTGGAGCCCTCCCTGCTGCAGCTCCTGTAACCTCCCCTCACAGCTCTCTGGAGCCCTCCCTGCTTCTGCTCCTGTAACCTCCCCTCACAGCTCTCTGGAGCCCTCCCTGCTGCAGCTCCTGTAACCTCCCCTCACAGCTCTCTGGAGCCCTCCCTGCTGCAGCTCCTGTAACCTCCCCTCACAGCTCTCTGGAGCCCTCCCTGCTGCTGCTCCTGTAACCTCCCCTCACAGCTCTCTGGAGCCCTCCCTGCTGCAGCTCCTGTAACCTCCCCTCCCAGTTCTCTGGAGCCATCCCTGCTTCTGCTCCTGTAACCTCCCCTCACAGCTCTCTGTAGCCCTCCCTGCTGCAGCTCCTGTAACCTCCCCTCCCAGTTCTCTGGAGCCATCCCTGCTTCTGCTCCTGTAACCTCCCCTCACAGCTCTCTGGAGCCCTCCCTGCTGCTGCTCCTGTAACTTCTCCTCACAGCTCTCTGGAGTCCTCCCTGCTGCAGCTCCTGTAACCTCCCCTCACAGCTCTCTGGAGTCCTCCCTGCTGCAGCTCCTGTAACCTCCCCTCCCAGCTCTCTGGAGTCCTCCCTGCTGCTGCTCCTGTAACCTCCCCTCACAGCTCTCTGGAGCCCTCCCTGCTGCTGCTCCTGTAACCTCCCCTCACAGCTCTCTGGAGCCCTCCCTGCTGCAGCTCCTGTAACCTCCCCTCACAGCTCTCTGGAGTCCTTCCTGCTGCAGCTCCTGTAACCTCCCCTCACAGCTCTCTGGAGCCCTCCCTGCTGCAGCTCCTGTAACCTCCCCTCACAGCTCTCTGGAGCCTCTTACTGGTGCAGTTCTTATACCTTTCTCAAAAGCTGTCAGTCCCCCTCACTCACATTGAAAGTTGAAACTTGGCATTAGAATATGTTGTTTAAGCAGAATGAAAAATATGGGAAGTTTGAGATGCATGAGAAAATGCCTGAAGCAGAGAGAACACTGAAATTGTAACAGGTAACAAACAGAAGACTCCAGGCCCTGGTCCGAGAAAGAAAAGTTTTTGTTTATTTGCTAGCAAAAGATGCAGCTGACATGTATCAGTAAGACTGCAGGGTAGCCACCTTAAGTACATTCCGTTGTCCTTATCTTTTACACATGCGTTCTACAAGTTAGAGGGCAAGCATCACATATTACAATGGAGGAGCTGAGCCCCCCCCCCCCTCTCTTGCCAGCGTGGAAGTAAGAGTGCTGCCGGGACTTGCAGTCCTGTGGAGGGAATGATGATTTGTGACCTTGTAGTAGTAACATTGTCTCATATACACAGCCCTTTGTCTTAGTTATTTCTGTATAGTCAGCACTCTTTCTGCAGGCAGATTGTTCTAGCATGTTCACTTGCTTGCTGGGTAGAAACGAAACCTAAGACCATCAGCATTAATAAAAGCAGCGTGAAAGCTTAAAAAGCATGAAAGCTTGTTAACAGACTGGCTATAGTGTCTCACTATTCTATCAGTAAGCCTTGTCTCAAACTGTTGGCCCTTTGTAGAACCAGGTGATTCTGATACATCGGGTCCTGACGTCAGGAGGTGCCTTCTTTGTTAGGTGTTAGGGTCAATGCGGGGCCCCCTTCAAAATGAAGGCATCAGATAGGCTGAGCATCCTGAGATGGGGAGGAATAAAATGATAAGCGAATGTACAATAGTAAGTTGTTTTCGCTTTGTGGGTGTGCCTACTTTTCTTCTGTATGTCACCTATACCTGCAAGTTCGTAAAAATAATTATTGTTTCACCAAACTTTTTTGTGTTCGCTATATAATTTTCTAAGAAGGTGCAATACCGTTTCTAACATTTTGTACATTCCACTGCTCCTGAGTCCATTTGTCTACATGCTAGGAAAGAAGAAACTACTGTTACCTGATAATTTCATTTTCCATAGTATAGACAGAGGGACTCAGCTTCCTGCTCTTGGCTGCCAAATGATTGTGTTAATGGTCCTCCTGTGGGGCTACGTGTTCCAGGGGATTACTGCTAAGTGTTCATCCAGTCCCTAGATTGGGGTACATACATTCATTGTCTGAGTTCAGTGTTTCCTGTTGGTTGAGTATAGTAATGGTTGACAGTTTTTAATCAAGTTTTTGGTAGTCTGTCCACAGTTGCTTTTGAAGAGAATACTGGTAGGCATGGGTCACTGCAGGAGTATATATAATATGACCTCCGTTTGCTCTGTCTCCATCTGCTGGCAGAGATGCATAACCCATTGGCCCTGAGTTCATCTGTCTACACTAAGGCAAACAAAATTATCAGAGAAATAGTAATTTCTCCCTCTACCCCCCTAACCCAGGCCCTCCTTTTCAGGCAGCCTGCAGGAAAAGGAGAGTAGAGAGCGAGCCTATGGAAGAAAAAACAGCCACTCTACACACTCACCTAGCCCCTTCCTTTTCTACAAGTAACAGGAGAAGGGGTGATACTGAATCAGAGGCTGCAAGGCAAAAAAATAGACCCAAAAATAGGTTTAATTAACACAAGTTTGGAACTTATGAGTATTAATGACAGTTTTCAAGGCTTCAACCCTAGCATTGATAAGCACCACAGCTCACAAGTACAATTCCTTTTTGTGTCTGTTACCCAGGGCTTAATTTGTCAGAATTTTTTCCTATGGTAAATCAGTTCTGGCTCCCACACAGAGTAGAGCTGATGGTTTTAAATCATTTCCAGCTCCCTGCAGAAACAGAAGAGTCAGTGGTGCCAGGATTTATTTTATTTATTTATTTAAAGCTTTTCTATACAGGCATTCATGATACAATCATATCATGCCGGTTTACAAATAACAGGGGGTGCAATAACTTTATTCTTTTAACCAGTGCAGAGAAAGTAAAAAAGTTACAATATAACAAGGTTTTTGAACTGGGGGAGGAAGGAGACAGGAATAGACAAGAATTAAATAATCTTTACAGAGGTATATTATTTACATTGTCAGTAACGTCTCTTTATGGATATTATTTACATTGTGCGGTAGTGTAAATAATATCATTTCTGGGAATAGGATCATTTTTGCCCCCCCCCCCCCCCCCAAGGCCTCAGAGAAAGCAGAGCAGGGAGTGTTGGCCTTTATTTTTGTACAATGTCCTGGCACATTTGAAAGGCCATATGAGAGGATGGGAAGGAGTGAAAAGGCATGAGGCGTATACCTGTCAGCCCCACTTGCTGGGTGTGTTTGCATATGTATGTGTGAGAGTGTGTGTCTGTGTGTGTGTGTATGAGAGAACCCGTACCTTGCTCCTGCCCCATTCCCTTTTTCTCCATTTCCCTATCCCCCCCCCCCAATCCTACTTCCTTTTTGTCTACAAATTAAGCCTTGGTGGTGGGTTCCTATATCTGCCCCCACAGTTTTTTGTGTCCTATACCTATTTGCCCCTCACAGCTCTCTGGGGTTCCTGTAACTGAACCCACAATTTTTTGAGTCCTATATCTATCTGCTCCTTTACAGATCTTTGAATTTCCTAGAACTGCTGCCCCACCCCCACCTCATTTTCTAACCTCTTTAGATTTGAATTTCAACTGCCACTTCTGCAGCTGCCTCACGTTGCCTAGCAACAATAATACAAGGTGCAGGTCCCATTCCTCTCACATCATTGTCTCCACATATCTCTGAGGCTCCCGTATCTGACCTCCCCTAACTGCCCGCATATCTCTGTAAGGTTTCTTTAACTGTGTCCCCACAGTTCTCTTGGGCTCCTATAAATGCTCTTCATAGACCCCTGCACTCCTGTAAGTGCCCAACAATTATCTGGGGTTCCTGTAACTGTCCCCACAATTCTCTGAGAGTCCTTTATCTATCGGCCCCTCACAGCTCATGAAACTCTCCAATTTTCTGAGGCTCTTATATCTGCCCCTCACAGCTCATTGGAGTTCCTATAACTGTCTCTCCCCCTCCCTCCCATATTCTGACCTCTCTTTCAAACCTCTTTACATTTGACTTTCAACTGCCACCTCTGCAGCTGCGTCTCGTCGCCTAGCAACAATGAATATATAAGGTGCAGTCCCGCCCACAGCCTCTGTGATTGGCAGAGCCGGAGGTGAGCATGGCTGTCACTCAAGCTCTCAGGCAGCCTAAAGCAAACTGAAATTACCAGAAGGTTCCCCTGAGCCACTTCAGCTTCCAGAGGCTTCAAGTACAGACAGTGAGTCAGGAAAGAGAGCGCATTTACTGATTCAGTTCAAGGAAGACAACCCCCATCATCAGTCACAAAAGGCCCAATGAGGAATTGGCTCTAACTTGCTTTGAGCTTTTTGTTGATAAAGCGTGGAATAGAAAATAGGCTCAGTGTGTGCAAAATTTAATTTAATTAGATTTTTATTTTATACATTATAGCATACAGTGAGGCTGAGGAGCTCCTTTCACAGAAGGCAAATTGCTGCCTGCAGTATAAAAGTCCACAGTAGCCCCCATGTGTCAGGGCAGACTCAGCCCGAGTGTGCAGGATCAGCTCCTCTGCTTTTAATGCTTGGGGCTGCTGCAGTTGGCAGCAGTCAGTGGCTCTCCCCAGCCTCCCTCCCTCCTGCTTCCCCTGTCCCTGTTCTGTCCTGAGACTGCCTTCCTTCTCCCACTCTGGGAATACATTAGAAAAGAAGCTGAACACTTGCACCCATCTAAGTCCAGACCTCCCACCCAGGGGTGGATGCAGGGAGGGAGCCAGGGCTGGAAATCCTGCTCAGGAGAATGGCTGCAGGGTTTTCTGCTCAGCAGTAGGAGACTCCCCTACTTAGACATAATAAAAACTGAGCTAGCACCTTCACTCCACACTCACATGCATCCCATCATTTAAAAACATGTATATGTACAAACAATGTTTCACACAATTTTTCAATTAAATACATTCAATTAAATACATCAATGTTTACAAGCGACATCAATGTCAGGTGTGTTAACTCCTATTCAACTTTCTTTAATTAACGTTGAATAGGAGTTTACACACCTGACATTGATATCGCTTGTAAACAGATTGATGTATTTAATTGAATGTATTTAATTGAAAAATTGTGTGAAACATTGTTTGTACATATACATGTTTTAAATGATGGGATGCATGTGAGTGTGGAGTGAAGGTGCTAGCTCACTTTTTATTATGTCTAAGTAGGGAAGTTTGTTGTGAAATTCAATAAATGGTTACACATTAATTTATGTGTGATCTCTCTATTGTGTGATATATTTACAGTACAATTAGAGAGTGTTTAAAAATAAATTACCCTCTGTGATATTTACAGCAGTAGGAGACTGGCAGGAGTTCATTAGACAAGTCGTTATCTATGCCCTTCACCTGTATTGCCAATTCCCAACTCTGTGCCTTCCACCTGACTCACAATGTGCTTAGGAAAGTCTTCCTGAGCTGGTGCGTCATTCTCCTTCTCTCACCTTGTTTAAATCCCATCTAAAAAAAACCCCCACCTTTTTTTAAGATGCTTTTAAATCTTAAAACTGATTGTCCACCTTCAGCCTCTTTAACTAATTTTGACCATTGTCTTACTATATGAAACTCTCCAAATCTCTTGACCTGTATGTTTGTCTTAATTAGATTGTAAACTTTGTTGAGCAGGGGTCTGTCTCTTATGTGTTGTTTGTACAGTACTGCTTGTGTCAAGTAGCGCTATAGAAATGTTAAGTAATAGTATGCTGAATGGAACCAGCAGTTATTAAACCACACAGTTCTTCTCTCTGGTTTTCCTTAAGGATATATCCTGGACTTGTTCGTTTTTTAAATCTTTTTCTCGCTTCATTGGTCATGCTTATTCAAGACAGTGGATTAAAGCCTACCATTTATGCAGATGATATCCAAATTACTGCCTTATAAATATGAAAAGTTCTTTTTTGCTGAATGCATTTAATTTCCCAAATGAAGTAGCAAATTGGCTTTCTAATCATAGAGTGAAGGTCACTCCTAAGTCTGAAGCTCCCTGGGTTAGTCAACGGAAACATTGATTTGGCTATGGCTTCCTTGTTGCTTTACTCTTATCCCTCTCAAATATGTTGTAACACTTGGTGTACAGCTTGACTCTAATCTTTAAGTGGTTTCATACATTTCCAGTATAATGCAGAAATCGTTCTTTTTTCTTTGCTTCATTCGCCATCTTCGCTTGTTACTTGAACCTAAGGATCTAAAATTACTCATCCATGTTTTCACGATCTATAGAATCTATTATTGTATTTCATTTCTTCTCGGTCTTCCAAACTTCCATCTCAAGCTTATTACAATTGCCTGGTCTCTTCCTCCTAGTCTCATCCAGTGTCCCTCCATATGTCTCTGTCCATCCTTGGCCTGATCTTCTGCAACTGTCCTCTTGCATTGGACCTGACCACGCTTGCCTACCACCTTGACCTGACCTCTTGCATTGAACCTGACCATGCTTGCATACCACCTGCCCTGACCCTTGGCCAGTTCCGGTATAGCCAGTCTTCTGCCTTTCCTGACCCCAGCATGTCCTTGGACTCTTGCTCTCTCTACCACCCTAGGAACCTGCCTAAGTCCTGCTGGAACCTAAAGACTCAACCACTGGGGAAGGTGGATGATATAGGTGAAGCTCCTTTTTGTCCCGCTTCAGGGTGCGCTCTCCAACTGTTGGCATAGGCCTCATAGGTTTGCCTGGTAGGCTGTGTTAACTACGCCAAAGCACTAAGGGCTCACTCCCACGCCACTCTTCACAAAGCAATTACAGTTACTCAAAAACACTGCCACAAAGGTAAATTTTGGCATTAAAAAATTTGACCATGTAACACTAATACAGCTCGATGATAATGTTTGGGGAGCGGGCAGCAGTGGAAGGTGATCTCAGCAGTTGTAATGCAAGGGTCCTTACATAGAGTACGTGCTTGGACAGCGCGATGTAGCAGGGATAGGTCCCGAATGTAGAGCGCTGAAGCTGGAGATAGAATAGACTGCAGTTAGTACTCACTGAGGCAGAAGCTGTATAGATGGAAAGCCTGGCAGGTAGAAGTTGTTCAGTGGCCGGCACCAGATAGGGAGAGCAGGCCCTCGAGGAGCGAGTACCCAGTATCCCAGATAGGTACCTGAAACAAAGAAGAAGGGCCCCCGAGGAGCGGGTACCCAGGTTAGCAGTATACCCCGAAGGGCAGAGAGAGAGCTTCCAGCAGCAGCTAGGAAGCGGCAGAGCAGCTTAGACCGGAGGCAATCCAATCCTTGCTAACTCAGTTTGTTAGCCAACGAAGGGCAGGCTAAATACCCGGATGATTGACATCACTTGGAGGGGACGCCCCCGAGGTTCCCGCCATGACGTGGATAAAGACGTGGGTGGTGTGCGTGCGCACCCGTCGCCGTTGCCGATCCGGGGAGCCATCTTCCCAAGGTTTGAGGAGAGAGAAGGAAGAAAGGTGAGGCACAGAGGTCGAAGCCGTCTGAGACCAGACGCAACAAAGATTTTATGCCTGATGTTCTGAGCTTTATTCTTGGGTTCTCCCCTCTACTTTTCAATACTCTTTCTTATGTTTCTTCCCGCTCTCTTTGTTAAGCACAGAAAAGTCTCTTTGACCTCCCCCTCTCCTGTACCTGTGATAACGGTTAATGGCATAAGAGGATCTTCCTTCAGTTACCAGACTTCTATGTATGCAACGCTCTCCCTTGTGATATACAATTAGTCAAACTCTATGATATTTGTGTCTTGGATTAGCCACTGTTGGAAACAGGATACTGGGCTTGATGAACCTTTGATATGACCCAGAAAGGCATATCTTATGTTCTTATGGAGTTACAAGATTTCAAATTATTCCCATCAACTGCTAAATACGAACAAAAAATGTCTTAAAATGTCTGTATGAATAGACCAGAAATTTAAAAACAAGATGGGAGAGTTAGAATGTGTAGCACTAAATGAAGAGGTAGACATAATTGTTATTTCAGAGACCTGATAGAAGGAGGATAACTAATGGGACTGTGTAATACCAGGGTACAAATTATATTGCAATAAAAAGGTGGATCAGATTGGCGGGTGAGTGTGGCATTGTTATGTTAAGAATGGCATAGAGTCAAACAGGATAAAGATCCTGCAGAAATCTGAATGCACTGTGGAATCGTTATGGAGAGAAATTACATGTGTGATGGGGAAGAGTATGGTGGTAGGTTATACTACTGACCTTGAACAGACAAAAATGAAATGCTAACAGAAAACTAGAGGCTAACAAATTTGGCATCCCAGTAATAATGGGAGATTGCAGTTACTGACTGGGTGAATGTAACATCAGGGCAGTCTAGGAAGATGAAGTTTCTAGATTAAATAAATGACTTTCATGTCATAGCTGGCTCAGAAGCAAATGAGAGGGGGGAACTGTTTTAGACTTCATCTTTAGTTGAACACAGGATTTGGTGCAAGAGGCAACGGTAGTGGAGCTATTTGGGAATAGTGATCATGGCATGATCAAATTTGACTTAAAACTAAAGGGTTTACATCAAAGAAAACTGCTGCTCTAGCATTCAACCTTCAAACAGGAGACTATAATAAAATGAGGAAAATAGAAAAAACACTGAGATGCCACTGAAAGGTTGAGTTTACAGCAGGCATGCACATTGTTTAAAAATACCATATTGGAATCCAGATCAAATGTATTCCATGTATTAAAAATGGCAGAAGGAAGGCCCAATGACTACCCACATGATTATAAGGTGGGATGAAAGAGGCTATTATAGCCCAGAGAACATATTGAAAAAAATGGAGAATATCCAAATGAAGAGATTAAGAAAAAGAGATTAAGAAAAAGCATATGCACTGGCAAATTAGATGCAAACAGTAATGAAGCAGGCAAAAACAGAATTTGGAAAGAAGCTTGCAGTGGAGGTAAGTGAATACTTTTTTTTTTCAATAACATCTGAAGCAGAAAGCCTCTGAGGGAGTTGTTTTTGGACCATTATATGATCGAGGGGTAAAAGGGGCTCTTGGGGAAGACATGGACATAGCAGAAAGATTAAATTAATTCTTTGCTTCAATGTTTACTGAGGAGGATGTTTGGGAGATACCTGTGGTGGAAACAATATTTAATGGCAATGATTCGGAGGAATTGTAACAAACCAATGGGAACCTGAAAAATGTAAGATGGTAAATTGATAAACTAAAGAGTATCAAGTCACTTGAACTAGAAGAACATAAGGCTTGCCATACTGGGTCAGACCAAGGGTTCATGAAGCTCAGTATCCTGTTTCCAACAGTGGCCAAGCCAGATCACAAGTACCTGGCAGGATCTCAAGGGATAGGTAGAGTCCATGCTGCTTATTCCAAGAATAAGAAGTGGATTTCTGCAACACCTTAATTGTTAATGGACTTTTCCTTCAGGAAGTTATCCAAACCATTTTTAAACACAGCTATGCTAACGGTTTTCTCCATATCCTCTGGCAACAAATTCTAGAACTTAATTATTTGTTGAGTAAAAAAATATTTTCTCTTATTAGTTTTAAATGTATTACCTAGTAACTTCATTGAGTGTCCCCTGGTCTTTGTACTTTTTGAAAGAGTAAATGATTGACTGATTAACGTTTACTCATTCCATTCCCTTCATTATTTTATAGATTTCTATCATATCTCTTCTTATCTGTCTCCTCTCCAAGCTGAAGAGCTCTAACCTCTTAAGTCTTTCCTCATAGGGGATTTGTTCCATCCTTTTTACATTCTGGTTGGCCTTCTCTATACCGTTTCTAATTCTGCTTTATCTTTTTTGAGACATAGTGGCCAGAACTGCACAAAATACTCAAGGTAAGGTTGCACCATGGAGCGATAGAGATGATCTCAGTTTTTCATGCAACACACAGTTAAGACTTGGACTTCATTGCTGGAGGATGTGATAAAGGCATTCAGTTTAGTGCAGAGCTTCCCAAATGAGGTCACAAAACCTCCAGCCGGGGTCACATGCCTCAAAGGGCAGTCTTCTCCAGAAATCACCAGCTGCAGAAGTAGTGGAAATCAGCATGGGATCTTTGAGATAGCATGCCCTCTCGGGTCCTGCAATGGTCCCGCCCTCGCTTGAGTTTCCACGTTACCAGGAATCCATGTGTGAGGAGGGACTGGGGCCACTACAGGGCCTGTGACCTTTTTCTGGCTCACAGATTCTATGCTTACTCTCATTATTAAAGCTGCTGCCAGTTGCAGATCAACATCAGGTGTTGGACCAGCCATTGGGGAAGAGTGGGCAGAGTGTGTACAGGTCTGTGCAGGTTGTCCCTTCTTCTCTATCCTCTCCTATCACTGAACTTACCTAAGAGAAAAATGTTGCCCCTGTCATCAGCCTGCCATCTCTTCCCATTAGCTGTCATCCACTTATCACCTGAGGTCCAAAGGAAAATGTTGCTGCTGATGCTAGTCAAGGAGCTGTGTGGATGGGGGCTGTTTTGAAAGGAGGGATCAGATACAGGAAGGGTTTGAGGGTTGGATCAGTGGGAGAGGGATTGGCTGTGGAAGGTGAGAGGGGGATGCAAGAGAGGAGCTAGGGGTGAGAGTATCAACTGGGGGAGGTATGTGAGAAAAGAGAAGAAGGGATGACATGATCAACTGGGGTTACACAAATGGCTTGGAGGTGAGAGAAGTTCAGAGGGGAGGATGTAAAAAGCTGGAGTGGGTGAGCGAGCGGCTAGGCTGGGAAGGGGAGAGTAATGGGGGATGTAAGAGGGGATCAGCTGGAGGGGCAGAGGTTGAGAGACCCTTTGGAGGGGGATAGAAGTTGAGAGAGGGGATCAGTTTGGAGTGCAGGAATGGTGAGTGGAGGGACTGTTGGAGACGAACTACACCCTCGCTAATTAGGTTTGGTTGTCCTCTGGGGTCGTGTGAATTTTCAAGTGCTAAAATAGGGTCACATTAACCAAGTAATCGTGGGGAAATCCACTGCTTATCCTTTGGCATAAGTAGCATGGAATTTAACAACTGCTTAGGATCTGCTAGATACTTGTGACCTAGATTGGCTACAACTGAAAACAAGATACTGGGCTTGAAGGACCCTTGGTCTGACCCAGTATGGCAGTTCTTATGTTCTCATCTCTCGCCCATTCATACCTATGCTCTCCCCTCCCTCTGGAAGCCTCTACCATATGACAAGAAACTCTTCCTGGCTTGTATGGATTTAGCAGTGAGTTCTTCGGATATAATGGAACCAGATATTTCTGATGTTCTGGATAATTCTGTTAGAACTGGGATTTTATTTTTCACTGATTTATTCGGATAGCTCTCATAGAAAATAATAAAATGTCACTTTGAGAGAATCTATTCATAGACTTGCAAATTCTGTGGTCCAGAGAGGAAACTCACTCTAGAGACGCACATGGGAGGAACAAACCTGACTGTTCCTGGGGGAGAAAGGTTATAGCGACTCTTCTTCCATGATAAATTGTTAGCAGAATAAAGCCAGCTAAAATATGCATTCTACACATCTGACTGTTTCTGGCTTTTGATTTACATTAGGTACCGGTGACGTTTGAGGACATCTCTGTCTCTTTCTCCCAGGAGGAGTGGGGGTATTTAGATGAAGAACAGAAGGAGCTTTACAGGGAGGTGATGAAGGAGAATTACGAGACCCTGAGCTCTCTAGGTAAGGACTTTATTATCTGTATTTTTAGCAGACACAGAAGATGATTTATTGAAGGTCATTTGTGAATTCTTTCCTGGGTCAACTGCACACCAGAAATTTTCAAAAACAATTAAGACCACTCCTAGCTCTGCAGGATTATCAGAACCATTGGATCATCTTGTGCATCTTCTAGGTCTCCTCCTCTTTAAATCATCCAGGGTCCTCCTGTCACTCTTCCCCACCCGTTCTCTGATTATGGACTACAACCACCTGGCTCTTATGGAAACTCACTAGAGGATATATGACTTGAAGCAGAAGCAATATAAGGGGATTTCCTGGAATCTCTGACTCCAGCTCTGCATCTGAACTGATACCTGAGATTTATTGGATCTTTTGACTTCAGACCCTTCCTGGTGGTCAGTCCAAGCTTTTATCCCACTCTTGTGTTATGAATGGTGATATATTTGGGAAAAGCCACAGATACACCTTTTAGGCTGATTGAAACTTCAAACCCTGCAGCACCTGCATATTATGGAGCTCATGACTTGCATAAAGAAACTTTGCTTAGAATTGGCTCTGACTGTGAACTTGGCCACCTGGGCTAGAAATTTGAGAGGATTCCTCCAGAATTTGTTCTTATCCTGAGAGAAGGACAAAGATCTTATAATACCTGAGCAGTAAGGCTTACCCTAGAGAAGATCACAAACAAAATAATCCCCAGATATGACTGGCAGAAGTAACTGAGCTCTGGTCTTACCTTATGAGTTTATGAGCAGCAGGGTCTCTGGAACTCTTCCTGACCCTTTGGTATGTTTTGGTGACCTCCAGGATTAAGTACTTCTTCCTAACTCTGGAAGGCACTGAACTAGGGAGAACCCAGTGTAACGGGAGAGGTATAACTTCTACACATTTTGGCTTCTACACCAAAGGATGTAGCCCCCTTGGCAAACCAATCCCTGTGGGAAGACTTCTAGTGGCCGAGTGGTGTCAATTAAGCCGTGACAACAAGTTTGATGTTTAATGCACAGGAATATAGTTTACCATTACATTATAAATGAATAATATCACTATTGTAATAGTAATATATTATTTTTATTTCTACAGAAATTATTTCTATAGCAAATCAGATGTTATAAATGACATTCTATATAACCTGAATCATATAGAACAACATAATATAGTAACTTATATTGAATAAGTAATTATTTTTTACTTTAGGTTACCCCTAAAGATAATAATACAGTCCTTCTATAGTAGCTTGATGATAATCCTTGCTTTATTTTCCTTCTTGTTATATGAATTGAGCTCAGGCCTGGCTATTACTATGGTTCTTATGCAAAGTCACTTATCTGTTCTTCTTCTTGCAGATGCTCTTTCGTTGCTGGCCAGTTATTTCTTCTTTCTTCTTTCTTTAATCTTCTTCCTACTATACTCTCTTTAAAGAACTCAAAAAGATAAGACTAACTCCCTAATCCGCTCCTTGATCTTCAGCAAGCTTAATCTGTAATGTATCCTAATATGAATGTCTTTGTTTACTTATTGACACTTTGTTTGTACTAACTGCATTAAAAACAAAGAATAATTATTATCCCTCACTCTAAAATCACAGAAATCAAGGAACATTCATTCAATTGTTTATATCCCTTACTAAAGTGACATTAATACATGGAGTCACTTGTAAATTACTTTAACTAAACCAATACAAACTTCCTTAAATTGTAAAGAAAATCATTTCATTCGCACTTCTCAAACATCTATCAAACATTCCTAGCTGTTCTGTTATCCATCTCTTCTTTCCTATACTTATTAGGCCTTAATTGAAGATATTGAATATGGAGGCAATGAAGACGCATCAGGCAGGTTTCATGGCAGGCAGGAAAAGAGGGGGAAAAAGGCTGAGCAGTCCCAAGGGTCCTCTTTTTATTGTACATTCATACAAAGGCAGATGATGTGTCATCACATGATTGGCTCCTTTCCACATAGCAACAGACGTGACTCTACACTATTGGCTTGGCTCAGGGGGTGTGTACGGATCATTTCATTGGCTGCTGAATTCTATACCTCCTGTCTTTGTCCTGCCCCTGACTAGGGGCAACTAGCTTTTCTTTCAGGCAATCAGGGTTAATTATAAGCTAGAGAAATACATTACAGTCAGGTATCCTCTCCTAGGCAGAGAGGCTTAAGCACAAGTGATGCTTCATTCAGCGCAAAGGTCAGGGAGAAGGGAAGCCAGTGTCAAACCCCGAAATGGCTTGCTGGCAAAGCTTATAATTCCCACAGAAGAGAACTCAATCAGCAGTTCCTCTCCATTCAAGGGCTGACTCCTAACTGCCTTTCTCTATAAACTGTCACTTGCTATTATTGCAAGGCTATCCCTGCTTTTGATGATGTCATTTCATTAAATAGTTCTGGGAGCTAATTATTTCTCCCTTTTAATATTGTCTGATGGTTCCTTTTTTAATTTTTACTACATACTGATGTTCTTAATCATTTTTAGGTAGCTTTGTTGACTCTTAAAACATCACTGATTTTAAATTCAGTCTCTGTGCTTTTACCAGTACTAATGCTCTTACCCTGGCCCCTTTACTCGTATCCAAGGAAGCTGATGACACGTGTCCCTAGATACAGCCTCTCCTACAAGCTTGATTATAGGGCTTAACCCAAAACTGATGATGATGTATCTGAACATACTATGTTTACTAGGGGTGGCAGACTATACCAATAGCTCTTTTTAGAAAGGTTTTTCCTTTTTATTTCCATGAAACATTTCCTTACTTTTAAAAATTTGTCTCTCTATTAATTAATTTTCCTTTATTCATCATTACCTTTTAGTATGTACTTAGGTGTTGATTAAAATTTATATATTTTTTATTCAAATTCTGTTGGTCTTAGAATACTTATTTTTATTTTCCTGTACTCCTTATATTCTTCTTTAAAGGTCTCTGCTAATAATTTACTTCCTTGTTCAACCCCTGTGCCTAAAAACAATTGTTCAAAATAGAATAATTAAAATACTTTTCAGAGAATGTTTGCCAGCTTTGTACAGGTTATCAACCTTCCCTAACCTGGATGTTAATCTTATTTTAGCTTAACATGGGCTAATTTTCCTTATTTTTTACTAAATTGGTGGCCCCCCCTTCAGAAATGGTGAGAGGTTCATGACATCATCAGTAACTGTCACTGTACCATGTCTGCAGTGTTTACCTCTCCCTTCTAAGTTTTGCCTGTTCCTGAGTGTCAGCACAGCTTAAAAAAAAAACAAACCTCTACAGCAGTCCCCAGAGACTGTTTCCTCAGTGGCAGTGACCACAGCAGGGAAAGTTTCTTCCATTCTCTTCTTCTCTGAAGTAGGTAAGAGCAAAACACTCCGGCAACAGCAGTTTTTCACTCTCTCTCAGCACTTCAGCCTCCTCTGCTCTCCGCAATGGCAATGATGTTTCCTGTTCAAAGCAGTCTCCTGGGATAAGAAAGTTAACCCATTCACTGCACCCTCTGGGTCTCCTGTGGCTTCTGTAATCATGGCAGTCTTCCTCCCCCTTGTGATGGGGATGTACAGTACAGAACAGCATTTCCTGCTTTTCCTCAGAACGTGGTTCCTTTATTTCTTTCCTGTTAAAACTCAGTCTGCTTCAACAGTGAGTAAACTACTCACAACTCTTTTCAGTGTTTTGTGTAAATCTGGGTAGAGTAGTAATTCAGGCTGATTTTTCATCTTCCCAGTTGCTTATACTCTCTCTGTTGTTTATTTGTTTGTTTCAATCACAGCAATCAGGCTTTCATTATCTCAGCAGTTCTCTAGCTTCAGCCTTCAACCCCTGGCAGTCCTTTGCAGCACCAGCAGAGTGTCGTCTTCAGCCCCTGTCCTGTTGCTGTCACTGCCCCTGGCTCTTTCATAACAGCTGCACTTTATACTGACTTTCAGAATCAGGCAAGACTTTATTTTAACATTTATGTAAAGGGTACCCCCTTTACACCAGCATTAATGACTTTGGTTTGTATAGTAGTAAGCAGGAGACCTGACTCCCTCCCTTCATGACACAAGCAGATATGGAGAAATAGGGAGTTAGGTCACACCATCGCTGGAGCACTGTCTAACATTGGAGGCAGAAGTCATACTTCTCCCATGTGAGACTATTCCTGCTTGAAACTTGGGGCCTTGGAGGCCTCATTCATGGATCTCTGCTGCATGGTCCTTTATACAGGACTATTAACATCCATTCAATGGAAAAACTGCACTCTTGAGTGCAGAGAAATAATCGACCAAAATACCACAGAAGAGCATGAATAAATATAATGTGAAAATCGAATGTTCTTTGTAACCATGTGGATATTGGGCCCAGCGCAGCACTGGTTATCTCCTGACAAAAGGCGGTAAATAGTACTGAATGAAGGTTATGGTTTATAGATTCCCTAATGATGGCTCTGCTGACTGTACCCACACCTGACCAATGCCCAAAGGCTGAGAATTGACATTTCATCAGTTTTCATGCTATACCCTGGTGCATGTGAGATGGATCCAATCTGGGAGAGATTTGTGGAGATCTACTGAGAAGAACACAGAATGTGTAATACCTGATAAATATTCAGCAGCTATTCAGATGAGCCAGTTAGAAAGATAAACATATCTGACTAACTTGGCTAGGATATTCAGTAGTATTGCTGTGCCGCTGGATATACCCAGCTAGCAGTTCTAAAGTTAGCTGGATCTAGCTAACTTAGCCAGATAAGGCTGAATATCTACACTTATCTGGCTAAGTTTGCTCAATAAGTAGCTCTGCCCAGGTATGCCTCTGTCTAACTCCGCCACCTACCCTGATAAAAAGTTATTTAAATAAATGCCAGCCGCCGAACATGGAAAATGTTAAATGTCTCCACTTAGCCAGATAATTCTGAACTTATCCAGCTAAATGGCACTGAATATCAGCCTCTTAGTTTTTGATATAGTATTTATTTACACCTTCTTATATTCCACTGATTCCAATAATTGTTCAGTGCCGATTAAAATATATTACATCCATAATTAAAACAAACAAAACAGTACATAAATTATCCAACAAAATGCAAATAAATTATGAAGATATAGATTCTGCAGCATTCTTGTTGACCTCCTCTCACTACCTCTCCTGTCTCTCTCCTCTGGAGATTCTCTCTCTAGAACAGAAAGCAAGTAAGCAGTGTTTTTCGTAGCTAGAAGGATGAATTAGCCTTTATACCATCTGGCAGCACTGAATGGAATCATCTTTCCAAGCATGTGTGGGAGTTCCCATGTGGGTTTTGCCTTGTGATCCTCCTCGATGTATGTCTGTATGTAGTTGAATCTTCAAGGGACTGGGCGGGTATTCCATGACAACTTCATCCTGCTATCTATGGAAAACACCATTTACGGTAAGCAAACTTGCTTTTTCTGTTGATAAGCATTATGAATTAGCCATTACATATGGAGAGTCCCAAGTTGAGGATTGCACTGGAGAGTTTACTGAAAAGGCAACCCAGATTCCACCTAGGAGAGCAGACTACTGCGAGAACAGATTAAGCAAAACTGCCTGTCCAAATTTGCCAGGCCTTGAGAGGTTGTCCAGACATTAATGGGATGTAAAGGTATGAACTGATAACAAGTTTGCAACTTTGCAGATATCTTCAAGAGGCACTTTCGTAGAGTATTGGAAGATGTCATAGCTCTCACCTGATGAGCTTTGACAGAGTTTCTGACCTGTAAACTTGCTAAGATGTAGCAGTGCTGAATGCATTCTGCTATCCATTTGGACATTGTACCTTTGGTGGGTGACTGGCACGCCTAGTCTGTTAGGGTCATATGACTTGAACAACTGAGAAGATGACAATGTGACTGAGTTTGTTTTTTGTAATAATCCAAGGCTTTTTTGCAGTCCAAGGTATGAAGGGTTATTTCTCCTTCATGGGCATCAGCTCTTAGAAGATAAGTAAGATGATGGATTGATTGATTTGAAAAGCTGAGGCAACCCTTTTTTCCGAAACTTCTGATGAGTACAGAGCACCACCCTGTTGTGGAAGAACTGCTTGTACGATGCACAGTGAATGAGCTTGGAGTTTGCTGACTTTTCCAGCTGATGTAATGGTTACCAGGAACAGTACTCTCCATGTCAAGAATTTAAGGGAAGATGACGTCAACAGTTCGAAAGGAGGCTTTGAGTTGAAAAAAGACAACATTCAAATCTCATGGAACCAGCAGTCTTTGCACTGGAGGTTTCATATGCTATGGCTTTCTCATGAATTTAGATACGAGTGAATGAGTAGAAATTGGTTTACTTTCCACTAGAATATGGTATGCTGCATGGGCTCTGAGATGTACATGAACTTAAGATGTGGCAATATCCGAATCAGGCAGAGTAATTACCTTAGCAAATGCTTAGGTTCACAAGAGAATGGCTCTAAAGTGTTTTGTGAGCACCGCCTGGAATATCTGTTCTAATTGAAGGCATAATTTAGTCTAGTTGATGGCTTCCTGAGCACGAATAGTATGTCTACTATTTCTCTGGGTAAATTGAGATTCACAATTATCAAGAGCTCAAAATCCAAGCCATTAGATTGGGAAGACTGGGATGATAAAGCTTCCCTTCAACTTGAGTTCACAATGCAGGATCTATTCCCAGATGTATAGGAGGACTGCTGGAAAGTTAACTAGAGATGCACACCATATTTGTTTTGGCCAAGCTGGAGCTATGAGGATCTGATAAGTGTAATTTGATAGATGCCTCTGCATCATTCTGGTGATCAACGGTATCTGCGGAAAATCGTACAATAGGCTTGTTCCCAGTTGAGTAGAAAACCATACTGAGCTAGCCTGAGATTGCTGGTTAGAACTGAGCAAAATTGATTTTGTTTCCTGTTTTGTTCTGAGGTGAAGAGATCCAGAGATGGCAGACCCCATGTCAAATGTCTGTCTGCTACTGATTTCTGTAGCGATCACCCATGAAGACTAAAAACTCTGCTGAGGTGGTCTGTCAGTGTGTTGGAGATCCCTGGCATATAAATGGCTTGCAATACAGTTCAATTCTTGGCTGCCCAATCCCATGTCCTCAGTGCTTCTTGTTGACATACAATATTGTGACTTGGTTGTTAGTTTGAATTAGGATGCATTTTCCCTGAAGAAGATGCACATACCCTGAGAGAATATATCTTAATGCTCTTAACTTTAGTAAGTTGATCTGACAGACTTTCCTTGAGACCAAGTGCCCTGGATTCAAAAGGATCCTGTGTGAGCCCCCCATCCTTTGGTGGAGGCATCAATTGCTAGTGTTACTTGATAGGGGACATCAATGAGCCCCCTCTGAGTGCTCCCTCATGACCCATATTACAGTCCATGGTAGTTGTTAGCTGATCCCATTGAAGGTAATGGATATGGAGGTGGGAGAGCGAGACCACATGGATGGCTGCTGTCATGGGTCCTAAGACCTTCAATAGTACTTTGGCTGTTAAGCATGGAGAGTAGAGTAGCTTGTGGATGAGTTTGCGCATGACGTTGGCCCTTTCTGAAGGGCGGAATATTTTCTCCAGTAGGGAGTCTATCCATCCCCTAATAAACTTGAACTTCTGAGTGGGAACTATATTTGATTTCTCGAAATTGACTAAGGAGCCCAATTGTTGAAAAAGGCAAATCTGCAGCACCTCACTACCTCTTCTCTCTTCTCTCTCTCTCTCCACCCCTCCACCCCTCCTCGTGCACTTCGCTCGTCAGATAAGTCACTCATTTCTGTGCCCTTCTCCTCTACTGCCAATTCCCGACTCCGTACCTTCCACCTGGATGGCCATTTGCTTGAATTATTCTTCCTGAACTGGTGTGTCATGCTCCTTCTTTTGCCATGTTTAAATCCCATCTAAAGACCCACCTGTTTGAAACCACTTCTAAATCTTATGCCTGATTGTCTGCTTTTAGTCGTTAACTTTCTTTTCTTTTCTTTTTAACCATTTTCTTGCTCTATGTAAAACCCTATCTCTTTTCCTATATGTTTGTCTTATTAGATTGTATGCTCTACTGAATAGGGACTGTCTATTTGTGCCTTTGTACAGCACTGCCTATGTCGTTAAGCACTATAGAGATGTTAAGTGGTGGTGGTGGTAGTAGTAGTAATAATAGTCTCATGCAGGAACAGAATACTTTCTCTTGCAAACTTGCTGTGACTAGCCAGTTGTCCAGATACAGGAAAATTTGTATTCAGTGATGCAGATGCTGCTACCACGTGAGACATTTGTAAAGACTCTTTGAGTTCTAAATAAGCCAAATGAGAGTACCTTCTACTGGCTTACAGAAGAATCCATCTGAAAGCAAAGGCAGCACCAATGAGCAGGGTAGATGGGAATGTGAACATATGCATCCCGTAGGTCCAGGCATCCTTCTGTATGTAAGGGAGAATTGTGCCGAGGGAGTTCATTTTGAATTTCTCTCTTGAGTAGATATGTAATTGTCTCAAGTCCAGAGTGGACCTCAATTCTCCTGACTTTATGGGAATGAAGAAACATTGGGAGTAGAAGCTCTGTACAGGGATTGGCTTTATTGCTCAATGATGAGGAAGTGATTGGAATTCTAGGTAAAGCTGCAGCAGAAGAGAAGAATCTGGCCTGAGAGGTACACGATGCGGATGGAAGCTTGGTGAAATGCAGTTGCTAATCAGACTGCACGGTTTTGAGGATCCAGAGGTCCTTGGTTATCTGACACCATATTTCTAAGAGAGGCTGGATTCTTACCTGTTCCCAACTGGAATGGAGGGTCAAAAATTGGGCCCAGGTTTGGGATGAGCTTGCTGCGTGGTTTTCGGTTGATGATGTTTCCGCTGTCGAAGTCTGGCCGAAGTGGCTGATGACACTGGGCTGGAAGAGACAGCAGATAGTACTTGCTGAAAAGATCAGTAGGGATGCTTGTATGAGTAGAAGAAACGTCTTGAAGTACAGAGCTGTTCGAGTGGCATCAAGAGAGATTGCACTGCTGCGTTCTGATCTTTACTCTGAGCGACTGTTTCTCTGAGATTCTCACCAAACAGTTTGTCACCTAAACAATGTAAGTTAGCCAACTTCTCGTGGATATCTTCATGTATGCTGCTTACTCTAAACTAGACTATACATTGAGGCCTGATTGAGGCTGAGGAGATACATGAAACTGAGTCAAATGATTCATACCCAGATCTGAGAAGGTAAAGGATTCCATCTGCATCCAGAAGTGGTTGGGAGATAAGTCCTGCCTTCCATATGCTGTAGGAAAGGCTTTAGCATCTGGATGCAGTCGTGAATGTTTTGCACATATAAAATTGGTGGATAATGATGTAAGCAGAAAGCAAGGACTTCGAATAACGTTCTTGCTGAAATTGTCAAGAAGTCTATGATCTTTCCCTGGAGATGAGTTTTAGTGAATTCTGATCTTTTTTTATTTTATTCATAGCAGACTTGTCCACTACAGACTGGTATGGTAGTTGGATGATGCTGAATCCCAGAGACTTCCAAATTCTGTATTTAAGGTTGTTTCCTCACCATGGGAATTCCAGAAATAGGAGTTTCCCACATCTTCATTTGCTATATATTGAGGATGCTGAAAACTTGGAAGGCGGTCAGGATGTCCAGTATTTGAAGTAGACTGAGTAATTCCAAGTGGGGGGGTCTTTTGTCTTTAAGGACATAGATGCCAGTTGTTGTTTCCATCTATTTCAAAAACTGAGTATATGGGGTGAGGTGTTGTCAAGAGAGTCCAGAATTAGGTCAGAAGGTATACCTATAGCGTTGTCTTCTGAATGTATTGGCAGAGCTCACTTATCCAGGACTCCAATGATAAACAAGGTGAACCAGGAGGTTCTTCTGGCTGCCCCTATGTGGATACACCTCCAACCGACTGCACTCTGCTGCTAGAGAGTGCTATGATCATGAACCCTGAATGATGATGTGTTTATACTAATAGGTGCAATTGGGACTCTGATCTGAGGAAGCGTCACAGTAATGGTGGAGACGGGGGTTGGATCGTTCCTTATCTCTTTTTAGGAGAAGCAAAATAATTTCCCGTCATACCTGCATTCTGGTCTAGTGATTGATATGTCCACTGATATGGTGTGGATGGTGGAATGCCCTCTTTGGATAGTAGGAGAGGTTCCTGCATCTGAATAGGCTGTTTATTAGAAGTGAGCAGAACTATGGAACATACCAGATCCAGTATTTCCAAGTGAACACCTTCTGATAGTATTCTTGAGTGAGGATTCTTGTTATGGAGGGGCAGAAGTGACACGATCTCTTCCGCTGCTGATCTAGGATGGGCTGCTTTAAAGAGTTGTTGATAGAGCAGCCTGATGGATTGGGTGATGTAATTAATGTGTCAATAGCTTTAATGGAGTGTAACACATGGATACTTTAGAAGAACATGACTTTGTTCTGTAGTAAGTCACGTCAAGGAAGCCAGTCAAAAAGAGGATGTCTCAATGCAAGGATCGATAGTGTTAGGATCACGCTGTGTGTTCTTGCACTGTGCATTCTCAGTTCATACATTGGAGGACCAGATGCACCGTGCAATTAGTGTGTGGAGGCTTGAAGATGCACCAGTGAAGTGCAGGGTGCAGATATGGTGGGCTTTGGTGCATCATGAATTCAGAGCATTGGCGTGTGGATGGAGTGCTTTGATGGTCTGTGTGTAGTGTGCCGATGCACCTTCTGCCGCTGGCGCCAGTGATGACTGCTTCGATGGTGGCAATGCACCGTACTTTGAGTGCTTGTGTTCCTGCGATGCAGGATCTAATGACTCTAATAACTGCTGCCACTTCTTCTTTGATACAGGGCAGGGACATTTCTCCATCCCATGGCTTTGGCCTGAGCTGATTTGGGAATCTTTGAGAAGCTTCTGCTCCACTCTGTTCCTGGTGAGGTAGACTGCACTGCAGGAAGAGGATCTTCTGCAACTCTTAAGAGGTTTATGCAGCTCCTTGCTTCAAATTACCCTGGAACGTTGGAAGTGCAGGGACATCCGTACACAGGCATAGCAATTTTCCTGGTTATGATCTGGCCCATGGCACTGATAGCAGAGCTCATGGCCATCGAGGAGGGACATTACCTTGCCACAGATGTAATTTTTAAAACTGCTCACCATTGGTTTTTATTTCTGGCCTGATATGTAAGAACATAAGAACATAAGAAGTTGAGGAGGCAAGGCCTCTGGAAAAAGTGTTTGTTTTATTTTTTTAAAGTACCACTGAAAAGTGCTGTTCTGGGTACTGTAGAGCAGAGGTCTCCAACCCTGTCCTGGGGGCCCACCAACCAGTTGGGTTTTCAGGATAGCCACAATGAATATGCATGAGAGAAAATTTGCATGTCATGGAGGCAGTGCATGTAAATTTTCTGTCATGCATATTCATTGTGGCTATTCTGAAAACCCAACTGGTTGGTGGGCCCCCAGGACAGGGTTGAGGACCACTGCTGTAGAGGCAGCAAGACAACTCTAAAAGAATATACTGAGGCAGAAACTGCAAATTTTAAAGATAAGAGAAAAAGTATGAGGAGAGACTGAGTGCACATTTGTGCTTGGACAAAGAATGACTGAGGAGGCTCATGAGGCAATGCCTGCATGGCAAAAAGCTCTGCTAGCTTGGAGAGACAAATCTGTTCGATGTAGCTGGATGATGTCCCCCACAGAATCCTGGCTAATTTAGCCTGCTTACTGAGAGAAAGCACAGTACTCCTGATGAGGTCTCACCAATGATTTATAGATTTGTCTTCTGGTTATACTTCTCTCTCTGTCACCTGGCACTCCTGACTCTTGCTCACTCCCTTGTTATAATGTTTGGCCAGCATAAGGTCATTTGTGATGACCCTGGGATCCCTCTGCTTTATGGAATAATAGAATCTCGCTGTCCCTCCCCTATCGTGTGCTGCTTCTCTGAGCATTGCCGCTCTGCATTTTCCTGTGAAAGTGAGAAATATATCTCACTCCTCTCTTTTTCTTATCCCTAGAAACAGGTCATCACAGGGTAAATCCTGATGTATTACTGAGGATTAAACAGGTGGAAGAGCCATATGTCTGGGATCCCCAGGAGTCAGGAGAGAGAGAAGTTACTCACTCATACACAGGTGAGTAGTAGTAAATACTGTACAGAGTATGTACAGGATGATTTGGAGAGAGATCCTGAGAAACTCTTCTGCAGTTTTAGTTCTCTTTACTGAGGAGCAGAAGATGTAGTAATTGTTTTATTACTTTATTGAAGTGAGGCAGCACAGCCATACATGGATATCTGAGTGGCCCTGCTTTGTGTAACACCCCGGGGGTCACAGATACAAATGGGACCAGTGAGCTGCTGAGAGATCATTCACCTTCGGTTCCTGGTTGCAGCAGATCAGTTTATCGTTCATTATCTCATGCCTCTCCCTTGCATTTCTGTAGCTGAAATGCAGGACTCTATACTTTTTTGCACTTAATATTGTTAATTTTTCTGCCCAATCTGGGTTGAACTCCAAATAAATTTGGATGTTAGCTGTAGAAATAAGACACATCAATCCCGCTGCTTTTATTATCTTTCCCAATGACTGCAAATAAATATCTTATTTTTTTATTTGTTTTTATATACTGGTGTTCGATTTGCATATCACATCGGTTTACATATAACTTAAAAAGTGCAGGAAGTCAAGCATTTCCTTTTGTTTGGTACAGAGAACATTGGAAACTCTAACGTGAGGAGTAACAGTAACATGATTAAAAACTATGGTGGTAATAGTAATAAACAGTTAAATGACATTTGTGATCGTAATAAACAATATAGTAGCAATAGTAATAAACAATAAATAGCATTTGTAATCGTAATAAACAGTAAGTAACATTTGATGTATATATAACATGGGAAACATGTTATATATACATAAAAGGTGAGTCTGAGACAGTGTTAGTATGTTATAATATTAGGTGTTGGGGAGAAACATCATGGGTAATGACCTGATAGATATAGCATAAAGGCTATAGAGTGGATAGACATTTAATTATGGTGTGTTGGGTGTGGTTGGTGTTTTCCTTGCCTGTTGGGTTAGGTCTTGGTTTGGGGTTCGTTCGTGTTTGTTGTTGGGAAGGCTTTGCGGAATAGCCATGTCTTGAGATTTTTCTTGAACGATTGGGAGGATGGCTCTGTTCTGTTAGTTCTGTGGGGAGTTTGTTCCATAGGGTGGGGTTGGCAATAGATAGTGTTCATTCCCTTGTTGATATTCATTGAGTGGCTTTTGGGGACGGTGTTTGTAGAAAGTCAGAGTTTGAGGAGCGCATATTCCAAGTGGGAGTATGTAGATGAATGGGGGTGGTAAGCCAGTTGGTTTTGTCATTATGCAGAATTTTGTGAATTATGGTTAGTCTTGTACTGTATTCTCTGAGGGATGGGTAGCCAATGTAGGTCTTTAAGGATGGGTGTGATGTGGTCTGATCTTGAGCTGTTGAGAGCTCTGGCCACTGCGTTTTGGAGTAGTTGGATAGGTTTAAGGGTGGAGGCTGGGAGACCTAGTAGTAGGGCATTGCAGTAGTCAAGTTTAGAAAAGAGGAGAGATACAAAAATCTTGTGGGTATAGAAGTGGTTTTAGTCTTTTTAGGATTTGGAGTTTGTGGAATCCGTCTTTTAGCAGGTGGTTGATGTGTTTTTTGAAGTTTAATTGGTTGTCTAGGGTGACACCAAGGCTCCTTACTGTGAGGAGTGTTTGGTCTGTGGCTGAGTCAGTGGATGGGGGTGGGGAGCATTTGTTGGATATGTATAGGATTTCTGTTTTGGTGTGGTTGAGAGTGAGGGATAGTTGTGAGAGGAGTAGTTTTATTGAGGTTAGGTGAAAGTTCCATAGTTTGAGTGTGCGCAATGGAGTGTTTGGAAGTAAAATTTGCACATCGTCGGCGTAAATATAGTGGAGCAGTCCTGTTTCATTTAGGAGTTTGCACAGTGGGGTCACGTAGATGTTGAACAATGTGGAGGATAGGGATGAGCCTTGTGGTACTCCGTGGGGGAGGGGGATTTGTTTGTCACTGAATTTGACCTTGTATGACCTGTTGGACAGATAGGATTTAACTAAGACCATAAGAATTTGCCATAATGGATCAGATCAAAGGTCCATCAAGCCCAGTATCCTGTTACCAATAGTGGCCAATCCATGTCACAAGTGCCTGGCAGGATCCCAAAAGGTTGGTAGATTCCATGCTGCTTATCTCAGGGATTTTCCCAAGCAGAGCAGTAATATCCTCTTCAGTACCCAATTGATTTCATAATTCGATCAATTTAGTAAGATGAGCTCTTCATGTTTATCACAGGTTTTCTTATAGTTACTGTTTATTATTCTCCACTTATAATTCCCCCTTAAATATTTTGTGTACTTTTAGTCATGAGATAATGATTTCTTTTTTTATTCTGTTTTGCTTTGATAATGTGTTTCTTTTTTCTCATGCGATTTCTGGAAAGCAAAGTTTTTTACTTTGTATTATAAAAAATGCTTTACAAATAAAGAGAAAAAAAAAGAATCCATCAAAATCAATTATTTGTGCCTTAATTCACTTGTCTTTAAACATATGATACTAATACCATATTAGCACAAAGATTCATCCCACTCTTTTCACTTATCTTTTAAGGACTGGAAACGCCAAAGTTATAATCAATGTTCCCAATATAGCCGCGTTTCAAAACTGTATATTCCTCAATATTCCTCAGGGGTAATTGCTTTTCCTGTACATACCCAGATCAGTCCAGACCAGTGGGGTTATGCACTCCCACCAGCAGATGGAGTCAGAGAGCAAAGCATCAAGGCACTGGTATCCCACGTGTGCCACCTGCAGTTCATCAGTATTTCTCTGACTGTAGCAGGTGGTGGTCGTATATACCTGCAGCTCTGTGTGAGACAGATTTTTCTTGTTCCATGAGGTGCTAGGTTCAGTGTCTGGGCCATCCCTCAGGTAGAGCCAGGGTTTGGTTACCCCTGGCGGTGCTAGCCCGTGTCGTTCCGGGTTCCCTGATAGCCAGGGGACTGTCTCCCTCCGTGACCCGAAGGCTCCCCCTCAGTGTCTGCAGTACAGGGAAGTAGCCTCTTTTGGTATTTTTTTCTATTATTCTTAGCTGTGGCTTTATTTTTTTCTTTTACTAGAAGTTTTTTGTGTAAAAAAAAAAAAAAAAAAAAAAAAAAAAGCCAAAACAAAAACAGCTCCAAGTTCCCTGTTCACTGTGGCTCCCAGGATAAATCAGTCTACTCGGTGGTGCAGAGCCAGGCAGACCCCTGAAGAGGAGGGGAGAGGGTTTCAGCCCTGGTAAGAACCTCCAAGGACGTTTTTAGGTTCCCTGCTTCTTTTTTACCGCAGTGGCCATTTTGTTTTTTCGTTTTAGACCTCCCATGTGGCTCCCCAGACCCAGCCGCCGAGCCTGATGCAGGTCAGGCTCGGCGGCTGGGACTGATGGAAGGAGCTCAACCCCCACTACGCACCTTGTGGAGAAGGTCTCCCAGGATGACCCTCCCCCGCTGTCCCCAAGTGCGTGGATTCCGAGACCGGATGAACCGAGAGAAACAGACACTGATTCTAGCAATGATGAAACTGGACCGTGGGGATTTTCACCGGAATTTGTGCTACTCATGCATGAATCATTTCTGACTCGGAAGCTTGCAAAGCACAGAACCCAGGATGGAAGCGTGGGAGTTCCCAAGCATCACCATCTGTGAATTGACGGTTGTTCGTCCCGGGCAGCTTTGTCTTGGGAGGATCTAGCGGGTGCAGTCGACCAGCAGGGGAACGACTCCACTCCGCCCCCGAGGGACACCGCTGCAGATCAGGGTAAGATCCCTCCAGATGTAGATACGGGCGATGACTATCAGGATCCAGTAGAACCTAGTGCGGAGGGGAATGACCCCTGCGTAGTCCAGCTGTTTAAGAGGGAGGAATTGCGCCTCCTTATTCCCCAAGTGCTTGAGGAATTGGGAGTGAGAACCTCGCTGGAAGATTCTGACAGTGAGGGAGTGAATACAGTCCTGGACAGTCTCTGGGGTCCCATCCCGAAGAAGATTCAAAAGCTCATCAGCCAGGAGTGGCCATCCCAAGAGGCGGGGCTTAAGGTCAGCCAGGCGAGAAAAAACTCTACCCGCTAATGGAGGAACATTTAGAACGCCTTAGGGTACCTAAAGTGGACATGGAGATGACCAAGAAGACAACCATTCCAGTGGCAGGAGCGGCTGCTCTCAGATGTGCAGGACCGCAAGCTGAAGCTGCATCTAAAGCGGGTGTTCGAGGTCTCCTCTTGGGATAAGAAGCTTGGAATCTATCTACCCTTTTGGATCCTGCCAAGTATTTGTGACCTGGCTTGGCTACTGTAGGAAACAGGATGCGGGGCTTGAAGGACCTTTGGTCCGACCCAGTGTGGCAAGCCTTACATTCTTATGTCCAATCCAACTCTTCATTCAAGCCTTGCGGAGCGTATGCGTTTAACATAAAGATCCAAAACTGCTCTTGAAAATGTAGGTGTGCTGATTGATCTTCACCTCCAGGTGGAGATCGCATTGTATGTTCTTATTTCAATTAAACCAATGATGTGAACCTGTCAGTGGGACATGGAGTTTATGGAAGGTGCGACTTTTGTGCCAGTGCTGAAGTGGAAACAGATTGGGTGGATCCAATGTCGGGATATCAAGTGAAAAGAAGGGGGTCTGCCATACTGTTCTTCCAATTATGTTGTCTATGTATTGATTTGAAAATGTCTGAAGTTGTATATAGGCAGAACATTGAGATTAGTAGAATACTGGTCCTAGGTAAACAAAGTTTCTTTGAGTGTGCCCATTATTCAGCATTGCATCAATTGTCAACACGCTTGAGCAATTCAGATGGACAATACTTGAGCAGATGATTTATTCACCTAGAGATGGAGATAGATCTGTGCGCCTAAATTTTCAAGAGCAGTTTTGGATCTTTAGGTTAAACGTTTGCACTCCATACGACTTGAATGAAGAGCTGGTTTGGACATCTTTATGTTGATTGATGTGTTGTCCTGTGCATGCTCTTGTTCTGCATCATTACATACACTGAGATTGGTCGAGTAATACAGGAGTCCACCATCTATTTCCCATCTTTTCAATCTGTTTGGTCTGTTTGTTTGAATTCATTTTGTTACCTGATTCCAGAGTACATGTTACATTACAGCCACTACATGAGTTGATCAGCAAGAAGTGAAGTTAATACGCTGTTCAAATTCATAAGAATTTTAGCCATAAAAATGCAGATCGTCTGCTGAAGCACCTTGATAAAGAGGACAAGCAGTTACTGCTAAGGAAGATAGAGGTTTGAAATGCGGCCATGTCAGGGACATTGATTACAATTTTCGTGTTTCCAGTTTGCAGTCCTTAAAAGATAAGCGAAAAGAGTGGGATGAATCTTTGTGTTAATAAGGTATCAGCATCATATGTTTAAAGACAAGTGAATTAAGGCAGGTATAATTGATCTTGATGGATTCTTAAGTTTCAAAATGTAAACATTTTTAAAGGCAATTTTTACTTTCAAAAGAAAAACTAAGGGTGGGATGGTGGCATTGCTGATTATAATTATGGCATTGTAGCTATAGTTGTACTTGGGCCACATATGAAACAGCCACCTGCATCTATAAAAATGTATTTGTTGTGCATGTTGTGGGATAATATAGCGGTGCATTCAGTTGCATTATTGGGAACTTTGAGGTTTAAGGGTCAAATTGATTACATTCTCGGTGCAGAGATTATTTGATTGCGATTTTGTTTTATATCCAGCAGATATTGAGGCCATACAAGAAGAGAAGAGGAAGGAGAATCGAGATGAATGTTCTGCAATACTACAGCTAAAATCAAGACAATCAAGAAATATTTGTGAGAATCTTTCCCAGAGGACTGAGGGTGGAGACACTAGCCAAAGTCAGCTGAATTTAGAGAAGCAGCAGCGAGACCACACAGGAGACTCACCGGATGGAGTCACTGCATGTGAGAGAAGTGACAGGGAGCTGACAGACATTCCTGAGCACCAGAGACATCCAGGAACAGTGTGGAAAATGTTGCAAACAGAAGTTAATCCTGAAATTGCACCAGAGAATCCACAGAAACATGAGAGAAGCTTTAATTGTGCTGCAGATGAGGAATCTTACAATTGTAAGTTTTCTTTAATAAAGTATCAGAAAATGCAGACAGAAAACATTTTCTTGTTCTGAGAGTGGGGAAAATGTCATTCAAAAGCAAGATCTAATAGTAAACCAAAAGATCAATGAAACAGAACTTATATGTGAACTGACACAAGTATTAATTATGACAGTGGGATGGATTGGAATAGGATATAATAAGAATGCTGCCATTCACGTTCTTTATTGGTTTATTTTGAATGACTGAGGAGTAAATAAGAATATGTCCATGGAAATCAGGGATGATGTTAATGATCTGGGTGGGTTAGTAGTTGCTTGATTGCATATATATGGAGGCATTTGAAATGCATGTCATGGTTGATGCCATTTTAATGTTACTGAGAACTGTAGATAAATACAAATGAAATCCAGGCAAACAAGGAAATGTGCAGGGAAGTGTTTGGTGTGTGTGTGTGTCTTCAATATTAAATTAGCTCTGGGGATGCCTGAAATTCTTTTTGTGCCCTTGGAATGGCGAGGGAATGAGAGATGTTCTTTGCATAAGCAGCTTCGTGTATGAATGTTGGGTATTTCCCCTAATGAAGCCAAAGGGTGAAAAGAAGGCCTTTGTTGGCAGTGTGGGGGAGCCTGTTAAATTAGCAGCTTTACTAGGGCGTTTGGGAGAATGTCAAATTAGTGGTTTCACCAATGCCTTGTTTGTTTTTAGTAAGCTGGTGAGCTTCACACTTTAATGGATGTAATAATATAAAAATATTTTCAGGTGTTTTTTCCAGTTTAATCATATCCGTGTATTCTGGTTTATCTAGACATCTCACGGTTTTGTACGAACAGGCCTTTTCACCTACTTGAATAAAATTTACAAAATAAAAGTTTTCTTTTTTTCTGTAATAGAAAAATAATCACACATCTGGATAAGTAGCGCTTTCGTTTTTAGACTTACCTAGCTGTGTGACTGAGTCGGGTAAGCAGCAATTTAAGGCTAAATGGCCACTTTTGCCTTTTAACCAGATAAATAAAAACGTGTCCAGATAAATGCCACTGCTTGGCTGAATAACTTGGAATTATCTGACTAAGCACAGCGAAGCTTCAACTCTATAGATAAGTCAGAATTTAACCAGATAAGTGGGTGCAGTTGGTATACCTGTATATTTTTACTTCTAATTTTAAAGTGATATGTGAAACACACATATTTTAGAAACGTTTACCCTCTATAAGTCGACTTTTACATGCATAAATTGTGAGATTTTCTAGTTTGAGCGCGACAATGAAATTACCAGTTTTTACAATTAGTCTACCAGTTTGTCCAATTTACCTGCAGATCATCACAACCCTCCTGGCTCTTCAGCTGAATCCCCCCCCCCCCCCCCCAATCCAGTAACTAGTTTCACTTTTAAGACTTTAGGATCACTTACTCCAGATATGGCGTAGGAGAAAATATATGCGAGTAAGTTGCTGTATTTACATGCATAGAATGCATATAAAATAGCTACTTACTGTGTAAATGTTGGGCCTATCCCTTTTTTATACATACAAATTTACTTCTGGCCCCTGATTTACATGTGTATTTTGAGGTTTCTAAAATAGCATATACTTGTATATATGCTATTTTACACATGTAACTGTTACATGCACAACTTTTGAAAATTAACTTTATCTTCACAAGGCATAAGCCAATATACATTTTATTTGGTTTCCTATTTTTATCCAACAGATGGTGAGGTTGAACAAGAAGAGAAGAATCAAGAGGAATGTCCTATAATACTGCAACTAAAATCAAGGCAATCGGGAACAATCTATGAAAATCTTTCCCAGTGTTCTGATGGTAAAGAAACGAGCCAGAGTCAGCAATCAGAAGAGAAGCAGCGAGACTCTGCAGGAGACTCAACGGATCGAGTCACTGCATGTGAGAAAAGTGACCTGGAGCTCACAGACATCCCTGAGCATCAGAGACACCTGAGAGCAGAGAGACTCTTCCGGAATAATAGTTATCACACAATTGCTAACCTCCACCAGAGAGCAAAGACTTCCTTCCAAAGTAATAGTGAATCCATGACTTCGGACCTTCACCAGAAAAGGGCAGAAAGGAAGAAATCCTTTCTGTGTGAAACCTGTGGAAGAAACTTTGATAGAAAATATAATTTATTAGTGCATAAGAGAACCCACACTGGGCAGAGACCCTTTCCATGCTCTCAGTGTGGGAAATGTTTCAAACAGAAGTTAACATTGAAATTACACAAAAGAACCCATATTCTAGGGAAAACTTTCAAGTGTATTGAATGTAAGAAACATTTCTCTTGCAAGGAATCCTTACAATTACATCTAAGGACACACAAAGATAAGAGACCCTTTAATTGTGGGGAATATGACAATTGTAAGTTTTCTTTAATACAGCAACAGAAAATGCAGACAGAAGAGAGAATGTTTTCTTGTTCTGTGAATGGGGCAATTGTAAATCAAAAGCAAGATATGGTGATGAACCAAAAAACTGAGAATGATGAGAAAGTATTTATATGTACCTTGTGTGATAAAAAGTTTATTTTTCTGTCAGAGCTGAAAAGGCACCAAATGACCCACACAGGAGAAAAACCATATACATGCCCTGAATGTGATAAAAGCTTCATTCAGTCTTCTCAATTGAAAACCCACCAGAGGACCCACACAGGAGACAAACCATATACATGCCCTGAATGTGATAAAAGCTTCACTCAGTCTTCTTCCTTGAAAACCCACCAGAGGACCCACACTGGAGACAAACCATATACATGCACTGAATGTGATAAAAGCTTCAATCATAATTCTAACTTGAAAATCCACCAGAGGACCCACACAGGAGACAAACCATATACATGCCCTGAATGTGATAAAAGCTTCACCCAGTCTTCTAACTTGAAAATCCACCAGAGGACCCACACTGGAGACAAACCATATACATGCCCTGAATGTGATAAAAGCTTTACTCATTCTTCTTACTTGAAAATCCACCAGAGGACCCACACAGGAGACAAACCATATACATGCACTGAATGTGATAAAAGCTTCACTCAATCTTCTTACTTGAAAATCCACCAGAGGTCCCACACAGGAGACAAACCATATACATGCCCTGAATGTGCTAAAAGCTTCACTCAGTCTTCTAGCTTGAAAATCCACCAGAGGATCCACACAGGAAACAAACTATATACATGCTCTGAATGTGATAAAAGCTTCGCTCATTTTTATTACTTAAAAATCCACCAGAGGATCCACACAGGAGATAAAACATATACATGCTCTGAATGTGATAAAAGCTTCACTTCATTTTCTTACTTGAAAATTCACCAGAGGACCCACACAGGAGACAAACCATATACATGCCCTGAATGTGATAAAAGCTTCACTCAGTCTTCTAACTTGAAAATCCACCAGAAGATCCACACAGGAGATAAACCGTATACATGCACTGAATGTGATAAAAGCTTCATTAATCCCTCAGATCTGAAAAAGCACCAGAGGACTCAAATACATGTCCTGAATGTGTTTAATGCTTCACTCTGTTTTCTTACTTGAAAATCCACCGGATGACCCACACAGGACACAAAATATTTACGTGCACTGAGTGAGAAAAAAGGTTAATCTCTCATACTAGCTTTTCCAAGCTTTTCTCCAGCCTTATCAGCCTGTCCAAGCCTTGCTTCAACCTTATGAGCCTATCCAAGTTTTGCTTCTGACTCACCATGTTATACAGCCGCAGCAGAGAAACTTTGGCCCCCAGAACCCAAGGGCTCAACCTGTGGGCAAAGGGGGCTGGTCAGGAGCCTTGCCCTTCAGTCTTGCACTACTGCTAGGGTAGTGTTCCCTGAATCCAGCTAGGACCTGAATCATAACACCATAGGGAAAGGATAAAGACCATTAGTGCAGTTAACAGCACTGACGAAAGATAAAACAGAAGAGTTTTGGAAAATGTTTGTATGAAGATCCCATGGAGTATAAGAGAGAAGCAGAATGGTTGGCCAGAATATAGGAGAATATGGAAAAGGTGGACATCAAAACTATGCAATAGCTAGAAGTAACAAAGAGAGCAGGAAGCCAATTTTAAAAAGTCTCAGAATGGGAGAGTCCTGATGAGATGTTCATATCTTGGCTCAAGGAGTTGATATCTCTACACCAAGATCTGGCAAACTGTAAAAATTAATTGATCAGACAACCAGAGTTAATAACTTAATGGTTAATAACAGGAAGAACATTTCACCCCAAGGGAGATGCAAGTAACATCTCCAAAAATGATCACCCAGTAATATGCCTACCTACAATCTACAAACTCCTCATGGCAATGGAAGCAGACAGAATATAGGATCGTACTAGCTTCATAAAATCATGGAAGTAGACCAGAAGGGCAATAGGAGAATGGTACATGGAACCAAGGACCAGATGATGCTGAATAAAGCCATCAAGACAGGTCAAGACCTCCATATAGCATGGATAGACTATAGATAAGATTTTGATAGTATCCCACACTCTTGGAAAATACATTGTCTTGGAATATAAAGAGTGAATCCTGGATTCCCTGTACGTACCAGGATCAGTCCAGACGGTGGATTATGTCCCCAGTCCAGCAGATGGAGTCAGAACAGAAGACTTCTGTGGGAGGTCCTATATTACGTCACCACCCTTGCCTCTATCTTCAGTATCTTTCTGACTCCAGCAGATGCGAGCAGGGGAATCAGTGTTCCCCAGTACTATAGCTTAGAATTCTAGGCTTTTTCTGATCTTCTTGAGGGATCAAGTAAAAAAAACAAACAAACAAAAACAAAAGGAAGGAAGAGGATTAGGTAGTAAGGGGGGTTAATCTCCCGAGATTACTTAGGAGGGCTATTTCTGCCGGGAGGGACTGAATAATCTCCCTCCACCGGGGCTTGCTGACAGGTCTGTTTCTCTCTCCTCTTCCCCTCTCTCTCTTTTTCCCTCGGCTTTATTGATTTTGGGGTAAGTGTGCTGGTTTCCTTTCAGGCTTACCACAGTCAGTGTGTATCTTCGCCGTTGGGACTACGTCTGAGGGTCGGGGTGCACGCTGGTGGTTCCAGTCTCCCTCCCCCCCCCCCCCCCCAACGAGGCGATCGTACCCGACCCGCGGCCCCGCGACGATCCATTCCCCGGGAGGATAGATTCCCCGGCGGCTCTCCGGGTTGGCAGGGGGTTTTCGGTCTCAGAGCTGGGGCTGAGCACGCAAGGATTTTGCCGCGCTCGCCCGCCCCTCCCCCCCTCGTGCTCCGATGCCGTGCTTGGCGGCTTTCGTCTCCTGTGGTCGTCAGGGAGGGAAGCTCTCTCGGGAGGGGCATTGCTCTGGCTGCCTACCCGACGGGGAAGCCAGCCCTTCAGGGGGGGACGCTGCGGGCGGCCCGGACCGCGACTCGAGAAAGCGGCAGGCCCCGTTCCCGCTGAATGCGGGAACGGCGGCCATTTTGATGTCTGACTCCGAAGGTGAGCTTTCTGAGGAGGATTCCCCGAACACAGCAGCGCCGCTTCCAAGAGCACCCTTGGCCGAATCGGAGACTGGACATCGGGCGGGGGAGGCCCCGGGGGTCTCCCCCGGGGGGTTTTCTTCTTTTTCCCCCGAGTTTATTATTTTAATGCATAACGCATTTTTACAGTGCAGGGATGCGCCGCTGGATTTCCCGGGTCCCACTCCTACCAAACTGGCCTGCTTGACCGCGCCGCTGTGGGGGTCTCCCTCTCAGAGCACTGCACAACCGTCCGGGGTCAGTCCTGGGCCCTCCAGGGACCCTCCCGTGCCCCCTAGAGCGCCCCTCAGGAGTCCGGGGGGGGGCCCCTCCGGGGGATCCTACTGGTGATGATCCCACCTTGGCAGCCCAGGTGGAAGGTGATGATCCGAGAGTCCTCCGCATTTTTCAGCCAGAGGAATTGGACGACCTCATTCCCCATATCCTGAGGGAGATGGACATCGCCCCCCCCCCCCCCCCGGAACCAGTCGGACCGGATCCAAAGGTCAGGAAGGGAGACCCGCTGCTAGCGGGTCTTCGGCCCTTGGCCAAAGCTTTTCCCACTCATCCCTCCTTTCTTCAACTTATTTCCCGAGAGTGGGATACCCCTGAGGCGACCCTCAGGGTTAGTAGGGCAATGGAGAAGCTCTATCCCCTGCCACAGGACTTCCTGGAGATCCTCAAGGTGCCTGCCGTGGATTCGGCAGTATCGGCAGTTACAGAGCATACTACTATCCCCGTCACGGGTGGCACGGCCCTGAAGGATATTCAGTACAGAAAGCTGGAAGTTTACCTCAAGAGAGTTTTCGAGGTCTCAGCGTTGGGGATGCGGGCAGCTATTTGTAGCACCCTAGCGCAGAGAGCAGGTCTCCGTTGGGTTCAAAAGCTTCTCACCTCCCAGGATTTGCCGGAGGCGGAAGCCCAACAGGCGGATCGGCTGGAGGCCGTTATGGCCTATGGGGCGGATGCTTTTTATGACCTCCTCAGGGTCCTTGCGTGCTCCATGGTAGCGGCGGTCTCGGCTCGGCGCCTCCTGTGGCTTCGGAACTGGTCGGCGGATGCCTCTTCTAAGACCCGGCTAGGGTCCCTGCCCTTCAAGGGTAAGTTCCTTTTTGGGGAGGATCTGGATCAAATTATCAAGTCTCTCAACGAGAATGCAGTTCATAAGCTCCCGGAGGACCGTCCGCGTGCCTCGAGACCTTTCTCCTCTTCTTCTAGGTATCGGTCCCGGAATCAGCGTAGGACACGGGCCACGCGTCAACAACCCCCTCGGACTCCGTCCTCTCGTTCGAATCGGTCCTTTCGTGGGCACCGTCCCAGTAGGGAGGGACAGGGACGGAGCCTCTCCACTTCTACCTCCATCAAGACTGCCCAATGATGCCAGGCGGACCCACGATCCGGTCCCCAGGCTGGGGGGCCGGATTGCTCTCTTTTACGAAGAGTGGGTCCAAATTACATCGGACCAGTGGGTCTTGGATATTCTAAAGCACGGCTACGCGTTGGATTTAGTCCACACACCCAGAGACAGGTTTCTCTTCTCTCCTTGCAGGTCCCTCCACAAGCAAGAGGCCGGTTGTCACACCCTCGCCCGGCTCCGCGCTTTGGGGAGCGATAGTGCCGTTCCCCGCCTCCGACTTGGGTCGGGGTCATTACTCCATCTATTTCGTGGTACCGAAGAAGGAGGGCACTTTTCGTCCTATCCTGGATCTCAAGACTTGTAAACAAGTTTCTCCGGGTCCCTCGATTTCGCATGGAAACCCTTCGCTCGGTCCTGGTAGCGGTGCATCGGGGGGAATTCCTGGCCTCGTTGGATCTCACGGAGGCCTACCTGCATATCCCTATCCGCAGGGAGCACCAGCGCTACCTCAGGTTCAAGATCCTGGGTCATCACTTTCAGTTCCGAGCCCTGCCTTTTGGTTTGGCCACGGCTCCCCGGGCCTTCACGAAGGTCATGGTAGTGGTGGCAGCGGCATTGCGCCGGGAAGGCATCCTGGTACACCCCTACCTGGACGACTGGCTCATAAGGGCGAAATCCTGGATCCAGGGCCGCCGAGCGGTCAACAGAGTACTTCGGCTGCTCCGGTCACTCGGGTGGATTGTCAACTATGCCAAGAGCCATCTGGTCCCCTCCCACTCCTTGGATTTTCTGGGAGCGCATTTCGACACGAAGGAGGGCATGGTGTTCCTCCGATCGGAACGAGCACAGGCTCTCCGCGACCAGGTCCTGTGTTTCTCGTCTCTGCTGGAACCCACGGCATGGGATTACCTGCAGGTTCTGGGAACCATGGCCTCCACCATCGATCTCGTCCCGTGGGCGTTCGCTCATCTGCGTCCTCTCCAGAAGGCTCTGCTGTCCCGGTGGAAGCCGGCATCGCGGGATTATCAGGCGGTCCTCCCTATACCGAGACCAACTCTAGACAGCCTCCAGTGGTGGCTGGACCCTCAGAACCTGGCTCAGGGGTTCTCCCTGGAGGTTCCGGATTGGATAGTTGTCACCACAGATGCCAGTCTTTCGGGCTGGGGGGCAGTCTGTCAGGAGAGCTCCCTCCAGGGCCGGTGGACAGCGGTTCGGGCACGGTGGCCCATCAACCGGTTGGAGACCAGAGCGGTCCGCCTAGCTTTGAAGGGCTTCCTCCCACGGGTCCGCCACCGGGCGGTTCGGATCCTGTCGGACAATGCGACCACAGTGTCCTACATCAATCATCAGGGGGGCACGAGAAGCCTTCAAGTCTCCTTGGAAGCGGACAAGCTAATGCGATGGGCGGAGCTCCACTTGCTGCGCTTAGCGGCCTCCCACATTGCAGGCATAGACAACGTGCAGGCGGACTTTCTAAGTTGACAGCGCCTAGATCCTGGGGAGTGGGAGCTATCGGAGGAAGTGATGCGTTTGATAATCGCTTGCTGGGGGCGCCCTCACATGAATCTCATGGCCACCACGAGAAATACAAAGGCTCCACGATTCTTCAGCCGCAGAAGGGAACACGGCGCGCAGGGAGTCGATGCTCTGGTCCTGCCGTGGCCACGGCACGTCCTATTGTATGTATTTCCCCTGTGGCCCCTCGTGGGAAAGGTAATCCGGAGGATAGAAATCCATCAGGGTCCGGAGGTTCTGGAGGCGCCGGAGTGGCCCCGTCGACCGTGGTTTGCGGACCTTCTTCTCTTAGCCACGGAGGGCCCGCTACATCTCAGTCATCTTCCACGCCTACTCTGTCAGGGTCCCATATTTTTGGAGGAGGCAGATCGCTTCTGTCTAGCAGCTTGGCTTTTGAGAGGCACAAGCTGAGATGACGAGGCTACCCGGAAGCTGTCATTTCGACTTTACTACGGGCGTGCAAGCAGTCCACTTCCGTAACTTATGTCCGGGTTTGGAAGGTTTTCGAAACTTGGTGCGGGTCACATGCTATTCAGCCCACTCACGCATCGGTCCCACAGATTCTCTCATTCCTGCAGGAGGGACTGGACTTGGGCCTTGCTTATAACTCGGTCCGGGTGCAGGTAGCGGCTCTAGGTGCATTTTTGCATTGCGGAAAGGGGTCGCTCCTCTCCTCCCATCCGGATGTTGGGCGTTTCCTCAAAGGGGTCAAGCACCTGAAACCTCCGTTACGTCCGCTTTGTCCGTCTTGGAACCTGAACTTAGTTCTGCGGGGGCTTAGTGGTCCACCTTTTGAGCCTCTTCGAGACACCACTCTCAAGGACATCACTTTTAAGACTATCTTCCTGGTGGCGATCAGTTCGGCGCGGCGTATCTCGGAGCTTCAGGCATTATCCTGCCGGGAACCGTACCTCCGTTTCACTGACGAAGGGGTCTCCTTGCGAACGGTTCCATCCTTTCTGCCCAAGGTGGTTTCAGCTTTTCACCTCAATCAGTCGGTCGAACTACCTTCCTTTTCTGCGAGCGATCCTAAGGATCTGCTCAAACTAGACGTTAAGCGATGTCTGATGCGATATCTGGAGGTCACGAATGAGTTCCGTATCTCTGACCACCTGTTCGTGCTTTGGTCGGGTCCCAGGAAGGGTCACATGGCGTCCAAGTCTTCCATCGCCCGCTGGTTGAAAGGTGCGATCGCCGCCGCTTATCTTGGGGTGGGAAGGCATCCTCCGCTGGGGGTTAAGGCCCACTCTCTTCGCGCACAAGCTGCGTCTTGGGCGGAGAATAGCGCGGTGTTCACTCAGGAGATCTGCAGAGCGGCGACTTGGAAATCGCTTCATACTTTTGCGAGACACTATCGCCTGGATGTGCGAGCGCCGCCAGGCGATTCTTTCGGGGATTGGGTCATTCGAGCAGGGCTCTCTACGGCCCGCCCATCGGAGGGAAGCTTTGGTACATCCCCCCGTCTGGACTGATCCTGGTAAGTACAGGGAAATGAAAATGATTCCTTACCTGCTAATTTTCGTTCCTGTAGTACCATGGATCAGTCCAGACGCCCTCCCTTTGTTTTGGGGGTATTATCTCTGGTGGGTCGCCTCTGCTCGACTATCCTCTCCTGTTACTCTCTGCTCTCCCTGGTTCTCCAGGGCCTGTATTCAGCAGTTCTGTGTTTTTGCAAGTTCTCTGAGGTTTATAATTATGGTTCAACGACAGTTATGTCAGGGAATAGTTATTTGATCCCTCTGTTGCTTTTCGGCTTGGCTAGGCTAGATACTGAAGATAGAGGCAAGGGTGGTGAGGTAATATAATTGGGCATTAGAATAGCGCGGAAAATTAGGCATTAGAATAGCGCGGAAAACTTAAACAGAACTTAAAAACATGGCTCTTCAAAAAAGCTTACAATTTATGAATCCTCTTCAAATAGCCTACATTCCGTGAACTCTATCCATGGTGTTTCTTATATCATAATCAAAAACCAATCGAAGAGAGGGAGAAGGATCAAACGTCCAATCCACAAAATTTGCAACTAACTAATAGCAAATGAAAATATCATAAAGATCTTTGCTTTGGAATTTCAATCTGCGGCCTCTCGCCTCACAATGGGCCGCAAGCCTTAATCAGCTTACAAAGCAAGGTATAATATTCAATCATTTATTGTCATTTTGCTTATGCTAGATTTTATTCTAATCTCTTAGTGTTTTTTGTCCCAATATTTATTTTCAAATCACCCTAATATTTCACTGAGCATGGCTAAGTATTCCTTTCTCTAATTTTGTCATTTGAAAGATTTTTAACTTTGGTGAGAAGTGCAATTTTGGTTTCACATTTAAACCTTTTTTAGGGTGATTTGAAAATAAATATTGGGACAAAAAACACTAAGAGATTAGAATAAAATCTAGCATAAGCAAAATGACAATAAATGATTGAATATTATACCTTGCTTTGTAAGCTGATTAAGGCTTGCGGCCCATTGTGAGGCGAGAGGCCGCAGATTGAAATTCCAAAGCAAAGATCTTTATGATATTGTCATTTGCTATTAGTTAGTTGCAAATTTTGTAGATTGGACGTTTGATCCTTCTCCCTCTCTTCGATTGGTTTTTGACTATAATAGAGAGGTATTCTGCTTCTTTGTTTGTTTGGTTACTTATATCATATCATGACATTGTATAGAATAATTTCCCTTTCCTCCTTTCAGTTTATATGCCATCTATTATTAACTTTAATATTGGTTACATTTATTTTAATATATATATCCTTTTATAATAGTATTAATCAGTCTTCTAACATTGAATTACAAGAAATCACTAATCAGTATAAGTTACTCCCACACTATGTTATAATTGATCTGCTATTTTATTTTGATATTCTAGATCCTACAGTTCTCTTCCCCCCATTGGAAGTATTGTTGAGTTTTATAGTGTATTAATCTAATGTTTTTATTACATTACTATGGTTCATAATCTTATTTTGCTATAATTTAATTTTATTGTAAAGCCTGTTGCTAATTTAATGTTCACTGTAAACCGAGGTGATGTTTGATAACGAACCGCGGTACATAAAAATCTTTAAATAAATAAATAAATATAGGACCTCCCACAGAAGTCTTCTGTTCTGACTCCATCTGCTGGACGGGGGACATAACCCACCGTCTGGACTGATCCATGGTACTACAGGAACGAAAATTAGCAGGTAAGGAATAATTTTCATTTGATTGTTTATCAAGATTACCATCTGAATGTGGCAGACTTAACTCCTTTGAATTATGAAGACTGACAATGTTTTCCCTAGTATCAAGATCCAGCAAGGAATATTTCAGGTATATTCCCTTTCACCATTATTATTTTGCCTGGCACTCAACCCTCAAAGTACTCTTTAGGTCATGGATTTCACCTTACTTCCAGGGAAGATGAAAATCCACAGACATCACACCTGTAGATTTAAAGCTTTATAGCTCCTGTGATCAACATTTTTTGGAACAGCTCAGAGTAGTGAAGAGTTTATCAGATGATATCAAGATGACATTTGGCCTGGATAAATGTGCTACTGTGACTTTCTGTTAAGGAAAATTAAGTAAAACTGAAAACCTTTCTCTGAGGACTGTAACTTGAGCAGGAATATATTTACAAATATCTATCAGTGAATGAAAGTGCACTAATTAAGCACACGTTAGTGAGAGAAAAGACCAATAAAGAATACTGTAGGAGACTGTAATTGAGTTTGAACAGTTCTTTAACACAAAATAACATACAAGCTATCAATTGACTTGTAATTCCTGCACTGACCTATAGTTTTGGAATAGTTTGGCCCAATAAAGATCTTAAACAATTGGATGTAAGAAAAAAAAGTTCTTCGTGCACATCAAGTAATTTGTAAGAGTCAGTGTATGCTGAGCTTGTTCATTCCAAGAGCTGAAGGTGGTATGAGTATTATAGACATAGATTATGTAGAAAGAGCTCCTGTTATAGGCTTTCAAGCATAACATCAACAGATCCCCATGCTCAAACAGTGCTGAAGTATGAAAGTAAGCAGCCAAAATGGGTCTCCATCCTTAAGCTTGGACAACAATTTCTGTGAGTGGAAGGAATGAGTAAGAATTTACCAGCACACGATGGGAAAGAGGCAATGGAGTTTGAAAAACAAGAGAAAAAAAACTCTTTAAAGAATTAAACCAGGCCACAAGGAACATTACTTAGGAAAATCACAAATATAGAGGCAAATTCAGAGATTTGCTTCAGAAACTCCACATGGATTAAGATCAGACTGAGGAATGGCTAAGAGGAGGTGAGCTTAGACCGAAGATGAGAGATTGATAATTGCAACACAGGACAGTGGAGTATGGACAAGATGCATCACAGCCAAGTAAAATAGGTGGGAACCCCAATTCACCTAAATAATCATATCCAGTAGTAATGATTTGGAAAAGAGTTCAAATCCACAACCTATATATAAACTATTCAAAGTGTAAGTTTTATTAGCTTAAAAGAGAACATCTCAGTAAGTAGTGTTCATGGTCCCCCGACATGGATTGTTTCAGTTAAGTGCGCCGGGAGGGACCAAATCTACAAATAAACAAAAGATATAAGAACATAAACATGGACATAAATGTGGCACAACAGACAAAGCCTCAGCAAAGAGCATTGTATATGGTACATAATGGAGACCCCCTTTGGGATAGATATTCCTATTCCAACTGAGAGAAAGCTTAATGCAAGAAAACAGGATATTGTGGTAAAGGAAGAAGTACAAGAACAGAATTTCTGATAGAGGTGTCAGTAGCAAGTGACAATTCTGTGGATGGGATGGAGAGAGAGAAGACCTCAAGAATAAAATGATGCAATTAGAGACCAAGAAAAGATGATAGAAAGATATAGAAATAATTGCAACTATATTGTGTGTCACAGGCCTGATAAAAAGAACTTCCTGCTGAATCTAGACATCTTGCCTGTGTATATAACACTTTATGGACTCCAAAAGAAGTGAATTTGAGAGACTGAGATCAAACTTGACATAACTGTGTGGACGTTTTTCTGGCAGTTAGAGGATGTTGTTAATCCTGGTCTAGTGGTTGGGATTTGGCGCTCTCACCGCTGTGGCCCAGATTAACAATGTGAAGACACAAATGTAAGCGAAAAGCGGGAGGTACTTGGAACAAGCAGAACTCACAGACCAATTTCAAGGTCGTTTCCTGTATAACTAAGATTAGGTTAGAAGCAGAACTCTTCTACATAACAAAGATTAGGTTAGGAATAGAATAGCTACAGCTTCATACACAATAGTTGGGCAGGAAGCCCAAATTGGAGCATAAAAGCTAAGAAAGACAGGTTGGAGATCAGATCAGAAAGAAGAGCACCTTTAGCCATCCTGCAGACCCGTGACACATAGAAACATAGAAATGACAGCAGAAAAGGACCAAACAGTCCATCCAGTCTGCCCAGCAAGCTTATGGTAGTATCTGCCATGCTGTATACGTCACCCCCGTACCTATCAGTTTCCCAGACCGTAAAAGTCAGGGCCCTTGTTTAATGCTCTCTGAGTCCAGTTCCCCATTATCTCTTGCCATTGAAGCAGAGAGCAATATTGGAGTTGCATCAAAAGTATCAGACATATTGGTTAAGAGTAGTAACAGCCGCATCAGCAAGTTACCCCCATGTTGTTTCCCAGACCGTAAAAGTCAGGGTCCTTGTTTGTTGCTGCCTGAATCCAATTCCCCTTTTTCTCTTTTCCACCTGCCGTTGAAGCAGAGAGCAATGATAGAGATGCATCAAAGGTATAAAGGCTCATTGGTTAAGAGTAGTAATCACCATACCAGCAATTTACCCCCATGCACTTTTTTCTTTATTTCCATCCTTTAGCCTTTAGGGATCTACAGTGTTTATCCCATGCCCCTTTGAATTATTTCACTGTTTGTGTCTTTAATTCCTCTCTGGATGGCTTTCCAGCACGGAGTTCCCAATTTTCTGATACTGTCTTGCACCTGGGAATGTGTAAGGGAAGTGTCACTGTAAATATCTTTTGCTACTGATTTTTTTTTTATGTAGCTAACTGAATATAAGAATTTATAATATAACCTGTTTTTTTTTTTATTTGTTGCATTGTTATAAGTATTATTATACAGAGAATATAGCTGTTCATACTTTCACATAATCTGTAGTCAGGTATCATTATTTTCTTAGTGTGTTTGTGTGATCCAGACTACAAGCAAAAACCACTACCTTTCGAACCACTACACTACCATGGCTTATGAGTGGGGTTTACTTTTGTCAAGGTATGAGCAAGATTAACCATTTGGACATGAAACCAATTAAATGTACTGATTGTGACAAAAGGTACACACAGCAGAGACACCTGAGAAGGCTCAAAATGATCCACATAGGTCTAAGGAGCAGAAAATAATAGAAGAGACTTAGTTCCTTTCAGCTGTCGCTCAGTACTTTGATATGGCAACTTTGTGTTACATCATCTAAATTAAATGTCAGCAATGCAATCGCTACCATTTATGTCTAAAAATGAGAAAACCTAATCCATACTTGCTGATCACCCAAGATAAAAAGGTGCCCACCCTAATGATTGTGACAGTGACAGTTCAGGATTTTCAGTTGAAGGTAACATCCATGCCACAGTTATAGGCCCTGGGGAATCTGTTCAGGGACCCTCTGAATCAGGAAATAGAAAATGGGGAGAGCGAAAGCGAAGGGAGGAGGGATTCGCTTACCCTGTGTGCCAGCCGGTAAACGCCGAGGGAAAGAACTGAAAACAGGGAGATTTTTGCCTATTCTCCCTGCGTTTCCAATCCGGCCAATCCGAGAAGGAATTCCGAGCAGGTGACCCGGAGTCTCAGCTGTGTGACGTCAGCTGAGGACCCCTTCCAACTACAAAATCAGCGGAAGGGCAGCGCCCTGCTGCCGCCGACGCTTCGCCTAAGCCGTGCGCTCCGAAGGGGCGCGCGGCTTAGACCGGGGAAGGCCTGGAGCCGGCTAGAATTTCCTTTATACTATCTTCAATGGGTAAGAAACAGAAGGCGAAGATCATCATTACCTCCTCCCCGTTGCAGCAACAACGCATAGGTCCCATGGATCAACACGTCGTAAGGGGCAGTGACGTGTTGGATGCGCCAAAAGAGGACAGTTTGGGAGGTATGTCGTTAATCTCCCTAAGTCCTGGTGCAGGACATTCACCTCCACCATAGCCGATGGTTTTAACATCTCCTGGAACATCAAATGAACTGGTAGGGGCAGTTCAGGGAGGTGCAAATGTTAATGAACATACGGCACCTCCCCGGACTGAGAATGTAAATTCTTCTAATATTGTTGTGCAATTAAAACCCCCAGTCCATTTAGAAAGTAACATTTGTCCGATGGTAGTACCTGACAATGTTACTATGGCTGATCTGGGTAGAATGATAATGAAGCTTGATAATAACATTATAAAAATGAATGAATCATTGTTGACTGCTATTAATATTAATAGGAATTTAATTGATGATCAAGTGAAAAAGGTAGACAAGCATGAGAAAGATATTCTAGCTTTGACAGATAAGATTCAGTTAATTCAGAATTCAGAGAATGTATTTATATGTGATAGTATTACAATGTTAAGGAAATTGAATATATAGAAAACTTGTTACGTTCTAGGAACATGAGAAATGTAAATTTTCCAATTACATGGCTCCTATCTCCGTGGGAAATGTTTAAAAAGTTTCTCAAATAGATGTTGCTGTATCAGGATGAGGAAATCCCAAAAATTTCAAAAATGTATTATTTGGAAAAAGAGGCCCCCAGAGATTCTGGAGGGCAGAATGGTATTGGAGAAACTTCATCCACTGTGGGAGTATCGACCTTCTTAGAGGAGTCAATCGATATTATTCACAAAAGAGCTACTCTCTTTATATAATTTATTGCCGAGCAAGATAAGGAGAATATATTTAAGAAGTTCTTTAGATCAAGAAACATGTTATTTTGTGGGCATAAATTGCAAATATTTCCAGATGTGGCTAGGGCCACACAAGCTAGAAGAAAGTATTTCCTATCGTTAAAAATGTGTGTACTTGCAATCGGTGCAACATTTTTTTTTTTAATTTCAGTGTTTATGCCTAGTTAACTATCGAGGAAATAAGTTTGGAGTTGTAGATCCTACACACTTAGAAACCTTTTTGTCCAATAAAACTCAAGCTGAAGCATTGAGGGAAGATGTCCAGTAAATAATTGTATACCTCCCTTCTCTTATAATTTTGTTTTTTGTTGCTTAAATAAATGGAGTGAAAGTTTTGTTTTTTTATTAATTATATGTAAAGATTGAATACTAATAGTGTAATATAGATCTCCCCCAATTATGGGATATGTATTCAGTGGAAATAATGATGTAAGATGAGTTCTAAATTCGTTTTCTTAAGTTGTGGTACATATTTTCCTGTTTTCATGATGTAACATTTGTGAAAATTTAATAAAAATATTAAATTAGAAAATGAAGATGGGCTGGGATGGAGACACATGGATCCCTGAGGAAGAGAAGGAGATAATGGAATGCAAATTCCCTGTATTTTATAGCTAGAGCGAACACAAAGCAACGTGTGCCAGCCACTGGAAAAAGCAATACCATAAAAGTAAAAGCTGTGAAAACCAATTGATTATTTTTGGTCTTTACTTGGAAAATTAAAACAAGAAGAAATTGCAGAGCTGCTCATATGAGCACTTGCAAAACCTCCTCTGCCTTCAAAATGTTAGAAGTGTTGCGGTCTCCACCACTTCCCCTCTATCTGCTGTGCTTGGTGCTCACCTCCAATGGGGGAAACGCCGCTTCTGCGGTTCCGCTGGACCTTCAGGGCGTCCGCCATTGCCAGATCATCTCGCTGCTGCCACGCGCGCGCATTATGGATGCACAGCCACCGGAAGTCTGGCCCCGCCTGAGTTAACGACGCCACGCCCCAAGCCTGATTTAACCGGCGTTCCCCTGCCTTCTCATTGCCTTGCAACGAGGGTCGCTACTGTTAGTAGTTCTTAGTTGCGCTTCTTCTGTTCTGCATTCTGCCATTGACCTCAGCTCGTTCCTGACTCCGCTTCTGCCTGCCACCTGCCATTGACCTCAGCTCGTTCCTGACTCCGCTGCTGCCTGCCATTGACCTCAGCTCGTTCCTGACTCCGCTTCTGCCTGCCGCCTGCCATTGACCTCAGCTCGTTCCTGACTCCGCTTCTGCCTGCCGCCTGCCATTGACCTCAGCTCGTTCCTGACTCCGCTTCTGCCTGCCGCCTGCCATTGACCTCAGCTCGTTCCTGACTCAGCTTCTGCCTGCCATTGACCTCAGCTCGTTCCTGACTCCGCTTCTGCCTGCCGCCTGCCATTGACCTCAGCTCGTTCCTGACTCCGCTTCTGCCTGCCGCCTGCCATTGACCTCAGCTCGTTCCTGACTCCGCTTCTGCCTGCCACCTGCCATTGACCTCAGCTCGTTCCTGACTCCGCTTCTGCCTGCCATTGACTTCAGCTCGTTCCTGACTCCGCTTCTGCCTGCCGCCTGCCATTGACCTCAGCTCGTTCCTGACTCCGCTTCTGCCTGCCGCCTGCCACTGACCTCAGCTTGTGCCCGACTCCGCTCCTGCTTGCTGCCAGCCTCCAACCTTTGCCTGTTCCAGAGACTGCTTCTACTGGCTGCCAGCCTGACTTGGGTTCGTCTCCGTTCCTACTCACCACCCGTTCCAGCTCTGTTGCACGCTACAGACTCCAGTCCTGCCTTCAGCTGGTCAGTCCATTATACGCTACAGACTCTGTTCCTGTTTTCTATCTGCTCCGCTCCACGGCATACTACAGACCTCGGGCCTGCTCGCAGGCTGCTTCTACTCAGCAAGCTAGAGACTATCCGACCGCCCTGCTCTCGCCGGGTCTTCCAGCTCCCTGTTTACTGGACTCTGTGGGTTACCCTTGCCCAGGCTCTCTTTCCATAGTGACTGTTACTGTGCTCCTAAGTCCCAAGGTTCTAGGACCCTACGGGCTCCTCCTGGGGGGTTCCTGGTTCCCGGGTGAAGACCTCTGCCTGTGGCTCCGCCTCCCGACCTACTCTGCCTTCAGGGTAGTTTGACTCAAGGGTTCACACCTGGACTGCAGCTTCCCAGACTGCAACAAGAAGTTTCATTATTACGTTTCTTGAACATCTTATAAACAAGTGTTCAAATCACGTAACAAAACAACAAATACAATAGATAAAAAAACTAATTTCATGTCATTTGCTTTTCTTTTTTGCCTTACAAACAAGGGTTCAAAGTGAGTAACACTGAAACAATAACATAAAAATAATAAATAACAGATTTGAGACAATAAAATCAGTCCTTACAATCAATAGATCAAATGTATTCAATCTCACAAACTCACGTCATTCTGGAGCCTAATTAATAACACTTGTGCTAAAATCAGCACTATTTTTCAGCACATATTTTTGAGCATGTGTGGCAAAAACAGGCAGCTCTGTGGGATGTAATAACAAAAGGGTATGCTAATGAGAGACATGCAGAAAATCTGCGCAGAAACAAATATATGCATCATTGTGCAAAAACATGTGCTCAAGGCCCTATGTAGCAACCTGCACAGAAAACCCATTGGTGTGAGGAGACGTGTTTGATTATTGGGACGAAATCCTTTCCCTTTCAAGACAGTGAAGAATTTACTGGACTGGGACTGAAGGTGAATAGAGCATGTCTATCCCCTTCATGATTCAACTCCGACCATGTGGTAGCAATAATGGCGGATGTCAGTGAGACTGGGCATTAAAATGCAGCAGAGATTAATCAGCGACTGATTCTGGCTTGAGTCTGTACAACCTGCTCCTTTTGAGCTCTCCTCGAAACCAACTCCTCTCAGCATATTTCCGCTCCAACTTCTCTCTTCTGCTATGCTGTAAGGCTTCTGCCACTATTATTCTTCGTCTGATTCGCAAAATGTACCATAGCATCAGAAAAAAGTGAATGTAATCTATAATTACACCAGAGCTGCACAGACACACAACCACACAAATGCCAGCAATGGAGAAAAATAGTCTCCAGACAGGTTCTTTAAGTTAAATTCTGCCCTGACCTAGGTGCTAAAAAAAACAACCCACTTAAAAAACCTACACTAACCGTTCTCCATGCTAAAGTGTGACTCCCTGCATATCCAATGAATGAATAATTGCCTGTCTTACATGCCATTTGCATGCACTCGCAAAAAACCTGCCTCGGGTTTTTTGTGCGGATTTGTGTATGCGTTTTTTCCACATTGAATGCATTATTACATGTTTTAAGATCAGTGTACGTGCACAGTTACCCATGCAAAAGCTTTGGTAGGTTGAGCGCAGATGTGGACTGGAGTATCCCTTCTGTGAAATCTATAAGACAACAATAACTGGACAACTCCAAAATGATCTTTATTTTTTTAATGGACAGGTCTATTACCTTGTTACTCTACTATTTCACTGTTAATGTTTTTCTATCGCTTTATTTCCATTCCAAGTTGCATTATGTCCCTGTTTTATTGTAACTGCTACTTCTTCTTACATCACATGTTATTGTTCTAAGTTCTTATCCTTTTTGTTCACATCCTGTTAATTGTAAACCGACATGATGCGACTCCCATCGCGAATGCCGGTATATAAAAAGTATAAATAAATAAATAAATAAATAAGAAGTAGAGAGATAGTGGATGCTCTTCAAGGGGCTCTGCTCAAACAAATGGTAATGGAACCCATGAGAGAGGGTGTGATACTCGATCTAGTGCTTGCTAATAGTGATAATGTTTCTAATGTTCAAGTAGGAGCTCACCTGAGCACCAGGTGATCATCAGATGGTATGGTTCGATTTTGCAAATAAGATACAGAGAAGACACATGAAGACCCAAGTTTTGAATTTCAAAAATACAGACTGTCAAAATGGAGACATACCTGGTGGAAGAACTGGAAGGCTGTAAGAAAATGGGTGAAGTGGAACAGTGGGCCAAGTTAAAACCAGCTATTACAAAGGCAGCAACTCTATATGTTAAAAAAGTAAATGGGTAAGAGGAATAAGAAACCGATCTAGTTCTCTAAGGAAGTGGCTGAAAAAATGAAGGCAAAAAGAACAGCATTCAAGAAGTATCAAAAAAAAGGACCCCAGAGAAGACTATTTGTTAAAACTGAGGGAGACAAAGAATTAAGGAAAGCAGAAGACAGGATGACCAAAGAGGTAAAGTGAGGAGACAAAACATTTTTCAGATATGTCAGTGAAAGAAGGGAGATCAGAAGTGGTATAGTGAAATTGAAAGGTGACAAGGAGCAACGTGTGGAGAGTAATGAAGAACTGGCAGAAATATTAAACAAATACTTCAGTTTGGTATTCACTAAAGAAGACCCTGGAGAAGGTCCGTTGCTGATTAACAAGATTGTAAATGGAGATGGAGTAGACTAAACTCTGTTTACAGAAGAGGTACATGTGCTTGCAGATAGCTTCTGCACATGCCACAATCCCTAATTCACAATTTGAAAACCCAAACGTACCAGAGAAATAAGTTATGGGGGTTATATTGTCATGCTGAGAAGCAGCCACTGCCCATCCTTCAGATCCATAAATCAATCTCAAAACTTAAATCAACAAGAGCCAAACTAGGTGCATTCAATACAAAATGCAATATATCTCCTATGTCTGCTGTAAAATCTTTTAAGTTTATTGTTAACTTCTAACCAAACTCAGCCAGCCAGAGAAAGCTGACACAACCAATCTTTCTGAAAGAATCTACTAAATTAAATCACTTACTGTAACCTTTCCCCACAACTTTAATTCCTCATCAGTCTGCTTATATCGTTCAAACGAAAGCAAGTCAAGTAAACCAGTTCTCCCCCACTGTCGGGCCAATACAGTAAAGCGCGGCCGTGGTTACCCTGTTTTTAACCCGCTTGGACGCGTAAGGCGGACCCGCGATTCAGTATCCGGTTTTATGCGTCCTTACCGCTTGCCGAAATGGATGCATATCCTTCTCCCCCCGCTGCATATATATGATATGTTGATGATCGATTTATCTATTCCCTCCAATACAGGTACATGCACCCAGATTATCGCCTTTTTAACCAGCTTATTTACCGCGTCTTTAACCTGAATACTTACTGCCTACCCTGACCCTGGCATTAGTGTGGTGTTCAGACAGCTTTGTACCGGACAGCGCCATGGACAACGTATATACTAGCTCTGTTGATGTTTTTCATTCGGTTGAGAAGCAGAATGAGAAATGCTCGAATGAGAAATGCTCGAAATGCTCAGCAGATTGGAGTGGCCAACAGGGGAGCCCAGCAGTAAGGAGAACCCATCCAACTGGAGAACCCAGCAGCAAGACCGGGGATCCCGGGGAAGCCAGCAGCAAGACCGGAGGAGGTATGTGTTCTGTTTGGGTTCAACTGTACCATCCATCTCTGGGCGTCTCTGAGGCTTCGGACGCCCAGAGATGGGTGTCTCTGAGGCTCATGGACGCCAGAGAGCTGGGAGCCGGGCCAGGCCAGGGTTAGACTGTACTGGGCGTCCATATCTGGGTGTCCATCTCGGCGTCTCTGAGGCTCCGGACATGGATGCCCATCCAGCATTAGCTAGGTGTCCTGAGGCTCTGGGGGCCCAGGGAGACACGGACGCCTCTACAGACGCCTATACGGAACCTTCCTCGTAGTAGATGCTGAAATAAGAACGCATAGCTCATTTAAGAATACAAACTTGAGAACAGTGTTGCAGAATCCTTGTACTGTTAAATAATTTATATGTGCTGCTAGTCAAACTAGAGAATCCACAGTGTGGCATATGCACGTATGTACTGGGAAACTTTTTCTATTTGCCCTGCTAGTATACCAATGTCCCTGAGGCTGCTGATAGTTGTAGATGCTTAAAAAAGAACGCCTGTATCCGGGCGTCCGTGATCGGAGGCCCCGCTGCCTTGAGCGCCCGGCCGGACATTCAAGGTCATGGCTTGGAAGTCCGGCTGGGCGCTCAAGGCAGTGGGGCCGGATGTGCAAGGTCGCGGCTTCCGTTCATGGACCTTCCCGCCTGTATCCGGGCATCCATGATCGGAGGCCCCGCTGCCTTGAGCACCCGGCCGGATGTCCAAGGTCGTGGCTTGCACATCCGGCTGGGCGCTCAAGGCAGAGGGGCCTCCGATCATGGACGCCTGGATACAGGCGGGAAGATCCATGAACGGAAGCCGCTGCCATACGTCCAAGCCACGACCTTGGACGTCCTGCCGGGCGCTCAAGGCAGTGGGGCTGGACATGCAAGGTCGTGGCTTCCATTCATGGACCTTACCACCTGTGTCCAGCCTACTGGTGAAATGACATTTCAAATTACATTTGAAATGACAGGTACCCAGCGCACCCTGGATACTGTATAGGCGCTGTATAACGCTCTATTCAGTAAAATGGATTCCGAACACATACCACTTCATTGACGTGCTTTGGACGCTGCTTGGATTTGCGTCTAATTTGAATACTGAATCGAGCGGTTTGTGAACCAAAATGTGCGCGCATCAAACGAGCAGGCGCCCGGCACTGCCGCACTCTTTCTTACACGTCCTTACTGTATCGGCCCATGTGTCCTACTGTGCATATAAATTGCCTGGAGCTTTACCCTTCCACCTTCTCTGTAGCTGCCAACCCAGTTAACTCTCCAGCTCCCAGTGCCCTTTCAAGTGCTTAAATTGCCATAACAATTGTAATGCATTATACTACATCAGAAATCAGACATAAATAAAAAACCAGATTGCAAACTACACTTTCCCAACACTTTCCCTTTTTTATGTTCCTCTAATAATCCCTCAGCCTCGCAAGCAGGGCAAGGGCTTTAAACCATAGGCTAACTGGCATTGTTGTTAATTCTCCTTGTATAGTTTTTTTTCCAGTATACAGTTATTAACAAATTTACAGACATATAATTCACATCACTTTTAATAAGTTCTCCTTAAGCAGAATAATCTAGTGTGGGTAGTGTGGGCGTCCCCAAAGTAGATGAAAAGAAATAGTGCATTTGGCCAAAAAGAAATCTTTCGCCAAGATGGCAGCACGTTAGGAGCTGGAGCTGAGGTGCTCCTGTTTTTCCTCGTGAAAGAATTGCTTCAAATTTCTAAATATGCCACCTAAGAGGAAGGGTAAAGTCAGGGTTTACCCCTCGACACCCCCACCGGTATTGGTACTTCAACAGGAGATTACCCGGTTCCTTGCCTCCACAACCACAGAAGTTCCAGGAGTCGAGGAGCCCTTGGAGCGGGGCTCGCAGAGAGGATCCCGTTCCGGAGGAGACTAGCCTGAGCCCAGAACTAAGAACAGCACCAAAACAAGGAACGGGGCTGGTGTTCCAACCCGACGCACTGAAAGTGGGAACTCCTTCCGGGTTGCAGGCAGAGACACAAACGCTGACTGCAGCTTTTCAAGCTTTTTCTACTAACTCGGTCGCCCCAGGAGAAGTGAGTCTCAGCGCGGACACTTCCGAGTGCGGGCAGGGAGAAGGGGCTGCGGGGGTAAGTCCTGTGGATATTTTTCTGCCATTACCACAAGAAACTGCCCCAACTCTAAAACCCCTGAAAATCCCAGACCACCCCGAGACTGTGACTATGGTTGCTCTGTGGGACTTGATGGTGGGGGTTGCAGCTGCAGTTAATCAATAGAGCGAAAAAGTGGAGTTGTTGGCATCTCAAGGCTCCCAAAACTCGTTTGAATTGCAGAAAAAACTTGATCAAGTTTCAAAGAAAGTTGTAAAACTGGAGGAAAAGGAGCAAGAAAATCTTAAGTTTAAGGCTGCAGTGGTTAAAGACAGTCAACTTATTGCAAGGAGAGTGGAAACATTAGAAAATGCCTCTAGACATTTAAATATAAGAATACTAAATTTCCCTTGAGTTCTGGGTGAAAACCCATATATTTCTGTAATGAGATTTATGAAGGAAGTTCTTTGTTTTAAGGAAGAAAATTTACCTGCTATAAATAAATGTTTATTTTTGCCTAAAGTAATTTCGACAGAAAATAGAGCAAATATTTAAGAGAATTTAACTGAATTTTTAGAAAATTCAGCAACAGAAGTAATTGATAGAGCTACGTTACTAGTTTCATTAATAATATTGTTGGATGTGCAATCAATAATGAAACATTACTTTAGGAAGTTTCCTACTGTGTTCTATAATGAAAATGTTAAAATATTTCCTGATTTGTCTCCTATCACCCAGGAAAGGTGTAGGGAATTTTTAACCCTTCGCCAACAAGCTATTACTTTCGTGTATACTTTTAAATTAAAGTTTCCCTGCAAATGTATTTTAAAAAAGGGAACAGAGGTCAATATATTTTTCAGCAATTAAAAACGTTTTCTTACAAATAAAACCCCCCTTACATCTACCCCCACTAATATATAAGGAGAAGTGGTTGTTAGATGCCGACCTTATTGTTAAAAATGTATTTCTTTTAGTTAACTCTATAATATCGGATCTGAGAAACTTGTGTAAAGTTTATGTATATTGATTTACAAATAAGATGGATGGAAGCTTAATCTTATTTCTTGTATGCTTTAATATTTATTTATTTATTTATTTAAGATTTATATACCGGCATTCGTGATACAATCACATCATGCCGGTTTACATAGAACAAGGGGTGTACAATGAACAATTGAGTAACTTATTGGTGAGGAAGTAAGCAGTTACAAATAACAGGGGAGATAAAACTGGGAGAAGAGAAAAAAAGGATATATAATATATATGACTATGGATGTTCTCCTTTCCATACTATCTGTTTTTTTCTGAATTTGCAAAATTGATGGTTTTGTAAAAATTGAAAATTGATAATTTAAAAATAAAAAGAAATCTTTCAAACCAATCTACCATAGCAGAAATTCTGTTAACTGCCATAACTTTTCTAAAGGTACCTTCAGCTGGAAATACCCCCTTAGGGGCATGATGCCATTCAAACATATATCGGACTGATTCTGGTCCATAATTTTTCCACATATAATGGGCAGGGGTTTGTAATGGTGGTTCTGGTATTTGTTTGCTGAGTAAATCTCCCATTTTTTTTCTCTCAAGTAGAAATCCTCACGGATTACAGACACTCTCCTTTTGTATCACAAATTCCATGTATTCAAGATTTCCCAAGAAATCAAGATTCCCTTTGCTATCCTCTATCTCATTTACATTTTTATGGTCTACTTTTATTGTCTTTTTGTCCCCCTTTTTCTCTTTTTTTTTCATTTTCTGTTTTTTTTTTATACCATAAGCAGGGGTGCACTTTCCATACTTATCCTAGCCTTTTCCTAGGCTCTATTCCCAGGGAATTCTTCTCCCTGTATCCCAGTCCTAGACTTTCCCAGAGAATTCGTCTCCCTGATTTTGGTCCATCTAGACTGTCCCAGCCTATTTACCTTAGGCTGTATATCCAGGGATTTCACCTCCCTGTATTTCACTGGGCCCGGTATTTTTCCCAGGAGCCTTGCGCCCTGTATTAAACTGCCGGCTTTTCCTGGAGCCTTGCGCCCTGTATTTAAGCTGCCGGCTATGTCAGGTACCTTGTAATGCTGAACGTTTTGTTATTCATAGGAGCACACAAGTCTCTTTATAATAGTGCAAAAACAATGAGTAAGCACATTTCCGTTAAAGGTCTCAATGTTAGTGCAATACAAATGGTACAGCACAAAAAAAACAAAGAGAAAAAAAAATTAAAAATACCTTCAGGGATCCTGTGTCCTGTATTCCGTTCGAATCGAGAGAAGGGCTTCTTGGGCTGTACTGTCCTGTTGCAGTATTATGGGGGGAATTTAAGGGGCAGGCCCCAAGGGGATCAGAACTTTAACAAACTGCATCCATATTCATGAAAGCATTATAGCACCCCCTCTCCCCCCATAAATAGTTTAACTTAAATAAATCTTTAAAATTGGTGGCAAATCGCATGCCCAAATATGTAAACCCACTGAAGACGTGCCTAAACTGCTATAAGCTTCTGGGTATATAAATCCTACCTCCAAAGAGAAGGAGCTCAGATTTTGTATAATTTGATGTCCTGACAATATTCCATATTCTCCCAACAACCGCATTAAAGCAAGGCCTGAGCTATCCAGTTGCGTCAGCTTTACTAAGGCATCATCTGCATACAGGGAGATTTTATGCTGAAACCCATCAACTTTGACCTCCATGGGTTCCCCGATGGTCATGAATAGCCCGGGCAAGAGGTTCAATGGCTATATCAAATAAGAGAGGCAATAAAGGGCACCCCTCTCGCATTCCAGTAGTCACCAAGAGGGGAGATGTGAGCTGTCCATTAATCCAAATATGTGCTTTAGGGGATGGGTAGAGGGCTTGCACATATTTATTAAATTCCTCTGGAAACCTGAACTTTTCCAACACTTGGAATAGATACAGCCAGTGAATGAGCCAGGACAGTCCTCTCTATCATGCGCTTCTCGAGCACATGTAAGATATTAAAGAGTCTTCTACTATTAACCGTAGACTAGTGACCTTTAATAAATCCTGTCTGATCCCTATTGATTGTGTGGCATCAAACCATCCAGACACCTTTGCGTCACCTTAATTAAGATTTTAACACCTGCATTAAGCAGTGTAATAGGCCATTAAGACCCCACCTCCAGCTCATCACCCTTCTTATAAAATAACTTAATATGAGCATCGTTTAGGTGTCTTAGAAAGTTCAGAGAATCTCTAAGAAAGTCTTAAAGTTTTTTTTTTTAATGCATGATTCGACAGGGCAGTATGCCAGAGACTTGGAAGGTGGCTGCTATTGTTGTTTAACCGATACCCGGAAAAGAGACAATCCAGCTTCCTACAGGCCGATATCATTGTTAAATCAAGATATTAAAATACATGCAAACATTTTAGCAAATTGATTAAAATATATTCTACTAGGGTTGATATCACTGGAGTAAACAGGTTTTGACTTTGGCAGGCAATCCAATGCTAGTATGAGGCAGTTTTAGCCATGAGGACCACTTTGCAAACTGGGTTCAGAGATCCTTTAGTTGTCAGTTTTGATGCAGATAAAGCCTATGACCTTGTCTCCTGATCATTTCTTCAATTTATATTGAAGGAGAATGGCTTTTCTGGATTTATTTTTGATGCTATAAAAGGTGCCGCACTCCAATCCTTCTGCATTTATACATGTAAATGGTACAATCTCTGAATCCTTTCAGATGCAGAGGAGCACTAGGCAAGGATGCCCGCACTCACCACTTTAATTTATTCTGATTCCAGGGCCATGGATTCGGAGACTGAAATGGGATGTAAAGATTCATGGTATTGTAACACATTCTATAAAAAAAAAACTTTTATTGTTTGCAGACGATATTTTCGTGACAGTCTCACAAGCTCAGCAATCTTTACTGGAAGTCTAGGCAGTTATAGCAGAATATGGTAGATTTTCTGGTATAAAAATAAATCTGAGTAAGTCTGAAGCTTTAGATGTCTCTGGTCAGCTGCAAAGTTCATGGAATTCCATCCCATTACAGTGGGCCAAGGAGAAGATTAAATATCTAGGTATAATGATTCATTGAGATCCAAATCAATGGCATAATTGTAATATTCCACCAGTCATTAAGGAATTTAGACAGAAAATGCAATCATGGTTACAATTCCCTGTCTCAGTTAGGGGACAGATGGCCTTAGTGAAAATGATTTTGATCCCGAAGCTGCTTTCCATTGTACAAATGACTCCTCTTCTTTTATTCAGGAGAGACATCACTTTGCCATTTTGGAAGTATTACCTGTTCATGGAAAGGGAAAGGAAAGGCTGTGCCATACAGGTAACTTTAATTCCTGGCTCAAAACCTGGTGTAGGGAAATGCTTAGGGATACATTGGAGGCTGGGGCCATGTATGGAACAATAAAAGGCTATATGGTAAGGATGGCCTATATTTGTTTATGGTAGGAAAGAGGATACTAAGTGAAAGATTCAGAGCATACATTAATAGGCATTTAAATTAGGGAGCAGGGGTGTCAGGAGATGGCCAGTAAGAGTGGCATGTTACTCCCAAGCAAAACAGGAAGAGGGAAAGGAAAGTAAAATCAATCAGTTCAAGAAAGCAGAAAAGGTAACTAGAAAGAGCCGCTGGAAAGCAGGGACTACAAACGCTCAAATTCTGGGCAATAAAATCCCAGACCTGCAGTCCTAATGATGGAGGCGGACTTCGACATTGCTGCTGTTATGGAGAGCTGGTTCACTGATTCTCATGATTCGGATGTGACCATCCCGGGCTATAACTTGTTAAGCAAGGACAGAGAGGACAGAAAAGGGGGAGGAGTAGCTCTGTCAAAAGCAATATCCAAGCAACTGAACTGCAAGGGACATGGGGGGTAGAGAAGAAGCATTATGGCCTTTTCTAAAAAAAGAAGATGGAGCTTCCATTTTTACTGGTGTAATCTACAAGCCACCGACTCAAACAGAAGAACTGGACAAAGATCTTTCTAGGATAAACGATCCATATTTTTCCAGATTTTGATCAAACTACACAGTAAAGGAGGAAAAACATTATTGCCTTAAGTCCTAAAATTACTTCTATGGGTTTTTCCTTTGTTCTCAGACATCCTTGTAAGTGTATCATTAGAGATCATGATAATTGTTATGTTTATTTTTTCTTCCTGAACAATTAAGGTCCTTTTTAGATTCCAGAAGGGGGCCAACATTGCCTTCTAGTTCTCAGTATGATTATTGTATAGATCATTTTATAGAACGTGCTGCTTCTTTACATTAAACCAATTTTTCTTTGTTAATTTTCCTGTAAACTCCTCTATGTTTGCAGCCTCCCCTTCTAGAAGTTTTCTGTTTTTGGAGACTATGAATATATGTTTATATTTTGGGTTTTTTTGTGAATGGTAATATGTCATTTTTGTATGGCAATACCTATTTTTTATTCTGTATGCAAAAATTTAGCTTTGTGTACAATTTTAAATTTCACTAAATATAAAGTTTAAAAAAGGGGACATACCTGGAGGAAGAACTGGAAGACTGAGAGAACCAAATTAACTGCAGCTATTACAAAGGCAACAAATCTATATGTTAGAAAAGTAAACAAGGTTAAGAGGAAACAGAAACCAATTTGGTTCTCTAAGGAGGTGGCTGAAAAAAAATAAAGGCAAAAACAACAGCATTCAAGAAATATAAAGAATCCCAAAAAAGGGAACACAGGGAAGACTATCTGTTAAACCTGAGGGCAACAAAGAGAGAAATCAGGAAAGCAAAAGGTGAAGCGGAAGAAAGAATTGCCAAAGATGTAAACAGAGGTAACAAAACATTTTTCAGATATATCAGAGAGAGAAGGGAGGCACAAATCTGCTATAGTGAAATTGAAAGGTGACAAGGAGCAGGAGAGAGACGAAGAAATGGTGGAAATATTAAACAAATACTTCAGTTTGGTGTACAGGGAAGGATCGTTGCTGGTTGATAAGACCGTAGATGGGTATGGGGTAGACAAAACACAATTATCAGAAGAGAATGTATGGGAAGAACTAGGCAAACTGAAAGCTCACAAGGCCATGGGGCCAGATGAGGAACATCCCAGGACACTGAGGGAACCATTGCCGAAGGATCTGTTCAATAGATCCCGTGAAATGATAGTGGTGCTTCGGGATTGGAGAAGAATGCTTGTGGTCCTGCTTCCCAAGAGTGGCAGCAGAGATGGTTAGCCTCGCCTCAGTGGTGGGAAAATTACTGGAGACTCTGCTGAAGGAAAGGATAGTGAACTATCTATAATCGGGTGAATTGCTGGACCAGAGGCAGCAAGGATTCACCAGGGGAAGGCCCTGTCAGACAAATCTGATTGATTTTTTTTTTGATTAGTTGACTAGAGAATTGGATTGAAATGGATTTCAGCAAAGCTTTTGATACAGTCCCACATAAGAGGCTTGTGAATAAAATGAGAAGCTTGTGAGTGAGGGCCAAGGCAGTGGCATGAATTACAAACTGATTGACTGATAGAAAACAGCGTGTAATGGTAAATGGAATCTATTCTGAAGAGAAAACAGTATTAAGTGGAGTACCACAGGGATCAGTATTTGGGACCAGATCTGCTCAATATCTTTGTGAACAACATTGCCGAAGGGATAGAAGGTAAACTTTGCCTATTTGCAGATGAATCTAAAATCTGCAATAGAGTGGACATGTCTGAAAGAGCAGAAAGAATGAAATGTGATTTAAGAAAGCTCGAAGAGTGATCAAAGATTTGGCAGCTGGGATTCAATGCCAAGAAGTGCAGAGTCCTGCATCTGGGATGCGGTAATCCAAAAGAGCTGTATGTGATGGGAATTGAAAGACTGATGTGCACAGACCAAGCGAGGGATGTGGGGTGATATTGTCTGGTGCTCTGAAAATGGTGATTCAGTGTGACAAGGCAATAGCTAAAGCCAGGAGAATGCGGGGCTGCATCGAGATAAGAATAACCAGAAGAAAAAGGAGGTGATAATGCCCTTGTACAGGACCTTGATGATGCCTCATCTGGAGTACTGTGTTTGGTTCTTGAGTCTATAAACTCAAAGGGGCGGATTTTAAAAAGCATTTACATGCGTAAATCTGGGTTTTACGCATGTAAATGCACTTTACTCGAGTAAGTGGGCTTTTGAAAATTGCTACAATATATGCCATTGAATCGTCCATAGGATTTATTCGCATAAGTGCACTTTACGTGAGTAAATGGCTTTTGAAAATTGCTACAATAGTAGTTACATTTATGCCCGTAACTCCTTTGAAAATTACCCCCAAAAAGAATAGAGAGAGAATGGAGGTGGTCCAGAGAAGGGCAACCAAAATGTTGTGGAGTCAGTATTGGAAGACTTATGAGAGGCTGATGGATATAAATATGTGTATGTGCAGGGAAAAATGATACAGACCTTCAGATATCTGAAAGGTTTTAATGATGCAGGCACTTTGAACCTTTTCCGTTGTAAAAAAATTTAGTAAAACTAGGGGTCAAGAAATGAAGACATGATGACTCAGAAATAACATCAGGAACTATTTCTTCAGGGTGAGTATGGTGGATTCATGTAATGCCCTTCTGGAGGAGGTGCTGAAGATGAAAACAGTCAAAGAATTGATAGGGGCATGGGCTACACACACTAGATCCCTAAACATTAGAGGATGGAAATGAAGAAAAGAGTGCATTGGGGTAACTTGCTGGTGTGGCAGTTACTATCCTTAATGAATAAGCCTTGATGCAACTGCAGCATTGCTTTCCACTTCAACAGCACGGGGAAAAGGGAATTGAATTCAGTCAATCAATGAATGCCCTGAATTTTATGGTCTGGGAAACTGATAACCCTGGGGGTAACCTGCACAGATTAGCAGTTACTACCCTTAGAACATAAGATATACCATAATGAGTCAGAACAAGGGTCCATGAAGCCCAGTATCCTGTCTCCAAAGTGGCCAATCCAAGTCACAAGTGCCTGGCAAATACCGCAACATTAAATAGATCCCTTGCTACTAATGCTGGCAGCAAGCAATGGCATTGGCTATTCCCTTTTGATTAATAACAATTTATGGACTTCACCTCCTGGAATTTTTCCAAACCTTTTTTAAACCCAGCTTCACTAACTGCCTTAGCCACATCCTCTGGCAACGAATGCCAGAGCTTAATTTTTTGTTGAGTGAAAAATAATTTTCTCCAATTGTTTTTTAAATGTGCTACTTGCTAACTTCATGGAGTGCCCCCTTGTCCGTCTGTTATCCAAAAGAGTAAATAACCGATTCACATCTACCCATTCTAGACCTCTCATGATTTTGAAGACCTCTATCATATCACCCCTCAGTCATCTCTTCTCCAGGAGTTCGTGAAGGGATTGGAAGGAGGAGGAAGAGAGTGGGTGATGGGATTTATGTATTTTATTTATTTGCTTTTATATACGGACATTCATTGGGGTATATCACATCGGTTTACATGTTAACATGGAGAATAGTAAGACTAAGGTGTCTTATTATTATGACATTGTAATAGGAGTAACTCAGCAACTAATATAATTGCATTTTCACAGTGAACAACATTGTAACAATATGTGGGAAAGCAAAAGATTGAGTGAAAAGATGGGAAAGGCTGTGGGTTATATGGGAGAGAGGAGGAAAGAGTGAGTTGGGATCAAAGGTGCTGCAAGGTGTGAATGAGGGGAGAGACTATGAGATGTGAGTGAGATGATCAGATTGGAGGGCAGTGTGTGAGTGATGTGATGGGAGGGGATAGGATTGGGTGTGGTGGAGGGAGAGAGAGTGAGGGAAAGCATGCAGTATTGCTCCCTTGCTTCCCCCGAGGAGATAAATACGTAGGCCATGCTTTTGAATTCCAGGCCTCACACATCTGTCCAAGGAGACAGAGAACAGCGACACAGTCCACCTGTCTGCTCCTGCCCCCATGGTAGAGGTAAGCCAGCTCGTTCTGGCTTGAAGAGGAGGCCTGTACTTTACTGGCTGAGGAGGGAGAGAAGGAGAGTTGCTTCAGAGGGTGATTTTCCAGGGAGTGTAGGGGCTCATGGATTACCAGCGATAGAGGATAAATTTAGGGGCTTTAGGACCTCTGGAAGGATGGGAGACAAGACTATGGGGGAATTTATGGGGGAGCTGGAAATGGAGGAACAGGGTCACCAGGGCAGAGAAGAGAAAGAGCTAGAGGGAAAGAGTCCCATTTATTCTATCCAGCCTGTCGTCCTTATCTCAGTTATCCTAAATTCCTAACCCCCAGCTGTCTTTTTGCCTACCAGTGCTCATCAAGCCTGTTAAGTGTGAAAGGAATGAGTCCGGATATTTGTGTGTGCAAGAGGGAGGTCACACCTGGCCTTGTTTCTGCCCCTCTGCACAGGTCACATCTGGCCTTGGTCATGTTCCTTTGCACAGGTCACATTTGGCCCTGACCCTTCCAGTTCCACTTCTGTTTTGTCTCCAAATTAGGCTAGGATAGAGGACCTATGATGCGGGGTGGGGGCACAGAGAAAAGAGTGAGTTATGGGGATGGAAGAAAAAGAGAATGAGGACAGATGGAGAAAGATCCCAGTATAGGAGGGAGTGGAGAAAGGGGGAAGGACCTATTATGGGGTAATGGGAGAGAGAAAGAAAGCTAGAGAGAACAGGGATGGAGGGAAACAGAAGATGAGAATTAGAGACACGGCCCTTGATTGGGGTATGGAAGGTAAGAATCCAATCAACTATGAGTAAGTAAGGAAAAGAGGAAAAAGAGCAGGCACGAAGAGGAGACCAGAAGGTGAAAAGAAAGGAGATCAGCAGGAGAGAAGAGAAAGTCTCCACTTAGAAGAGTGGCTCTTACCCCAGCCCTTGGATACACCCACCCTATCAAAAAATGACCGTGCATGAGACAGCGTTCCATACACTGCCTATTTAATATGCAAGTCCATCTCATGCATATTCATTGTGAATAGCCTAAACCCAAACTGGCTTGAGAACCCCTGCTTTAGGGATATGGTGGAATGTCAAAATGAAATAAAGAAAGGAATCTGTCCTAATCCATCCTTCTTGTCACGGGTGTAAATAAAGGATTTTATTTTTGGCATAACTGGGGGGGTGGCTGCAGTGGACTGAATATCTCCCCCTTGTTAGCTCTGCTCCTGACTGAGAATGGAGGGATTCAGCTGAAATGTGCAGGATCCGCTCCTCTGCTGTCAGTGCTGGGCGGGAGCAGTAGGTGGCAGCAGTCAGAGGCTCCTCTCCCCCAATCTCCCTCCTACCTCCCTCTCTTCTGATTCAAATAACCTTACTGGCACTGACGGTTTTACAAGGGTTTCCCCTCTCCATGCTCTGGAGCACAGGGCTTTGAATTTCTCAGCCCGATCTCTCTCCGATGCTGACGATGGGGAATAGAAAGGGGAAGTCTCCCGGCGCCGGCAGGAAGGGGTCCGCTCCCTCCTCGGTGCAGCCTCTGGCAGAGCCCCCGGGGGCAGGGCGGGCTCTGGATCCCCTGCAGCCCAGGACCTTGGGCTCTCTGTGGATGGTTCTGGTGCGGCTGGAAGCCACAATGAGCAGCAAGTTGGAAAGGATTCAAGGGGAAATCTCCTCGCTGGAGCTGCGCTCAGGGACCCAGGAGAAGGAAATCTCTGCTCAGGCGAAGCGGCTGCAGGCGCTGGAGAACAAGGTGGGACGTTTCCTCCCTCATCCCTCTGCCTCCCGCAAGGAGAAGCTTGCACTTACAAGGGAAAATCCTGCAAAACATCTTAGGGGCCGATGCAATAAGACGCGCAGTACAATGGGCGCTCATTGAGTGCCCGTTTTCCCAAGACGCGCACAACCACCTCTCCTGGGTGCCCTGTACTGTATTATAATGAGCAGCCGCGTTCTAGGGAGAAATAGCGCATCCCTAGTGCTCAAATGAATCAGATGCCCAGGAGACCTGGCTGAGCACACTTGCATTAGCCACCAGATGTAGTAGTCCTTAGCCCTGCAATAGTAGCCAGAGCAAGCCCAAGCTACATATCACAGCACCCGATGAAAAACAGCTCCAAATCCTAGAGGCATTTTTTTTCATTACTGGTAGTGGTCAGAGCCTCATTTTAATGCAGAAGCAGAGGCGATCCCTCCCACCCAATAAAGTGAGTTTCGGGTCAGCCCCAGCAAAGCTTCCAGCACAGAAACATGCATGGCCCACATACACAGTTACACACTGAAAACACATACTGCACAGATCCTCCCGGGGCTGGCATGTTCCAGTTCATTAATCCCGCCAGGGAACTGCCACGGGGCTGGTAAGAGGGTGGAATCAGGATTAGTGAGGGAGAAGGGGCTGTCATTTACTACCCCAAGGTTCAACGTCTCTTGGGTTTCTTCATTGCTTGTCACTTCAGGTATGACTTAATGCTAGCTCCAGGGCAGGCATTAAATTTGCTGTGTTAAAAAGCATGCACTGGGTTACCAGCTACTTTTTTTTTTTTTTTTTTTTGCATGGGGGGGAATAGCTAATAGCCTCGTCTAAATGGCATTTACATTTGATGAGCACTATTATCTAAGCGTTTGGACTCACTAGTCTCTTTTTATTACATTGGATGTTAGTCTACCGCATCCATATCCAACTGCGTGTTAACCTGTGTGCTAGGCTGAGCGCACTTTATTTCATCAGCCTTTTAGAGTGATAGTTACAACAGGGGAGGTTTTGCAAATCTCTTCTTCCAAGTAACCAAATTTGTATTGAAAATAAAACTAGAAAAGATCTTCCTGCTCCTTTTGCTGAGCTGCAGGTTATGGAACAAGAAGCTCCAGGCAGAGCTAAAAATACCCAAATCCGCCCCGAGTCCTCATGTCCCCCCTTAAATGTCCTGAGAAGGAGGGGCAGCCCGGACCCCAGCCACAAACATCATCAGGGGAAATCACAGCTTGCACTTGTACTGTTAGAGATTTATTTTCACTGCTGTTATAAGGCTGCTGGGGTCTGTGCCTGTAAGAGTGAGCAGGAACTTGATCTCACGCAGACTTTCACGTGCACAAGAGAGAGGGGTCCCGGCCATGGCCATGAATGTGAAATGTCCGGTCTGAATGCCTGTGAGGACAGAAGATTCATGTAAGGGGCGTTTAGGTAGAAGGAATATTGATAATCCTGGGTTTTGTCTTGAGTTTTGTGGGTGGTGGTTTTGTTTTTAATTTGTCCGTTTTATATACCCCACTATAAATCTTTTAAAATAAAAGTTAAAACAAAATGGCTACAGCCGGCCTTGAGGCCAGTGCCACTTTTGAAAGGGAGATGATGGGGTAAGAGAAACTGGGGATCAGCCCTGCCCATTGCTGTAGCCAATGGCTCTTGGGAAGGGGTGATGTGTGGTTGGATAGGGTCTGGCCTTGGTGTATTTACAGAGGGGTAGGGAGCAGATGGGCCCAGGGAGGGCCAACTTATTTGGGGTTGGGGGTTTGGTGGGAATGGGAAGCGCCAGCAGGTTTGGAGGAGTGGAGAAGCCCTGGGATGCCCCGGCTTCTCTGCAGAGGAGAGGGGTGTGGGGGATTCTAAGCAATCCCAGAGGGCTCTCGTTATGTTCGTCAGAAACTGGGGAGGGGGGCCTTAGGTTTTTTTTCTCTTGTTTGATTTTAATAACAAAGATAAAGTATCCATACATCTTCAGATGTTTTTTGGGGGGTGTCTTTCTTCAGTTCGTTCCATTTGGAGCAAAGGTCATGCTGCCTCCTCAGATCTTCTGAGGCTCACGCGCCACAGATGCTGATCCTGTTGCCGCCTCTTCTCTCAGCATTACCCCACTTGACACTGATATTCAGGACATGAATGATAATCCCACCTCCTTTCTTTGACCTCTCACTGACACAGTGAGCTACCTCTTTGCCTTCGGCTCTGTGAGGATCACAAAATACCAGAATTGGGAGGGTCTGAGTGCAAAATGTATGGGCCATGGTTACGCCACAGTCTCGCGCACAAAATCATTCTCTCTCACACACATGCTCTCTCTCACTAATTCATATGTGTGCTCTCTCACAAACACGTGCTCATTCATAAACACACTCATTCACAAACATGCATGTTCTCACATACATGCTCGCTCAGACGTGAGTGTTCTCTCACAAGCTTGCTCACAAACATGTCCACATCTTCACACATACATGCTCAAACACATGTACGCTGTCCCTCACACCCATGTGGTCTCTCTCTCTTCCTCTCTCACACACACGCCTGCATGTGCACTCACTCTTTCATACATGGTACCATTCTGTCTTAAGAATGCTTAAATGACAGGTTCACCATTGAGCGTCTTTGGTGGAAACACAAAACAGTTGAGTATAAAGACAATTGAATAGTGGTTGATAGGCATTATCAATTGATGCTCTCTTCTAAGAATACATTTATTTCATACAAGATAAATTCAGTGGATAACCTTCTGCAACAATTGATTAACACCACTGCCGATTTTTCCAATCAACCAACTCCTTTGCCACCTGCTGACTCTGCTAGCTCGGCTGACAGCTTTGTCCCTTATCTTCTGGACAAGCTTTTTCCATTGAATGAATTTACATCAAAAAGAGCTTGGATTCTTCTAGGCTGTCTCCTCCCTCTTGCTTGGATAGTAACTTCTCCGCCTTTAACCTATCCTCTGCTGCTGGTATTCATTCATTACTCAGATCCCTCCACTCGATCCTGTGCCCTCTCAGATTTTGAAAAACCCTTTGACTACCCACATGATTAAAAGGTGGGATGAAAGAGGCTATTATAGCCCAGGGAACTTATTAAAAAAAATGGAGAAGTATCCAAATGAAGAGACTAAGAAAAAGCATATGCATTGGCAAATTAGATGCAAAACAGTAATGAAGCAGGCAAAAACAGAATTTGGAAAGAAGCTTGCAGTGGAGGTAAGTGCATACATTTTTTTTTTCAATAACATCTGAAGTAGAAAGCCTGTGAGAGAGTTGTTTTTGGACCATTATATGATCGAGGGGTAAAAGGAGCTCTTGGGAAAGACATGGACATAGCAGAAAGATTAAATTAATTCTTTGCTTCGATGTTTACTGAGGAGGATGTTTGGGAGATACCTGTGCTGGAAGCTATATTTAATGGCAATGATTCGGAGGAATTGTAACAAACCAATGGGAACCTGAAAAATGTAAAATGGTAAAGTGATAAACTAAAGAGTATCAAGTCACCTGAACTAGAAGAACATAAGGCTTGCCATACTGGGTCAGACCAAGGGTTCATGAAGCTCAGTATCCTGTTTCCACCAGTGGCCAAGCCAGATCACAGGTACCTGGTAGGATCTCAAGGGGTAGGTAGAGTCCATGCTGCTTATTCCAAGAATAAGAAGTGGATTTCTGCAACTCTACCTTAATAATTGTTAATGGACTTTTCCTTCAGGAAGTTATCCAAACCATTTTTAAACACAGCTATGCTAACTGTTTTCTCCATATCCTCTGGCAAAAAATTCCGGAGCTTAATTATTCGTTGAGTAAAAAAATATTTTCTCTTATTAGTTTTAATTGTATTAGTAACTTCATTGAGTGTCCCCTGGTCTTTGTACTTTTTGAAAGAGTAAATGATTGACTGATTAACGTTTACTCATTCCATTCCCTTCATTATTTTATAGATTTCTATCATATCTCTTCTTTTCTGTCTCCTCTCCAAGCTGAAGAGCCCTAACCTCTTAAGTCTTTCCTCATAGGGGATTTGTTCCATCCTTTTTACATTCTGGTTGCCCTTCTCTATACTGTTTCTAATTCTGCTATATCCTTTTTGAGACATAGTGGCCAGAACTGCACAAAATACTCAAGGTAAGGTTGCACCATGGAGCGATAGAGATGATGATCTCAGTTTTTCACGCAACACGCAGTTAAGACTTGGACTTCATTGCTGGAGGATGTGATAAAGGCATTCAGTTTAGCACAGAGCTTCCCAAATGGGGTCACAAAACCTCCAGCCGGGGTCACATGCCTCAAAGGGCAGTCTTCTCCAGACAGCACCAGCAGCAGAAGTAGTGGAAATCAGCATGGGATCTTTGAGATAGCATGCCCTCTCGGGTCCTGCAATGGTCCCGCCCTCGCTTGAATTTCCACGTTACCAGGAATCCATGTGTGAGGAGGGACTGGGGCCATTGCAGGGCCTGTGAGCTTTTTCTGGCTCACAGATTCTGTGCTGACTCTCATTATTAAAGCTGCTGCCAGTTGCAGATCAACATCAGGCATTGGACCAGCCATTGGGGAAGAGTGGGCAGAGTGAATACAGGTCTATGCAGGTTGTCACTTCTCTATCCTCTCTTATCACGGAACTTATCTAAGAGAAAAATGTTGCCCCTGTCATCAGCCTGCCCTCTCTTCCCATTAGCTGTCATCCACTTATCACCTGAGGCCCAAAGGAAAATGTTGCTGCTGATGCTAGTCAAGGAGATGTGTGGATGGGAGCTGTTTTGAAAGGAGGTATCGGATACAGGAAGGGTTTGAGGGTTGGATCAGTGGAGAGGGATTGGCTGTGGAAGGTGAGAGGGGGATGCAAGAAAGGAGCTAGGGGTGAGAGTATCAACTGGGGAGGTATGTGAGAAAAGAGAGGGAGAGGATGACATGATCAACTGGGGTTACAAAAATGGCTTGGAGATGAAAGAAGTTCAGTGGGGAGGATGTAAAAAGCTGGAGTGGGTGAGCGAGCGGCTAGGCTGGGAAGGGGAGAGTAATGGGGGATGTAAGAGGGGATCAGCTGGAGGGGCAGAGGTTGAGAGACCCTCTGGAGGGGGATAGAGGTTGAGAGAGGGGATCATTTTGGAGTGCAGGAATGGTGGTTGGAGGCGAACTACACCCTCGCTAATTAGGTTTGGTTGTCCTCTGGGGTCCTGTGAATTTTCAAGTGCTAAAATAGGGTCACATTGGCTAAAAGTTTGGGAAGCCCTGGTGTAGAGGGATTAAAAAAAAAAAAAAAGTTAACCAAGTAATCATGGAGAAATCCACTGCTTATCCTTTGGCATAAGTAGCATGGAATTTATCAACTGTTTAGTATCTGCTATGTACTTGTGACCTAGATTGGCTACTACTGGAAACAAGATACTGGGCTTGAAGGACCCTTGGTCTGACCCAGTATGGCAATTCTTATGTTCTCATCTCTCACCCACTCACCCCTATGCTCTCCCCTCCCTCTGGAAGCCTCTACCATATGACAAGAAACTCTTCCTGGCTTGTATGGATTTAGCAGTGAGTTCTTCTGATATAGTAGAACCAGATATTTCTGATGTTCTGGATAATTCTTTTAGAACTGGGATTTTATTTTTCACTGATTTATTCGGATAGCTCTCAAACAAAATAATAAAATGTCACTTTGAGAGAATCTATTCATAGACTTGCAAATTCCGTGGTCCAGAGAGGAAACTCACTCTCATGGGAGGAACAAGCCTGACTGTTCCTGGGGGAGAGAGGTTTTAGCGACTCCTCTTCCGTAATAAAATGTTAGTAGAAGGAAGCCAGCTGAAATATGCATTCTACACATCTGACTGTTTCTGGTTTTTGTTTTACTCTAGGTACCGGTGACATTTGAGGACATCTCTGTCTTTTTCTCCCAGGAGGAGTGGGGGTATTTAGATGAAGGGCAGAAGGAGCTTTACAGGGAGGTGATGAAGGAGAATTATGAGACCCTGAGCTCTCTAGGTAAGGACTTTATTATCTGTATTTTTAGTAGACACAGAAGATGATTTTATTGAAGGTGATTTGTGAATTCTTTCCTGGGTCAACTGCACACCAGAAATTTTCAAAAACAATTAAGACCACTCCTAGGTCTGCAGGATTATCAGAACCATTGGATCAACTTGTGTGTCTTCTAGGTCTCCTCCTCTTTAAATCATCCAGGGTCCTCCTGTCACTCTTCCCCACCCATTCTCTGATATGGACTACAACCACCAGCTCTTATGGAAACTCTCACTAGAGGATATATGACTTGAAGCAGAAGCAATATAAGGGGATTTCCTGGAATCTCTGACCCCAGCTCTGCGTCTGAGCTGATACCTCAGATTTATTGGATCTTTTGACTTCAGACCCCTCCTGGTGGTCAGTCCAAGCTTTTATCCCACCCTTGTATTATGAATGGAGATCTATTTGGGAAAAGCCACAGATACACCTTTTAGGCTGATTCAAACTTCAAACCCTGCAGCACCTGCACATTATGGAGCTCATGACTTGCATAAAGAGACTTTGCTTAGAATTGGCTCTGACTTTGAGCTTGGCCACCTGGGCTAGAAATTTGAGAGGATTCCTCCATAACTTGTTCTTATCCTGAGAGAAGGACAAAGATCTCATAATACCTGAGCAGTAAGGCTTAGCCTGGAGAAGATCACAAACAAAATAATCCCCAGATATGACCAGCAGAAGTAACTGAGCTCTGGTCTTACCTTTTGAATTTATGAGCAGCAGGGTCTCTGGAACTCTTCCTGACCCTTTGGAATGTTTTGGTGGCCTCCAGGATTAAGTACTTCTTCCTAACTCTGGAAGGCACTGAACTAGGGAGAACCCAGCATTAATGACTTTGGTTTGTATAGTAAGCAGGAGACCTGACTCCCTCCCTTCATGACACAAGCTGATATGGAGAAATAGGGAGTTAGGTCACACCATCGCTGGAGCATTGTCTAACATTGGAGGCAGAGGTCATACTTCTCCCATGTGACAATATTCCTGCTTGAAACCTGGGGCCTTGGAGGCCTCATTCATGGATCTCTGCTGGAGGGTCCTTGATACAGGACTTTAACATCCATTCAATGGAAAAACTGCACTCTTGAGTGCAGAGAAATAATCTAGCAAAATACCACAGAAGAGAATGAATAAATATAATGTGAAAATCAAATGTTCTTTATTTATTTATTTTTAATTTTTATATACCGGAATTCCTGTATGCAATACAAATCAATCCGGTTTACAAGTAACGAAAAGGTTGCCCTGGTCTTGGGGTTAGACCGGGGTTTTTTTACATGGAACACAGAACAATAACTAATCAACCATTGAACATTATTTCAGGGAATATTGAAAGTAACAATAAAATTTAACAAATTTAAACATAATAACATAATAACAAATAAACTTATTCGTGTATTGAATAGTATGTATGTGTTCACCTTTTTACAAGGAACTTTAGTAGCGTAAATGGTCTGCAGTAAGCGGTAATATAAAGGTGAATATTGAATGTTAAATAGACATGCGAATAAGCAAGGACGGGTATGCAATTAAGTGACAAGGTGTTAGAGACACCCTGCAAAGGTTGGATCTGAAAGTCAGGAGGAGGTGCCTAGTTACACTCTGGGAGTTGGAACGCTTGCCTGAAGAGCCAGGTTTTTAATCCTTTTTTGAACTCTGGTAGATTGGGTTCGAGTCGTAGGTCTGGTGGTAGCGCATTCCATTGGTTTGGTCCCGCCGTGGAAAGTGCTCTTTTTCTTAGTGTTGATTTGGCAGGAGCTGCGACTAATGTGCCTTTGTAGGCGCTTCTGATGGGTCTGGCAGATAAGTGTGGACGAAGTTGGGTTTGTAGAGATATAGGTGCGACGTTATGAATTGCTTTATGAATGATGGTTAAGGCTTTATATAGGATTCTCTGTTTGGGTAGCCAGTGGAGGTTGCACAAGATGGGGGTAATATGGTCTCTTCTATTAGTGTTAGTTAGGATTCTGGCTGCGGCATTTTGTACCATCTGTAGGGGTTTGATGCTGTTGGAGGGGAGGCCAAGTAAGATTGAGTTGCAGTAATCAAGTTTCGAAAAAATAATGGATTGAAGGACGAAGCGAAAGTCATTGAAGTGAAGGAGTGGCTTCAGTTTCTTGAGGACCTGTAGTTTAAAGAAGCAATCCCTGGTGGTTGTGTTTATGAATTTTTTTAGGTTAAGTTGGTTGTCAAGCCATGCTCCTAGATTCCTGACGTCCGCAGAGAGCTCCATGTTTAAAGATGTAGTTTGTGTCAGGATAGATGTGTGGGTGTTCGGGTTGTGTGAAATCAGTAGCAACTCTGTTTTGCTGGCGTTTAGAATCAGGTTCAGGCTGGAGAGTAGTTGTTTAATTGGTTGAAGACAGTTCTCCCAGTAGGCGAAGGTTTTTTGAATAGATTCTGTGATGGGGATGAGGATCTGGATGTCGTCTGCATAGAGGTAATGAGTAAGTTTGAGTTGTGATAGCAAATGGCAGAGGGGGAGGAGGTAGACGTTGAACAGGGTGGGAGAGAGGGATGAACCTTGAGGTACGCCTTGGTCTGATAGGATGGGGTCAGATTCCTTGTTATTAATTCTGACCTTGTAAAACCTGTTTGATAGGAATGATTTGAACCAACTGAGAGCTGTGCCTTTTATTCCTATGTTTGATAGTTGTTCTAGGAGTTGTGAGTGATTTACCGTGTCGAACGCTGAGGATAGGTCTAAAAGGACCAGTAAGAATGACTGTTTTTTCTCCAGGTTCAACAGTAAATTATCAGTGAGAGAAATCAAAAGTGACTCTGTGCTTAGTGATTTTCGAAAACCATATTGTGCAGGGGAAAGAATGTTGTGCTCCTCGAGATATTCTGAAAGTTGTTTATTTACGACTTTTTCCATCAGTTTGGAGATCAGGGGCAGGTTTGCAATGGGTCTGAAGTTAGCTGGGTCCGTTAGTGATGCAGTTGGTTTTTTCAGTAGGGGTTTGATGATTGCAAGTTTTAGTTGATTAGGAACTGTGCCCATGGCTAAAGAGGTGTTGATGATTTCTGCAATAGGTTTTGCGACTGTGCTAGGGATGGCGGTGAGCAGATTGGTAGGAAGTGGGTCCGAGGGATGTGCAGATGGTTTAATTTTTTAAAGTAAATTTTCAATCTCCATGGCGGATGTGGGCTCGAAAGATTCTAGACTTGAATTCAGAGTGGGTTGGTATGTGCTATGAGGTGTTGGAGGAGTTTGGTAGGTTGTAAGGGAGCGAGTAAGGTTTGAGATTTTTGTTTTGAAGTGGGTGGCTAATTCATTTGCCTTGCTGAGCGCTAGTTGGTCTGGAATAGATGGTGGTGTTGGTTTGGTGAGAGATGATACGTAAGAGAATAAAGCTTTCGAGTCGAAGATGAAGTTATGAATTCTTTTTGCGTAGAAGTCCTTTTTTGTTTTGTGTATGGCGTTTCTGTAGGTGTTGAGGGTGGCTTTGTAGTCCAGTCTGGATGTGGGTGTAGGGTTGTTTCTCCAGCTTTGTTCTTTGTTTCGTAATTTTTGTTTTAGGGTTTTGAGTTCCGGGGTGAACCATGGTTTTCTGTTGTCTCGTGCCGGTTGGATTACTTTTGAGGAGGTTGGGCAGAGTTGATCCGCTATTTTTTGTAACCATGTGGTTACAAAAATCCGCTATTCTTTGTAACCATGTGGTCATTGGGCCCAGCGCAGCACTGGTTATCTCCTGATAAGAGGTGGTAAATAGTACTGAATGAAGGTTATGGTTTATAGATTCCCTAATGATGGCTCTGCTGACTGTACCCCTGACCAATGCCCAAAAGCTAAGAATTGACATTTCATCAGTTCTCTCGCTATACCTGGTGCACGTGAGATGGATCCAATCTGGGAGAGATTTGTGGAGATCTACTGAGGCGAACACAGAATGTGTAGCACCTGATAAATATTCATCAGCTATTCAGATGAGCCAGTTAGAAGGATAAACATATATATCTGACTAACTTGGCTGGGATATTCAGTGGTATTGCTGTGCCGCTGTATATACCCAGCTAGCAGTTCTAAAGTTAGCTGGATCTAGCTAAACTGAGCCAGATAAGGCTGAATATCTACACTTATCTGGCTAAGTTTGCTCAATAAGTAGCTCTGCCCAGGATTGCCTCCGTCTAACTCCGCCAGTTACCCTGATAAAAAGTTATTTAAATACCAGCCACCGAACGTGTCAAATGTTAAAATGGCTCCACTTCACCAGATATGTCTGAACTTATCCAGCTAATTGGCACTGAATATCAGCGGGTATTCCATCCTACTATCTATGGAAAACATCATATAAGGAAAGCAAACTTGCTTTTTCCGTCGATAAGCAGCATGAATTAGCCATTACATATAGAGTCCCAAGTTGAGGATTGCACTGGAGCATTTATTGTAAGGCAACCCAGATTCCACCTAGGAGAGTAGACTGCGAGTACAGATTAAGCAAAACTGCCTGTCCAAATTTGCCTGTCCTTGAGAGGTTTCCAGGCATTAATGGGATGTAAAGGCATGAACTTTGTGGATATCTTCAAGAGGCACTTTCGTAGATGAGTATTGGAAGAGGCCATAGCTCTCTCCTGATGAGCTTTGACAGAGTTTCTGACCTGTAAATTTGCTAAGATGTAGCAGTGCTTAATGCATTCTGCTATCCATTTGGACAGTGTATGTTTGATGTGTGACTGGCACCCCTAGTCTGTTAGGGTCGTATGACTTGAACAACTGAGAAGATGACAATGTAACTGAGTTTGGTTTTTGTAATAATTCAAGGCTTTTTTGCAGTACAAGGTATGAAGGGTTATCTCTCCTTCATGGGCATTAGGTCCTAGAGAGAAGGTAGGTAAGATGATGGATTGATTGATTTGAAAAGCTGAGGCAACCTTTTGGCAGAAACTTCTGATGAGTACAGAGCACCACCCTGTTGTGGAAGAACTGCTTGTACGATGCACAGTGAATGAGCTTGGAGTTTGCTGACTTTTCCAGCTGATGTAACTCTCATCAGGAACAGTACTCTCCATGTCAAGAATTTAAGGGAAGATGACGTCAACAGTTCGAAAGGAGGCTTTGAGTTGAAAAAGGACAACATTCAAATCTCATGGAACCAGCAGTCTTTGCACTGGAGGTTTCATATGCCATGGCTTTCTCATGAATTTAGATATGAGTGAATGAGTAGAAATTGGTTTACTTTCCACTAGAACATGGTATGCTGCATGGGCTCTGAGATGTACATGAACTTAAGATGTGGCAATATCTGAATCAGAAAGGCAGAGTAATTACCTTAGCAAATGCTTAGGTTCACAAGAGAATGGCTCTAAAGTGTTTTGTGAGCACCGCCTGGAATATCTGTTCTAATTGAAGGCATAATTTAGTCTAGTTGATGGCTTCCTGAGCACGAATAGTATGTCTACTATTTCTCTGGGTAAATTGAGATTCACAATTATTGAGAGCTCAAAATCCAAGCCATTAGATTGAGGGCTGGGAAGACTGGGATGATAAAGCGTCCCTTCAACTTGAGTTCACAATGCAGGATCTATTCCCAGATGTATAGGAGGACTGCTGGAAAGTTAACTAGAGATGCACACCATATTTGTTTTGGCCAGGCTGGAGCTATGAGGATCTGATGAGTGTAATTTGATAGATGCCTCTGCATCATTCTGGTGATGGAAGCGGTACAGAGAAAGGCGACCAGGAAGGTGGATGGTCTTCATCGGATGACGTACGAGGAGAGATTGAAGAATCTAAATATGTACTCCCTGGAGGAAAGGAGGAGCAGGGGTGATATGATTCAGACTTTCAGATACTTGAAAAACTTTAATGTTCCAAAGACAACGACAAACCTTTTCCGTCAGAAAAAAATCAGCAGAACCAGAGGTCACGAGCTGAGGCTCCAGGGAGGAAGACTAAGAACCAATGTCAGGAAGTATTTCTTCACGGAAAGGGTGGTGGATGCCTGGAATGCCCTTCCGGAGGAAGTGGTGAAGTCTAAAACTGTGAACGACTTCAAAGGGGCGTGGGATAAACACTGGGGATCCATCAAGTCTAGAGGGCGTGAATAAAGTGGAGGCAGCAAAACACTGCACAGAGCGGCAGTAGCCACAGAGGCATTCAAACACTGCACGGAGCGGCAGTAGCCACAGAGGCATTCACGGAGCGGGATGCCAGTGGCCAGTAGTTAGTGTTCCACCTTCACGGAGCGGAAGGATGGAGGGCTGCTATCTCCAAAAAAATAAAAAAACAAACAAAAAAAATAAAAAGAGGGGTGGGTAAGAGTATGGGGTAAGGGTGTGGCCTGCTTGTTACAGCAGATGCTACCCCTAATTGAGCTGGATGTCTCTTGGATGCAGATACGGCGCTGCTCTCTAAATTGGTGGTGGGGTGGAGGGGGAATTAGGGCTGGAGGGTACTGGAAGCCAATAGTAACAGGTGGGAGAGAGAAAAAGGGAAAAAAAAATGGATAAAGTGCATAGCTTGCTGGGCAGACTGGATGGGCCGTTTGGTCTTCTTCTGCCGTCATTTCTATGTTTCTGTGATCAATGGTATCTGCGGAAAATCGTACAATAGGCTTGTTCCCAGTCGAGTAGAAAACCATACTGAGCTAGCCTGAGATTGCTGGTTAGAACTGAGCAAAATTGATTTTGTTTCCTGTTTTGTTCTGAGGTGAAGAGATCCAGAGATGGCAGACTCCATTCAAATGTCTGTCTGCTACTGATTTCTGTAGCGATCACTCATGTAGACTAAAAACTCTGCTGAGGTGGTCTGTCAGCGTGTTGGAGATCCCTGGCAGATAAATGGCTTGTAATGCAGCTCAATTCTTGGCTGCCCAATCTCATGTTCTCCGTGCTTCGTGTTGACATACAACATTGTGACTTGGTTGTTGATTTGAATTAGGATCCATTTTCCCTGAAGAAGATCAATGGTATCAATGGTATTTTTGTTAAGTTTCATACTATATTTGTTGTTGTATTGGGAAATGTTCTCTACTTTGTTACTCTCTGCCTTTACCCACATTGTTAATTGTAAACCGGGTTGATGTGATTCCTATCATGAAACTCGGTATATCAAAAATAATAAATAAAATAAATAAATAAATAAGATGCACATACACTGAGAGAGCATATCTTAATGCTCTTAACTTTAGTAAGTTGATCCGACACAGACTCCTTGAGACCAAGTGCCCTGGATTCAAAAGGATCTTGTATGAGCCCTCCATCCTTTAGTGAGGGCATCAATTGCTAGTGATAATTGATGAGGAAGCACTCAGAGGGGGCTCACTGATGTCCCCTGTGACCCATATTACTGTCGATGGTGGTTGAGTTAGCTGATCCCATTGAGAACTCAGGCCCCATTGAAGGTAATGGATATGGAGGTGGGAGAGCGGGACCACATGGATGGCTGCTGTCATGTGTCCTAAGACCATCAACAGTGCTTTGGCTGTTAAGCATGGGAGAGTAGAGTAGCTTGTGGATGAGTTTGTGCATGATGTTGGCTCTTTCTGAAGGGCAGAATACTTTCTCCAGTAGGGAGTCTATCCATCCCCTAATAAACTTGAACTTCTAGGTGGGAACTATATTTGATTTCTCGAAATTGATTAGGGAGCCCAATTGTTGAAAGACAAATTTGCAGCACCTTACTACCTCTCCTCTCTTCTCTCTCTCTCTACACCCCTCCTCGTGCACACCGCTCGTCGGATAAGTCACTCATTCCTCCTGCATGGCCATGTACTTGAATTATTCTTCCTGAGCTGGTGTGTCATGCTCCTTCTCTTGCCATGTTTAAATCCTATCTAAAGACCCACCTGTTTGAAACCACTTCTAAATTTTATGCCTGATTGCTTTTAGTCGTTAACTAACTTTCTTTTCTTTTTGACCATTTTCTTGCTCTATGAAAAACCCTGTCTCTTGTCCTATATGTTTGTCTTACTAGATTGTAAGCTCTACTGAATAGGGACTGTCTATTTGTGCCTTTGTACAGCACTGCGTATGTTGTTCAGCACTATAGAGATGTGTAGTAGTATAGTAGTAGTAGTATGGTGGTGGTCGTGGTCTTATGCAGGGAACAGAATACTTTCTCTTGCTAACTTACTGTGACTAGCCAGTTGTCCAGGTACAGGAAATGATGCAGATGCTGCTACCACTTGAGGCATTTGTAAAGACTCTCTGAGTTCCAAATAAGCCAAATGAGAGTACCTTCTATTGGCATACAAAAGAATCCATCTGAAAGCAAAGGTAGCACCAATGAGCAGGGTGGATGGGAATGTGAGAATATGCATCCCTTCTGTATGTAAGGGAGAATTGTGCTGAGGGAATTCATTTTGAATTTCTCTCTTGAGTAGATATGTAAGTGTCTCAAGTCCAGAGTGGACCTCAATTCTCCTGACTATGGGAATGAGGAAATATTGGGAGTAGAAGCTCTGTACAGGGATTGGTCAAAAATTGTGCCCAGGTTGGGAATGAGTCTGCTGCGTTGTTTTTGGTTGATGATGTTTCCGCTGTCGACGTCTGGCCAAAGTGGCTGACACTGAGCTGGAAAAGACAGCAGATATTACTTGCTGAAAAGATCAGTAGGGCTGCTTGTATGAGTAGAAGAAACGTCTTGAAGTACAGAGCTGTTCGAGTGGCATCAAGAGAGATTGCACTGCTGCGTTCTGATCTTTACTCTGAGTGACTATTTCTCTGAGATTCTCACCAAAGTTTGTCACCTAAACAATGTAGGTCAGCCAACTTCTCGTGGATATCTTCATGTATGTTGCTTACTCTAAGCTAGACTATACATTGAGCCCTGATTGAGGCTGAGGAGATACATGAAACTGAGTCAAATGATTCATACCCAGATCTGAGAAGGTAAAGGATGCCCTCTTCTGCATCCAGAAGTGGTTGGGAGATAAGTCCTGCCTTCCATAGGCTGTAGGAAAGGCTTTAGCATCTGGATGCAGTTGTGAATGTTTTGTACACATAAAATTGGTGGATAATGAAGTGAGCAGAAAGCATGGACTTTGAATAACTTTCTTGCTGAAATTGTCAAGAAGTCTATGATCTTTCCCTGGAGATGAGTTTGAGTGAATTCTGATCTTTTTTGTTTTATTCATAGCAGACTTGACCACTACAGACTGGTAGGGTAGTTGGATGATGCTGAATCCTGGAGACTTCCAAATTCTGTATTTAAGGTTGTTTCCTCACCATGGGAATTCCAGAAATAGGAGTTTCCCACATCTTCATTTGCTATATATTGAGGATGCTGAAAACTTGGAAGGCGTCAGGATGTCCAGTATTTGAAGTAGACTGAGTAATTCCAAGTGGGGGTCTTTTGTCTTTAAGGACTTAGATGCCAAGTGTTTTTCCCATCTATTCCAGAAACTGAGTAGGTGAGGTGTTGTCAAGAGAGTCCAGAATTAGGTCAGAAGGTATACCTATAGCGTTGTCTTCTGAATGTATTGGCAGAGCTCACTTATCCAGGACTTCACTGATAAACAAGGTGAACCAGGAGGTTTTTCTGGCTGCCCCTGTGTGGATACACCTCGAACCGACTGCACTCTGCTGCTAGAGAGTGTTGTGATAATGAACCCTGAATGTTGATGTGTTTATGCAAATAGGTGCGATTGGAACTTTGGTCTGAGTAAGCGTCACGGTAATGGTGGAGAGGGCGGTTGGATCGTTCCTTATCTCTTCTTAGGAGAAACAAAACAATTTCCCGTCAAACTTGCATTCTTGTCTAGTGATTGATATGTCCACTGACATGGTGTGGATGGTGGAACGTCCTCTTTGGATACTAGGAGAGTTTCCTGCATCTGAATAGGCTGTTTATTAGAAATAAGCAGAACTGTGGAACATACCAGATCCAGTATTTCCGAGCGAACACCTTCCAATAGAATTCTTGAGTGAGGATTCTCGTTATGGAGGGGCAGAAGTGACACGATCTCTTCCGCTGCTTTAAAGAGTTGTTGATAGAGCAGCCTGATGGGCCTGGTGATGGAACTAATGTGTCAATAGCTTTAATGGAGTGTAACACATGGATACTTTAGAAGAACATGACTTTGATTTCTCTAATGGTTCTTAAGTAAGTCACGTAAAGGAAGCCAGTCAAATTGAGGATGTCTCAATGCGAGGATCGATAGTGTTAGGATCACGCTGTGTGTTCTTGCACTGTGCATTCTCAGTTCATGCATTGGAGGACCAGATGCATCATGCAATTAGTGTGTGGAGGCATGAAGATGCACCAGTGAAGTGCAGGGCGCAGATATGGTGGGCTTTGGTGCAGCGTGCATTCAGAGCATTGGCCTATGGATGGAGTGCTTTGATGGTCTGTGTGTAGTGTGCCGATGCACCTTCTGCCGCTGGCGCCAGTGATGACTGCTTCGATGGTGGCAATGCACCATAATTTGAGTGCTTGTGTTCCTGCAATGCAGGATCTAATGACCCTAATAACTGCTGCTGCTGCTTCTTTGATACAGGGCAGGGACATTTCTCCATCCCATGGCTTTGGCCTGAGCTGATTTGGGAATCTTTGAGAAGCTCCTGCTCCACTCTGTTCCTGGTGAGGTAGACTGTACTGCAGGAAGAGGATCTGCTGCGACTCTGAAGAGGTTTATGCAGCTCCTTGCTTCAAATTACCCTGGAACGTTGGAAATGCAAGGACATCTGTACACAGGCATAGCAATTTTCCTGGTTATGATCTGGCCCATGGTACTGATAGCAGAGGTCATGGCCATCGAGGAGTAACATTACCTTGCCACAGATGTAATTTTTAAAACTGCTCACCATTGGTTTTTATTTCTGGCCTGATATGTTGAGGAGGCAAGGCCTCTGGAAAAAGTGGTTTTTTTTAAAGTACCATTGAAAAGTGCTGTTCTGGGTACTATAGAGGCAGCAAGACAACTCTAAAAGAATATACTGAGGCAGAAATTGCAAATTTTAAAGGTAAGACTAAAAGTATGAGGAGAGACTGAGTGCACATTTGTGCTTGGACAAAGAATGACTGAGGAGGCTCATGAGGCAACGCCTGCATGGCAAAAAGCTCCACTAGCTTGTTCGATGTAGCTGGATGATGTCCCCCACAGATCCTGGCTAATTTAGCCTGCTTACCAACAGAAAACACAGTACTCCTGATGAGGTCTCACCAATGATTTATAGATTTGTCTTCTGGTTATACTTCTCTCTCTGTCACCTGGCACTCCTGACTCTTGCTCACTCCCTTGTGATAATGTTTGGTCAGCGTAAGGTCATTTGTTGTGATGACCCTCGCATCCCTCTACTTTATGGAATAATAGAATCTCGCTGTCCCTCCCCTATCGTGTGCTGCTTCTCTGAGCATTGCTGCTCTGCATTATCCAGTGAAAGTGAGAGAAATATCTCTCTCTCCTCTTTTTTTTATCCCTAGAAACAGGTCATCACAGGGTAAATCCTGATGTATTACTGAGGATTAAACAGGTGGAAGAGCCATATGTCTGGGATCCCCAGGAGTCAGGAGAAAGAGAAGTTACTCAATCATACATAGGTGAGTAATAAATACTGTACAGACTAGGCACAGGATGATTTGGAGAGAGATCCTGAGAAACTCATCTGCAGGTTTAGATCTCTTTACTGAGGAGCAGAAGATGTATTCATCGTTTTATTACTTTTATTGAAGTGAGGCAGCAGAGCCATACATTGAGATTTGAGAGGCCCTTCTTAGTAACACACCCCGGGGGTCACAGATACAAATGGGACCAGTGAGCTGCTGAGAGATTATTCACATTTGGTTCCTGGTTGCAGCAGATCATGCCTCTCCCTTGCATTTCTGTAGCTGAAATGCAGGACTCTGTACTTTTTTGTGCTGACTGTTAATTTTTCTGCCCAATCTGGGTTGAACTCCAAATAAATTTGGATGTTAGCTATAGAAATAAGACACATCAATCCCGCTGTTTTTATTATCTTTCCCAATGGCTGCAAATAAATATTAATTTGTTTTTATATATCAGTGTTCGATTTGCATATCACATCGTTTTACATATAACTTAAAAAGTGCAGGAAGTCAAGCATTTCCTTTTGTTTGGTACAGAGAACATTAGAAACTGTAACGTGAGGCGTAACAGTAACATGATTAAAAACGATGGTGGTAATAGTAATAAACAGTTAAATGACATTTGTGATCGTAATAAATAATATGGTAGCAATAGTAATAAACAATAAATAACATTTGTAATCATAATAAACAGCAAGTAACATTTGATATAGGGTGTATCTGTAGCAGTGGCATGGGGAACATGTTATGTATACATATATGGTGAGTCTGAGACTGTGTTAATATGTTACAATATTAGCTGTTAGGGAGAAACATTATGGGTTATGACCTGATAGATATAGCATAAAGGCTATAGAGTGGATAGACATTTTCCTAGCGTGTAGCAGATGGACTCAGGACCAATGGGTATAGTGTACTCCTGATAGCAGTTGGAGATGGATCAGATTTCAATCTGACGTCAGCCCCTAGTACATATACCCCTGCAGGAAGTGCAGATCCTCAGTATTCTTCCGTCTCCATAGCAGTTAGGGACTCTATGCACGCTAGCACAGCGTTAAGAGTAAGTTTTACCAAACAAACCCAAATTAAGAAGAAATCTTACCTCTAAGGACGAGCCCCGCTCTCTTGCGGTGACACCCGTTGGGTCCCTCCCCCAGTCCAGATTCCCGAGGCGATTTACATGGTCCCTCGGAGGTAAGCCTCGGTCCGGCGGCCGACCTTCAGCGGGGACCTAGCCGCCGACATCGGGTGAGGCTGAGAAGCAGCAGGTGCAACCTCAAGCGCGGCGGTGAAGGTAGTTGCCCTCTTCCCCTGCAGCCGGAGACTGCCCAGAACGAAACTGGGAAGCGCCAACAAGGTAAGGTAGAAATCTATTTTTAAAATTCTCCGGTCTCCGAAGCTCGAGGAGACGCACAGGTAACCAGCCGGGACCAGTGCCCCCGGTTGATCGGCCCTAGCTGAGCCAGACCCCGGTCGGATCTGAGAGTCCTCCCACGTGGAGACTCTCCGAGGTAGTCGCTATATTGCCCGCGTGGTAGCTGTCGCCATCTTAGCCTGTTCGTCGCCTTGTCTGCCGTCTCGATCCGTGCGCACACAGGTGAGCCGTGCGACCAAAATCCTTGTGCGCATGCGCACAAGTGCTGAGTGCACAAGTTAGGCCCGTGTGCACAACCGCGCGCACATCGCTGGATACACGCGCACTAATCCTACATGCGCATCTTCGACGCACAACTGTAATGTACGCACACAAACCATGGCCCCACCTGAAAATAAGCCCAAAGCTCAATGCCTCTGCCCAGCAGGCCACATTAGAGCGGTACAACATGAGGAGGCCACGGCCCTGTGCATTCACTGCGAAGAGGTCCTAGGGGACCCAACTCATGGCCCTTCCCAGCCGTACTGGACCCCACCCCTTCCAGCGGTACGCCGGACCTGGCACCACACAGCGGCCCCCCCCCCTCAAACAGGGCTCTCCAGGGACACGGCGCCCCTTAGCCTAGACCCAACTTCTATCTCCTGGGTGGAGTTCTTCAAAGGTCTGCATACCTTCGTCCACATGCAACCGGGTCCTCCTTCAATGCGGCCACAGGCACCACCAGAGGAACCCAACATACCAGGGCCCTCTAAGCCCAGGGAGTTGAGCCCCACCACCCAGAAGCCCCACCTTCGGGGACACAGACGTCTCTGAGGAGAAGCCAGAACCCCTGGAGGAAGGGGAACTCCCTCTGGGGACAGAGCCCCACCGAACCATGAGACGATTCTTCACCAAGGACGAACTTCCAGACCTAGTCATGCAAAGCCTGAAAGAGCTTGCCATCCCGGGCACAAGCGCCTCGGGGGAACCTAAGCCAAACCCACTTTTGGAGGGACTTAGTCAGACCTCACGTCACTTCCCACTATTACAAGCAGTCCAGCAACTTATTGACCTGGACTGGGAGGCCCCAGAACCCACATTCAAAGGGGGCCGGGCTCTGGCAACCATGTACCCTCTGGAGCCCGCCGCCAAAGATCTCCTGGCATGTCCGAAAGTGGATGCCATGGTCGGTGCGGTCTCGAAGTGCACTACTATCCCAGTAGAAGGTGGAACAGCGCTCAAGGATACTCAAGACACAACTGTCTTGAGTATCCTTTTAAAATCCGCCCCTCAATCTATTAGTCAAGACCAATGCTGCAATCTATTCACTCAAGCTTTCCCTGAGAGCTAAAATCTGGTGAAGCGACAGACGATATACCTACCTCTGTACATATGTTCCTGATTTATGGTTCCCAGTTTACATTTAATTGAGTTTATGAAAGTTCTCTTTAATAGTTTTCCTGTATACTTGAGTTAATGTATTCTGCCTTGAGGCGACTGTTTTAATGTATTTCCGCCCTGGAGGTGACTGTTCAGTTCCTTGTAAACCGGTGCGATATGTATTCTTTACAGGAACATCGGTATATAAAAATTAAAAATAAATAAATAAATAAGACAGACGTCTGGAATCCATCCTCAAACAGTCCTTTGACGTTTCCGCTATGTCTTTACAGATCGCGGCCTGCTGTACCGTGGTGACACGCACCTGCCTGGCACAAGCCAGAAACAACACTCCGGGGGAAGCCTGGAACCAGCCATATCATTTCTCGCGGACGCCGCTTCGGATCTGGTACGCATGGCAGCTAGAAGAGTCTCATCTGCAGTGGCAGCCAGAAGACAATCTGGCTCCGAAACTGGTCGGCCGACGCATCCTCCAAAACAAGACTCACAAGGATGCCCTTCAAGAGACAACTCCAATTTGGAAGCGAATTAGAGAAACTAGCTAACAAGTGGGGCGAGTCCCCACTGCCGCGGCTACCAGAGGACAGGAATAAGAGAAACCAGCGTTCCCTGTACGTACCCGGATCAGTCCAGACTGTGGGTTGAGCCTCCTTTCCAGCAGGTGGAGACAGACTAAAACTTGAAGGATATCCTATATGAGGACAGAGCCTATGCTATAACCCTTTAGTATTCGTCTGTCTCCAGCAGGTGTTAGCAGCTCACCCTTCGTTCTCTGCTTAGGCTAGTCAGCCTTTCCTTCTTCTTTCCTTATGGATCAAGCAAGTACTTATTCTGTTCTTCTTTGTATTAAAAGACATTTTTTCTTTAGTGACTTTTTCTTTTTCTTCCATGTGGGAGACTGATCCGTCTCCCAGCTCTTGCCGGTCTCAGGGGGGCTTTGCCCCTTGTGCGCTACATAGCCTGAGTCCGTATCTGCTTCCAGGTGTGGGGACCGGGTCTCGTCTCCCCCCCCCCCCCCCGGCTGTCGAGAGGGTTTACAACCCGACTGCTGCGCTCAGTAAAAAAAAAAAAAAAAAAAAAGTTCAACATTAGGAATTTTCAATTTCCAGTTTTAAACATACGTTACAGGTATTCCCGTTCCTCTAACTTATTTGCAGCAGCAGACCAGTATTTTTTCTCTTTTCTGGTCTCAGGAGGCCTTGAACCGGCAGCCAGACAGGCAGGAGTCAGCAGGTTTCCCCCCTGCTTCACTCCTGGCTTCCAGGCTGTGAATCAAACTTTTTCTCTGCAGCCTTTTTTTCTTCAGAGCGGCTCTCTGTTTGCGCGGCAGGTAGCCTGCCTCTTCTCTGCCAGCCCCCTTCGAGTTTTTTTTTTCGAGGGGGGCTCTTCTATGCCTCCCTGTCGGGTGGGGAAGGTCCCTCCTCGGCAGGGAAGGCTAATTTAGCCCGGGGATCGAGTCCCCAAAGCTTGGCCGTTCCTGGGTTGGGAAAACCCGGGAACGGTGGCCATTTTGAACTTTTTATCAGCTCCATTTTCGGAACTCCCTGGGGCTGGGGGACCGATTTTTTTTTTTTTTTTTTTTTTTTTAAAAGCTACACCCCGATTTGAGCCCCCCCAGGATGGGTTCTTTGTCACCCCCTCGCTTCCCCTCCCCCACTCGGGATTTTTTGGCTCTTTTTTTTCTTCTGCATCTCCCCTCCTCCTGCGTAGATCCCCTTTAGCAAGCATGCAGGGGGAGGTGGAAGGTCCCCCCTCGCCCCCCCCCCCCCCCTCCGGGTCACAACAATATTAAAAAAAAAATAATAATAATATATATATATATATCAAAAAATACGGCAACGTATTATGTATTGTATGTGCTTACCGTATAGTATACACAAAAAAAACCCCAAAACCGAAATGTTTGGAGAGAAAAGAAAAGCACTATTGCTTCTAATATTCTTCATCCAAAAAAAACTACTTCATTTAGTTAAAAATTATTATACTTTATTGAAAATGTAACATAGTATAAATTTTACTTTTTTTGTAAAATGTACCAACATCTAAAAATTTTTTTTAACTTATATTAAACCTCAATATCAATATCCACAAACGTGCAGTTTTAAATACAACTGGTGTTTGCCCTCAACTCTATGCTACCTCTAATCTCAATCTGTCCCTCAATCACCCAGATGACTCCAAAAATCTTTTTTCAATGTCACTGTTGGTCTTCTTTGGTGGGAAACACCTCTGTGTTTTCAAAAAAACAGCCTAAACAGTATGTGGCTAAATATGAGGAACAACATATATATCCTTCAATACATTGGTCTAGCATTCCGTTTTGGGTCAGATTTATTGACGACATTTTTTTCATTTGGACAGATACCCAACAAGCATTGAAAGAGTTTGAACTATGGATGAATAGTCAGGATCCGAATTTACAATTTACTTTCAATTTTCATGAAAAGTCCATTTCTTTTTTGGACCTACAGGTGTTTAAGCAAGATCACCAGTTGGTAACATCTATTTTTGTCAAACCCACTGACCGTAACAATTTGCTGCATTTTCAGAGTTTCCACCCACAAAATCTTTGATTCAACATCCCTGTGGGCAATTCTTGAGATTACGGCGTTTATGTGCCTCCACTGAGGAATATAAGAAGCAAGCAGGAACTATGAGAAATAAATTCTTGGCGCGAGGTTATCCATCTAAAACAGTGAAGAAGGCATACAAACGGGGACTATATGCAGATCGAGCGTTATTACTCCAAACTCGCCATCAGGCTGAAAATGATCGGATAGTCTGTGTGTTACCTTTTTCCCAGAGGACACCCAGTATCCAAGATATCATTTTACAACATTGGCATGTTTTGACTTTTCATGAGTGTTTACAGCATAGACCCCTTTTTGCTCGTACCAGAGGACGTAATTTACGTGATCTGTTAGTACACTCAGATATGCAAATGATACAAATAGAAGAAATATCAGGACAGTATACTTGCCAGAGATGTTCAGTTTGTAAACATGTCTTAGTGACAAAAGTTTTTCAACATCCAACATTACCATATAGACAGATTTTGAGGGCACATTTTGACTGTAACACAGCTAAATTTGTTTATGCAATCAAATGTCCATGTGACAAATTATATATAGGTCATACCAAACTGTCCATACGCACTCGAATAATACAACATAGAAGTTGTATACATACTGGCAAGGTTGATTCTCCATTGGTGAAACACTGGCAAGAGTTTGGACATACAGAGGAGCAATTAAAATTCTGTATTTTACAACAATGACAGAATCGCAGGGGGGGAAATATCTCACAAGATTTGCGACAAACGGAGCAAAGATGTATTTACTATTGGCAAACAATAACACTGAAGGGATTAAATACCATGATAGAATGGGAGGCATTCATTTAAAAATTCAACAGAGATTGGAAGGATTGGATCATAGAGATCTATAAAATTCAATGAATTGGTTTCGCCGTGAGAAGATGGGGTTTTGGTTAGGTGAACAGGGTTGTTTAGTAATTAGTGGGAGAGCTGAGTAATACGCCTTTGATAATATCAAATAGAGCATATAGTTAAGTACTCTGTATGGCAATATAGGGAGTTAGTGGTGGTTTGAGGGCTTTTCTGATATGGTGGGTAAGCCTGGATAGGATATAGCAGGGAAGCTGAGTGATTGGTGGTTTCGGCAGAGTTGTAGCTTGATTGGGAGTGTTTAAAAATAGGGGAGGAGCATAAATAGGCGGTTTGAAGGTGGCGGTCCGACCAAGAATTTAGCTGGAGAGTCCGTAAGCAGCCGCACAGACGGCAAGGGTGAGTGTTGTTTATAATATACAGTGTGGATAAGAGTGCTTACTAAAGGAATGCCCTTTATAATATGAGTTCTTTTACTCTTTCTTTTTCTGGTATAGTACGTATATAAAACCTTAAAAGATTCGAACTTTATTGGGTTTTCCCTGATCAAGATAAGTCCAGAGTTGAAGACAACAGTTGGGGAGGTGGTGTTAGGTGTTACTCTGCAATCTATTGCAGAGTAACACAAGACCAACAATCCTAGGATACTAGGCATACGACAGCAAAGATTAATTCCTATTATGATTTCCCCAATCTCACAAACTCTCGGCCTCACTCTTTTTACCCTAACCCTATTCAACGCCCAATCCATCACAAAAAAAATCCATCTCCTTAATGACCACTTGTCAGACAACAACCCAGACCTGTGCGCCGTTACTGAAACGTGGCTGAAACCTACAGACTCCGTCCTTCTTAACCACCTCCCCAACCAACATTATGATATTCATTCAATACCCAGAATCAAAAAAAGAGGAGGCTTACTTCTAGCCGCAAAAAAGGGACTTGGACTCTCACTTCAACTTTCCACCAAAATTAACAACCTAGAACTGGCCCTTTTCAACTCAGATCATCTCCAAATCGCTTTGATCTATGCACCCCCAGGAATTTTAGATTCCGACCCTTCACCCCTTATCGAATTCACAACTAAGCATCTCAAGAGAGACAAACCATCCATTCTGATGGGAGATTTTAATCTCCATGTTGACATGTCCCCTTTATCCCATAACTGTGATTTATTACTCACAGCTCTTAACCACTTGGGCTTCAACCAGATAGTTAAAGGACCCACACACAAAGCAGGACACTCTCTAGACCTTATCTTCCTTAACGAGGGTCTATCAACCACCTCCAGCCCAACTATCGTCCCAATCCCGTGGTCAGATCATCACATAATCTCAGCCGAGATTCATATTTATTTATTTATTTAACAGTTTTATATACCGACCTTCATAGTAAATAACCATATCGGATCGGTTTACAATTAACAAGAATATAACTGGGGTAACAATTCAAGTAAACAAAAGGTAAACAGTAGGTAGGAATGAGTCAAAGTTACAATCAACAGGGTAAGAGAACTTGGAAGCTTGCAACAAGCTGGAAAGAAGAAAAGGCAGGAAATAAATAAGAGGTGATACCATAGGGCGTACGGGTTAAAGCTTAATGGTACTTTAACCTGGAAATGTCAGAGTCCATTCGTAAGTGTAAGCACCATAACGGGTAAGCGTGAAGGACAACTAGTGATTGTCTGGTGGGTCGGCGAAGGCTTGGTGGAAGAGCCAGGTTTTTAGTCTTTTTCTAAAAGTTAACAGGCAAGGTTCCACTCTAAGACTTGAAGGGATGCTATTCCAGATGGATGGGCCAGCTATCGAAAACGCTCTGTCTTTGGTCATCGAGAGGCGTGAGGCTTTAGTAGTGGGAAATTTCATTATTAGTAGTGGGAAATTTCATTATATTAAAGACCACCCTAGACCAGTCTTCCCTACAATCACAATGCAATACAGGAAACCTTGCCCTACAGATCTCCTTAGCAACCTGCTCTCAAAAGAACTGATGGGTCTTGACCTCACCAAAGCACATTCGGCTGTCAACTCATGGATCAAGATAACAAGCGAGATTGCAGATCAATCATGCCCAACCATAACTAAATCCTTAAAACCACCTCAAGCCAACAGAAATCCTTGGTACACCCCGGAACTCAAAAGCATCAAACAAAAACTTCGTAGCAAAGAACTCAAATGGCGCAAGACCCCATCCTCTGACACACTTGCCCAATACAAAGCCCACCTTAATGCATACAGGATTGCTATCCTCAAAGCCAAAAAAGACTTCTTCGCAAAATAATTCATAATTTTTCATTCGATTCCAAAGCCCTTTTCTCTGTCGTTTCATCCCTCACAAAACCCTCGCCCCCTTCCATCCCTGATGAACAAGCATCCATCAAAGCTACAGAACTAGCTGTCTACTTCGATAAGAAAATAACCAACCTCCTCAAGCCGATATCCACAGCTCAACCAACATTCCTTCCTCCAGCGCAACCAACTCCCATTACATCTAGTACTTCTTCTCTAACAAGGGATTACAACCTTACATCTTTCGAGACACCCTCTTCAATTGAGATCGAAAGCATTCTAAAAAAGCTAAAACCTTCCTCTTACCCATTGGATGCAATACCCTCCAATCTTCTTCTATCCATTCCAAACACTATCTCGAAATCGTTAGCAGACATCATCAATTGCTCATTTTCACAAGGCAAGGTTCCTGACCAACTAAAACTAGCCATCTTAAAACCTTTACTAAAAAAACCTAACCTTCCAACCTCTGACCCTGCCAACTTCCGACCGATAGCCAACCTTCCCCTGATCTCCAGAGTGATGGAAAGAATTGTAAATAAACAACTGACCGATTACCTTGAGGAGAACAACATTCTTTCCCCATTCCAGTTCGGATTCAGGAAATCACAAAATACTGAAGCTCTACTTTCATCCCTATCCGACACTATCCTTCTCAATCTGGAACGAAAACAACCCTACCTTCTTGTTCTTCTCGACCTATCAGCCGCCTTTGATATGGTCAATCACTCTATTCTACTGCAACGCCTATCTGATATCGGCGTTCAAGGAGAGGCTCATGGATGGTTTCAATCGTTTCTGGAAAATAGATTCTACAAAGTCAAAATCAACACTAAAGAATCACCCCCAATCAAAACAAACCAGGGAGTCCCACAAGGATCATCCCTTTCTCCTACACTTTTTAACATTTATTTGCTGCCTCTCTGCCATCTTCTCTCCGACCTTAAACTAAAACACTATATATTCGCCGATGACGTCCAAATCCTTCTACCAATTTCGGAATCCCTGCAAAAAACTTGGGCTCTTTGGAACCGCTGCTTACAATCCATCAACAACCTGCTCACCAGCTTGAACCTTATCCTTAACTCGAATAAGACAGAAATCCTCATCATCTCTCCTGACGAAAACCATAACCTCTTCAACTCACAAAGCGCAGCTCAATTTGCAAAAACAGCCATTAACCACTCCCCCTCTGTCAGAGACCTTGGGGTTCGGCTCGATAACTTATTCAATTTAAAATCATTCGTCCTCAATACAACTAAAGAATGCTTCTTTAAACTTCAAGTTCTCAGAAACCTGAAACCTCTCCTTCACTTTAGCGACTTCCGACTAGTAGTCTAGTCTCTCATCCTTACAAAATTAGACTATTGCAATTCTCTTCTCCTAGGTCTCCCTGCAACAACTATTAAACCCTTACAGATGGTCCAGAATGCCGCGGCTAGACTACTCACTAACTCAAACAAAAGAACACACATTACACCCATTTTACAAGACCTTCACTGGCTCCCTTTAAAATCCAGGATCACTTTCAAAATACTGATGATGATTCACAAAGACATTCACGGTATTGCTCACCTCAAGCTAAGCTCGCAACTACGCATTCACTCATCCACCAGACCAATCAGAAACGCCTATAAAGGATCTCTTTACGCACCCCCGATCAAAACCACGCTAAGAAAACGCGCCTTATCTACAGCTGGGCCCACCCTGTGGAACTCGCTTCCTCCGGAGCTGAGACTAGAACCCTGTCTTCAAACATTCAAGAAACACCTCAAAACTTGGCTCTTCAGACAAGCCTTCCCGGAGGCTCGAGAGCATTCAGACACTGGCCAAAAGATATAACAGGACACTAGGGTAGATACTGGTTAAATCGCCAATGGACTTAACTGAAACGCAATGGTCTTAACAAACACAGATAGACTCTACTTCTCTAGCTTACCCTACCTGATGTAATGCCTTTCATCCCTCCCCCTCCTCGGTCTTCCTATTCCCCATATTCCATTCGGTTCTTCTCTATCCATCTGCTATCCTGAGATTCATAACCTCACCCTCCTCTTGTCTACCCTCTCCCCCTGGTCCCACCACGCCCTTTCGCTCCCGCCTTCTCATAGTAACATTTATCATTCGACTTAACTATATACTACTGCTCATCACTGCCTATGATGCTCATTCATAGTTGTTGTTGTTATTTGTCTCTAGATGACATGTTTTATTTTATTTTTATTTTATTTATAACCAATTGTCAGTTACAATAACTATAATGGTTACTTATTATCTTACCCATATTCACCTGTTATTTAATATTTTTGCTTACTTATAATTACGTATAATCTTACTCATATTCACCTGTTATTTAATGTATTTAATGTTTTTGACGACTTGTTCTATGTAACGCATCAACTGCGATTGTTTTTGTTTCATTGGAAACTGATATGATTTGATACTCTATCAAGAATGTCGGTATAAAAAATTTCTAAATAAATAAATAAATCTGAGTATGTTTGGATGGTTTTGACGCACAAAATTGTTCCATCAAGGTACGTGAAATGTTATCACGCATAGGAGAACCATAAGGTTTTACACTTTATTAAGATTGAGCATACAACTCATATTTCTAATATTCTTATAGGCAATGGTTTAAATGGCTCAATTGCCCACGGTTGATTAATGGTGATTCTTGCAGAAGTTGGCATCAGACGATGCAAGAGGGTTACAGAACTGTTGTAATAGTAAGTAGGACTCTGGGAGTGCTTAAATACGATGCTTGTAAAAAGTTTATTAGAATAAATTTATTAGTCTGAACTCATTCGTTGGAATGGTTAAGAGATGTAGGGTTGAACGGTCTTTCTTATGAATTTTTTTATAGGTGCATACCTGAATCTGGAAAGATTTTTACTAAACCAAGGGGAGCCATGTGGCCCTAATGATTCGGGGATGCTTTTTCTGACTCACTCCTTTTTGTTCAGGTAGGAGTGTGTTCAGTATGAATGTTTTTTAAAATAATTATAATTTTTAAAAATTATTCAAATTTGGGATGATTTTTGAATTTATAGTGTTACATTTTCAATAAATGTAAATTTCTAAATATCATTAAGAGATGTTGGACAAAACAATTCATGCAAAAAAGTTTGTATTAAGATTGTATACATTTGTAGCTCGATGTGTGATATTGCTTTGTTTTGACTTTTCCAGTAATAGCACAATCGTGAGGTGGGAGGGACAATTCTATGTTGGTGTCTGGTCTTTTTGAGATAACTCCCCTGAAGAAGCCTGATTGGCGAAACAAGGCCCTTGTTGGGATACAAGAAAAGAGTTTATAAGTAGGACACACTGTTAAGAAGATTAGAGAATCATCTATGTGAATGCTCAAAAGAATTAAGTGAGACTAAGTTTTATGGCTTAGTCTCTATTGCACTATAACATCTAAAAGTATTAGTGATGATATCTTGCATAGAGATTTGAAAACACAGAGGTGTTTCCCACCAAAGAAGACCAACAGTGACATTGAAAAAAGATTTTTGGAGTCATTTGGGTGATTGAGGGACAGATTGAGATTAGAGGTAGCATAGAGTTGAGGGAAAACATCAGTTGTATTTAAAACTGCACGTTTGTGGATATTGATATTGAGGTTTAATATAAGTTAAAAAAAAATGTTTAGATGTTGGTACATTTTACAAAAAAAGTAAAATTTATACTATGTTACATTTTCAATAAAGTATAATAATTTTTAACTAAATGAAGTAGTTTTTTTTGGATGAAGAATATTAGAAGCAATAGTGCTTTTCTTTTCTCGATCCCATCGCCAATCCGGTTGCGTGGGCTATCCTCCCAGCCCTGGTACAGCCACTTTGCCCATGGTTATGGACCCGGTCCTGGCGGGATTCAGGGATTGGGCAAGCGCCTTTACCCTCCTCCCACACCCAAACAGTTGCGCCCGTGGGCGTGGCAGGCTCCCCGGCTGGGCCCTGACCAAGCTCCCCCTCCCGGTGTTATGCTTCGTTTAAAAATTTAAAAAAAAGAAACCCTCAAGCCGCCCAGATACACCTGCTCGCGGCTCATGTGAAGCGCATTTTGATGTCCTGGCGCTGGGGGTGTGTACCACTTTTTGCAGCAGTTTCCTGCTGCGGGCAGGCCTCAGGTAGGGTCAGCGTCATCTTTGCTCTGCGCCCGGGACCTCCCGTGGCCAGAGGCTGCACATGCAACCCTTCTCCACTTCCAGGCACAGGCGATAGCCTCGGCGATGTCTGCCATATGGTTCCTCTAGCTGCGCCACTGGTTGTCAGATCCTCCTCCACAGCCCGGTGGGGCATGTTGCCGTTCAAAGGTAAGCTGTTGCCTGTCACGGACCTTGAGAAACTTTGGATTCCTTAGGGGAGAGTCAGGTCCATCAACTTGCGGAGGACCGTCTGAACCTATCCCGGTCCTTCACTCCCTCTCGTCCACGTTTTCGGGACCAGAGACGATATACCCCAAGCGGGCATGGTAACTCCTCAGTGGGTTCTTTCCTTCTTGATCGCAGTTTTGGTCGCAGCCCTCTCGTGGGCACCGTCCCTTCCGCGGGGGCCAGCCCACACACTCAATACTTATGCCTGCACACTCACTGGAGTTTCCTTGCCTCATTCCTCGGTCCCCTTCCTAGGCGGTCGCCTTTCCCTGTTTTCCGTGGACTGGGTCAAGATCCTGTCGGACCAGTGGATCCTCGATGTTCTCAGAGATGGGTACATCTTCGCTTTGCTCGAGATTGTCGGGATCTTTTCTGTTTTCCCCGTACGGTCGGTCCCTGTGGCAAACGGTGTAGCAAACCCCCGCCAAGCTCCTGTGTCTGGGCGCAGAGGTCCCAGTTCCACAGCATACTTGCCGCAGGCCAGTATCCTATTTTCTTCATCCAATCTTAGACCTCAAATGAGTCACCCGGGCCCTCCAGATCCCGCTTCTCCGCATGGAAACCCTGTGAGCGGTCCTCGTGCCGTTTCACCCTGGGGTGTTCCTCGCCTCACTCGTTTTTGTCAGAGGCATGTTCCATTTTCCGATTCATCGTGGCTGCCGTAGTCTCTTCCCGTTCTCATGCTCCGCTGGGACTTCTAGTTCCGGGCGCTTCCCCTTGGTCTCGCGATGGCACCTTGCACCTTCACCAATGTCTGGGTGTTGGTGGCAGCAGCTCCATGCCGGGAAGGACTCCTTGTTCACTCGTACCTAGACATCTGGCACGTCCGGGCCAAGGCGGAGGTTCTTTGCCGGGGGGCAGTGTATCGCGTGTTAGCTCTTCTCGCGTCTCTCAGGTGGATACTGAATTTCTCTGAGGGCAACCTTCCGCCCTCCCAGGAGTTAAGAGTTCCTGGGAGCCTACTTCGACACCCGGGTGTGCAAGGTCGTCTTGCCTCGTGCGCGGGTCCTCCAGTTGTTCGGCCAGTTTCAGTCTGCTCTTGCTGCCTTCTCCGATGGCTTGTGCCTGCCTGCAGATCTCAGGCTCCTTGGCCTTACTGTCCCCCTAGTCCCTTGGGCTTTTCCTCATATGTGACCATTCCAGACAACTTTGCTGTCCCGTTGGCAGCCAGTGGCGACACAGTTTCACACTGTCCTTCTGTTGTTTTGGCCTCTACCGTTGCCGCTTTGCTGTGGTAGCTTCCCCTTCCTCATTTGCTACGGGGACTGCCTCTCCAAGTCCCTCAGTGGGCGATAGTAACCGCGGACACCTGTGTCTCGGGCTGGGGTGTGGGCTGCCTCTCCCAGTATGCCCAGGGGATCTGGCCAGCGGCTCTGTCTTCCTGGCACATCAAGCGGTTGGAGGCTCGGACGATGTTCCTAGCTCTTCTGGATTTTCTTCCCCTCATCCGCGGCGAGTTGATACGAGTCTTGTCCGACAACTCCACCACCATGGCTTCCATCCATCGCCCAGGAGGCACCTGCAGTCTGCTGGTGGCCCTGGATACCAGCCTTCTCTTCGCCTGGGCCGAGTGACATCTACAGTGCCCGGCGGTCTCTCACTCCGTGGGCAGGGGAATGTTCAGGCTGATTTCTCAGTCGTCAGTTGCTCGCTCCCAGGAAGTGGACACTCTTTGACACAGCAATGGATTTTCTCATCGACAGGTGGTCCCCTCTCACCTGGGCTTCTTGGCGACTCTTCGCAATACCATGGCAACTTGGTTCTTCCGCTGGAGGGACTACAGCTCGGCGGGTATGGATGTCCTGGCTCTCCCTTGACCGGCGGGCATCCTTCTCTACGTGTGTGGTCTCTGGTCGGGAAAGTTCTCAGGCGAATAGAACTCCATCTGGGTCCCGTGCTTCTGCTAGCCCCTGAGTGGCCGCGCGGGCCGTGGTTCGCAGATTTTTTTCTCAACCTAGCGACGGAAATACCTCTGCGGCTTCGCCATCTTCCTTGGCTCCCTAGTCAGGGACCTGTATTTTTCGTCCAGGCCGATCGCGTTTATTTAGCGGCCTAGCCTTTGAACGACGACATCTCCGGCGCAAGTGCTATTAGGAGGAGGTCTTCTTCGCCTGGCTGCGGGCCCGGAAACAGTCGACTTCCCTGGAGTACGTGCATATCTGGAACGTGTTTGAGGCTGTTTGTGCGGAGTCGGGTTTCTCAGCTTACTCCGCCCCGATCTTGTTAGTCTTTTCTTCTCCAAGACAGTCTCTCCGAGGGTCTTTCCTCTCGTTCTTGGCACGTTTATGTTTAAACGTTTTATTGAACTTTTCAGCAACAACAACAACAAACAGCAATACTGTGAGGAGTGTGCTCTGAGCTCCCCACAGTCCAATCATTACAACAATGCAAGTACCTAAAATTTTTACCCCCCCCTCCCCCCCCCTTTCCATCCCTCCCCCAACCCCTCTCGGAGTGAGTTTACTCAATAGCAAGCCAGTCACTATCAACCATCAATCAAATAACATTCCTTTGTGTTAAGTTGAGACCTTACATGACTAATCATTTAAGATTAAACTGCGGGCATGGTGCGGTAGCGACTGAATATACAACTGCCACCGTGCGAGGAATCGGCGCCTACTTTGAGGGGATGAATGGGACACCAATTTCTCCATTGTCATCAGCTGGTGCAGCCCATTCCTCCACGCCCAAAAGGAGGGAGACTCTAAAGACCTCCATTGTAAAAGGATCATTTTTATCTCCACCAAGCAGGCTTTGCGTAACAGCATGCAAGAGCCAGGATCATGAATACGAATCGGGGAAATACATCCAAAGAGTAACCACAGCGGTGAGATTGGAAATGCAATATCTAATAAGTCGGCCATATATTCAGCTACCCGCCGCCAAAAGCGAAGGATGGGTGAGCAGGTCCAAAAAGCATGAGACAGCATCCCTGGACCCTGGCCACAGCGAGGGCACTGTGCCTTGGACTCCGGTATAAAATATGCGGCCGTTTGTGGGGATATATAGACTTGACTGAGAAATTTAAACTGCATTTCCCGATAATACATGCTATCCGTTATCCTGGCTATTCGCCTAAAACAACCACGCAAAATGGAGGCCGTCACTTTAAAGTCCCCATCCCAGTTCCATCGGGCCTCCAATACAGAATAGTGATCTGCTTCCAGACTCCTTCGTAAAGATTTATAATACCATGGTAATGATGGTGCTCCCTTGTCATTAAAACGAAACAAGTTATCTAAGGTGAGGAATACCGAAGGACTCCTAATTTCTGCTGGCAATGCCCGTATATAATGTCTAATCTGTAGGTAAGGAAAAGTATGTGTTGCTCCGAACCCATACGTGGTTAAGAACTCTTGGAAGGGAAGTGGTGTCCCCTCTACCGTTAACAAGTGGCCTAAATATGTTACTCCCCTATCCGCCCATTTGCGGAAGTAGGAGGAAGAGCTTCCCGGGCTGAAGTCTGCATTCCCCACTACAGGGAGGAGGTAGGCACACTGCGTCTGGGTCTTCAATAGTTTTGTAACCCTACGCCATGTCTGCCTCAGTGGCTGAACCAGCACTGTTTGGGTAAGGAAAGGTGTTAAAAGCGCTGCACTAGACTGCACTACATAAGCTGGGGCCATCGGATACATCACTGCCCTATCTGCGGCGAGTGGGGTGTGTGCCATCTTTTGTAACAACCAGTCCCTAATTATCCTGAGATTGCAAGCCAGATTATACACTGTTAAATCTGGGAAACCCAAGCCCCCTTGATTCCACCTTGCTTGCAACCATGCAAGTGGCACCCTAGTTCCCCCCCCCCCCCCCCCCCCCCTTCCAAAGAAACCGCCGAATAGCACTCTCTACTTTCTTAACATCTTTCTTCTTCAATAAAATGGGCAAGTTTTGGAGAGCATAAAGCCACCTGGGCAAGATTGTCATCTTAAATAAATTGACCTTGCCACTTAGGGTTATTGGAAGACCACTCCAGCTAACCAAGCTATCAATCATTTTCTGTATTAGATTGGGGATATTGGTTCGGTATAGTAGTTCCGGATCTGCCGGGATACGAACCCCCAAATAACCCAGGGAGTCAGTAGTCCATTGTAAAGGAAAGTCCTCCGCCCAAGTCGCCGTGAGCGATGGTGGATAAGCTAAAGCTTGGGACTTGGACTCATTTAATTTAAAACCGGAGAACACGCCAAAGTCCCAAATCACCCGTAACAGGACTGGCAGTGAAGTCTGGGGGGACGTGATGAAAACCATCAGGTCGTCAGCAAACGCCACACTTTTAAAAATGTCCTGATCCATGCGTACTCCCCTTATCCCCCTATGCTGTTGGATGGCGAGAAGCAAAGGCTCTAATTGCAATATAAATAATAGCGGCGATAGAGGGCAGCCTTGTCTCGTGCCTGGAGCCACATCGAAAGGCTCAGACTTCGCACCATTGGCCAGAATAATCGCCTTGGGGTTTGTGTAGAGGAGTTGTATGGCCCACAAAAAAAAGGCCCTCAAATCCCATTCGGGTTAACAAATTGAATAAGTAGCTCCATTCTACCCTATCAAACGCTTTCTCAGCGTCAAAGCTGAGGCATACTCATTTGGCGACACATTATCATGGCTAAGATTACACTGCGAATGTTGGCCAATGCATAGCGCTGCCGAACGAACCCCACCTGGTGATCCCCTACAAGGGATGGTATAACTAACGCCAGTCTGTCCGCCATCAGCTTGGCCATCAGCTTGATATCGAAGTTCAACAGGGATATCGGGCGATATGATTCAGGAAGTTGGGGATCCTTACCCCCTTTTGGGATAAGGGTGATCTGTGCTAAGTGCACTGGGAATGTACCCTGCTCAATCATTGCTGTGTATCCAGCTGCTAAGGGACCCGCTATTTGGTCTATTAACATCTTAAAAAAACTCCACAGTATACCCATCTGGGCCTGGTGCCTTAAACTGTTTAGCCTTTTGAATAGACTCCCTGACCTCTTTCTCAGTGATAGGGCGATTTAACCACTCCTTCTGCTCAGATGTCAAGGTTGGAATCGGCAAGGTGTCACAAAATGTATCACAGGCCTCTGCGCTCCCCCCCCCCCCCCCCCCCCCGAAGCATATAAATTAGCATAAAAATCCCTAAAGGGGTGTCCTTAAGTATCGAATTATTGTCCCCCCTTAACACCGGTATATATCGATTAGGGCGGTGGGAGCGAATCAGATTGGACATCATGCATCCCGTTTTATTAGCGTATTGGTATAATCGGAATTGGTAGTATAGGAAACTTTTTTTTAACCCTCTCGTGTATAAGGGAATTCAAGGCTGCCTGTATAGAGCGGTATGTGTCCCTCGCGTGGGAATTTGTGCGATCGTTTAACCGTTTACGGGCCTGTCTTAGCTGGGCGTTTAATGCTAAAATTCTTTTATTAATCACTGTCTTCCTGTGCGATACATAGGAAATAATATCGCCTCTCAGTACCGCCTTGGCGGTGTACCAATAGAGGGCTGGCTGCACCCTATGTGCCTGGTTTAGGGTCACGTAATCTTTCCACTTTTCCCGAAGGAAGCCTTGGAACTGGGCATCTTGTGCCAGATAATATGGATAGCGCCAGAATCTTGCGCCGGGTTCTCCACCTGCCAGCTGAAATTCCACCCATATTGGGACATGATCGGAAATGACAATGTTTCCGATACCCGCCTCCTGGAGCCACGAAAAATTGTGGCTACTCACTAAAAAATAATCCAATCGTGAGTGCGATAAGTGTGCCCGAGAGATATGGGTGAAGTTTCGCTCCAGGGGGTGCAAAATCCTCCAAACATCCAACAAGTGTAAGTTGTCTTCTAGGAACTGAGGACCTCTACCTAAGGCGGGGTCTCTCCTCCGCGGGGGGGCTGAGTCTAGCTCCGCATCACGGACCGTGTTAAAGTCCCCTCCTACTATCAAAGTATCGGATATGTACGGGAGCAGGTGTGAATATATTACCCGATAAAAACCAGGCTGGTAAACATTGGGAGCATAAATGTTACAAAACACAACCTTGTGACCCAAGAGTTCCGCCACCAAAATCAGATATCTTCCCTGAGGGTCACTGATCTCTTGGAGAATTTTTAAGGGAAGATTCTTGTGAATGAGAATCGCTACTCCTGCCGACCTCATGGAGGCCGAGGCCGAGCGGACCTCCGCAACCCAGTCTCTGCGCAGTTTAGCATGTTCCGTCTCCGTAAGGTGTGTTTCTTGTAAGTACGCTACTTGAGCCCTTTGCTTCTTCAACCAAGTTAGAACTTTTGAACGCTTAATGGGGGAGTGTAGCCCACATACATTCCAGGAGACCACCCTAGTTACGTTACTCATAGATCAGGACTCAAAAGAGAGCATACGCCCACATCATACAAAGAAAGACAATACTTCCCGAGAGCCCCCCCAAGCTAGGGCTCTCCCAATGTCTCCTCCAAAGCAAAGGCCCAACCTTACACACCGCCTCCAAGCCAGTTTTCGACTGACCGGCTTCCCGGACCACTCACTCTCAGCACCCCCCCGCCCTTCCCCCATCCCTCCTTCCCCCCCGCCCCCTCCCATCCCACTAGCCTTGAGCCCTAACCCATCTAATCCACCTTCGTCGCCATGAACCTTCCTCCCAATTTCCCCATCTTCCTCCCCTTAAACCCCCAACTCTACCATTCCCCATGACAAGAAATCACGCTTATGATGTGACCAGCACTACCCTCCCCATTTATAAGATACAAACTGGAAAACTACCCTCGCAACCCCTCCTTGACCTTCCCGTCCCCTCGGGGCAACCCCTCTCGTGCGCGGGATAACTCACTAATCCCTGGCGCCCATTACACCAAGAATGGGAGCACAAGGCGTAGGGACCCCGCATATCCCACTTCAGTGTCAACTCGGGTCCCTTGGCAAAAAAAATGTCCAACTGTATCGAGAGCTGCATCCACCCAGCAATGATCTTCGAAAAGCATTTTGTACTTCGTGGTCTTATGTCCTCGATCGCTGACCTTTCTCCCTGTGAAACAAAGGGACGCTGTCTCTGAAGGCCAAAGAGAAGCACCACGAGGTAAGTTCAAACTGAGATTCCACTTCTCCACTCAAGAAAGCAAGCGGGCGGCAGAAACAGCAGGAGTATGAAATAAACAAGGATCCGAAATCCAACCAGGAACTTCAAGCATAAATCAGCCGTGCGTTCAATCGGGGAACCGAGCATAACGATAAGGTTCACAGATTGTCTCTGCCGTCCAACCCCTAGTACGGGGTTGGGGAAACCTCGCTCAGTAGACCCTCAATCTCCGCCGGGATCAATTGTCCAGGAGCAACCTGCCGGCTCTATAGCCATCCCTCAAGTGTCTAGAGTGTTGATAAAATCCTTCACTCTGTCTGCGGACTCGGAAGGTATGCACTTTCGCCGCATGCCAGATTCTCAAGCACGCCGGGTATAGCAGGGCGAATTTCAGGCCTCTAGTATGGAGGGTCGAACAGATTGGGGAGAACCCCCTCCTTGCCACTGACACTGAGGCCGAGAAATCTTGAAAGATACGGATGGCATGCGTCTGTTATGTCAGATCCGCCTTGACTCTGGAGGCTCTCCAAAGTTCTGCTTTATGCGCAGAGTTCAAGATTTTGGCAATTACCAAGCATGGTCTACCCGAGGGCAATACCTTCGTTCCCAGGCGATGGGCCCGCTCCACAACTAGCCGCCCCTGAAAGTGAGGGAGGGCCAGCGCCTCTGGGAGCCACGATTCCAAGAGAGAGCGCAGCTCCCCTTCCTCTATGTTCTCGGGAAACCCTAATAAACGAAGATTATCCCGGCGGGCCCTGTTCTCTAAGTCCTCCACTTTACTGTGCAACTCACGGATCTCTTTCTCTTGCGCCGCAATCTTGGAAGCTCCCGCCACGCTGGCATCCTCAAGGTCCAATATCCGCGACTCTGCCGCCTCTAATCTCGGGGGGAGCGCCGCCAAGGAATTGCGAACTTCCCCCCAATTGCTCCGTCAGCACTGTCCTCTTTTCATCAAGCGCCTCTCTGATCGCCTCCTTGATGTTCGCGAGAGTGAGGGGCATCGAGGGGGACGGGGGCCCGCTGTTAGTTACGACGGCCATTTTCACCGGGGGTGTCTTTGTTTTTTCTTTCTCCCGCTTGCCGGATTTTGTTGTCATCGGGTCCGTTTCTTTTATTTTTATTTATTTATTTATTTATGAAACTTTTAATATACCGACATTCATAGGGCATATCATGCCGGTTTACAAAAAACTGAAGCAGGTGGAAAATACAATGAACAGGGGTGGGGGAGAAGGGGAGCGCAGGCAAGAAAAGTGAGAGAGGGGGGTAGGGGAAGAGCAGCAAGAAAGGATAGGGCAGAAGGAGAGAGATGAACAATCAAATTGAGCAATAGTATAGGCACAGCCAGCTGTTTTCCCCTGCTTCCCTTTGCCTTTGGGAGCTGGTTGCTGAACGGGCACGTGGTGAATTAGCACGCGGTGGGGAGGGTAGCTTGGAGCGGAGAAGAAACATGTCCTTCCCCGCTACCACATCACATGATCCCTCTTCTCGGTATGTTTGTCTCCCCTCTCGGCTCTCTCCTGAGTCGGGTGGAAGGTCGTAACTGAGCGGTCACCCGGTTGCGATGTTCTGCTTCATGGGCGTCAAACATCTCCGTCCGCCTTCTCCGCCGCTTGCCCGTCGTAGAGTTTTCATCTGGTTTTTTTCGGGCCCTCTCTGCGGCTCTGTTCGAACCTCTCCGTCGCGCTACCTTGAAGGCTCTTCCGCTTAAGACTGGCTTCTGGTCTCTGTCTCCTCTACTCGTTGGAGATCCAAGCACTGTCCGGTCGGGAACCTCTTTGCGTTCTTCCGACTCCGGGGTATCTCTCATACGGGCCCTTCCTTCTTGGTGCAGGTTCTTCTAACCTCCATGTCCACCAGTCGACGGAACTCCCAGCGTTTCCCCTGCGACTAGTGACGATCTTTGTTATCTTAATGCCTTACGAGTTCTACGTCGCTACCTTCTGGTTACCAATGGCCTTCATGTTTCGGTCCATCCTTTGTCCTCTTGAGTGGGTCCAATCGGGGTAAGCCGGCTTCTGAGTCCGCTGTAGCACGCTGGTTGAAGGCAGCGATCTCCTCGGCTTATCTTTGTCATGCTCGGGCGGTTCCCAAGGGTGTAACGACTCATTCACTGCGTTCTCGAGCTACTTCCTGGGCGAACATTCAATTGTTCTCTTCATAGGAGATTTGCAGTGCTGCCACTTGGACGTCCTTATCACTACCACCTGGCTGTGCGAGCTCCGCTCTTTGGTTCTTTGGTCTACCAGTGCTTCGAGCGGGACTGTCTCGATCCCACCCGGTTTAGGGGAGCTTTGGTACATCCCACAGTCTGGACTGATCCAGGTACATACAGGGAAAGGAAAATTAGTTCTTACCTGTTAATTTTCGTTCCTGTAGTACCACGGATCAGTCCAGATGCCCTTCCCTGTTTGTCTCTCTTTCTGTCCTCTCGAAGCTTGTTCTTGCAGGTTGCAGTTCTTTTTAAGACGTCATTTTGTGCAACAATACTGAGCAAATACACTGGAAGCCTTGGTTGTCCAAGTACCAAGTATATGCAAGAGCAGTTAGGCATAACATGTTTCGTTCATTGTTCTATGGTTGCTTGCTTGATCCTATTCTGGTTTTGTTACTTTCTGCTTTGACATTCGTTATACTGAAGGGTTATAGCATAGGCTCTGTCCTCATATAGAATATCCTTCAAGTTTTAGTCTGTCTCCACCTGCTGGAAAGGAGGCTCAACCCACAGTCTGGACTGATCCGTGGTACTACAGGAACGAAAATTAATAGGTAAGAACTAATTTTCCTATCCTTCCCACGGACCTCCAGGGGCAGAGGGTCACAGCGCTTTAACCCATATCGAAGCTCAAATCAGGCGGCCCACCCTACAGGCCAGGGTCAGTCCTTTCGGGAACAAACACAATAAAAGAGGAGCCAGCTTGGGACCAGGCCCCAGCCGCACCCCACAATGAGAATCAGATGACCCATCCAAAGGAAGAAGCCATAGGGGGCAGACTGGCCCTATTCTACCGAAGATGGGTTGAGAGAACTTCGGACAAGTGGGTCCTCTCCATCATTCAAGAGGAATATTATCTGGACTTTCACCACCTCCCTCCGGATAAGTTTGTGAAATCTCCCTGCCACGACCCTTCCAAAAGAATGGCAGTGGAAGCTACACTGACCAGGTTGCTAGCCGTAGAGGCTATAACACCAGTGCCTCCACAACAAATAAATACTGGCCATTATTCCATGTATTTTATTATTCCCAAGAAGGAGGGAACGTTCGGACACATCCTGGACCTCAAGGCGGTCAACTGTCACCTGAAGATTCCCCGCTTTCGCATGGAAACCCTACGCTCCTTAATAAGGGTGATACAACCGGGAGAGTTCCTTACCTCCCTGGATCTGTCGGAGGCCTACCTACACATCCCGATCCATCAGGAGCACCAGCGTTTTTTACGCTTCTTGATCCTGGCCCGTCACTACCAGTTCCGGGCACTACCCTTCGGGTTAGCCACAGCACCCCAGACGTTCACCAAGATCATAGTAGTAGTGGCAGCAGCACTGAGGAAGGAAGGAATCTGCGTGCACCCTTATCTAGACGATTGGCTTATCAGAGTGAAATCCCCAGAGGAAAGCCACCAGGCAACCAACAGAGTCAAAACTCTACTGGAGAGCCTCGGGTGGGTGGTCAACACGAGCAAGAGCTGCCTGCAGCCTTCCCAATCTCTAGAATACTTGGGAGTCCGGTTCGACACCAAACAAGACAAGGTCATCTTGACACCGACAAGGAGATCAAAACTGATTACCCAGTTAAGAACCCTGTTGAGCGAACTTCGCCCCACAGCATGGGATTACCTACAAGTTCTCGGCCTCATGGCATCCACACTGGAAGTAGTCCCATGGGCACGGGCTCACATGAGACACCCTACAATGCTCACTACTATCACGATGGAACCCACTGTCCCAGAACTACACCGTACGGCTTCAGCTCCCAGACAGAGTTCAGGCCCAACTACGATGGTGGCTACAAGAAACCCTTCTGAGCCAGGGAACGAGACTATCCTCCACAACCTGGATCCTACTCATCACGGATGCCAGCCTACGAGGATGGGGAGCACACTGCCAGGAGCTAACCGCCCAAGGGCAATGGAACGAACAAGAGTCGGGATGGAATATCAATCGCCTAGAACTCCGGGCAGTCAGACTAGCCTGCCTAAGGGTCACTCACAGACTTCGAGGCAAAGCGGTCAGAGTAATGACAGACAACGCCACAATAGTGGCCTTCATCAACCGTCAGGGAGGAACCAGAAGCCAACAGGTGTCACTGGAAATAGACCCCCTAATGTCATGGGTGGAAGTGAATCTTCAAGAGATTTCGGCCATCCACATTGCCGGGAAAGACAATGTCGCAGCGGACTACCTCAGCAGGGAAAGTCTAGATCCAGGAGAATGGAAACTGTCAACCACAGCATTCCAATTGATAGTGAACCGTTGGGGAACACCAACCATGGACCTCGTGGCAAGCCGGACCAATGCCCAGGTACCCAGTTTCTTCAGCTGCAGGCGGGAACCCCAGTCCCAGGGAATCGATGCCCTGGTACAGACCTGGCCACAGGTAGCTCTGTGTTATACCTTCCCGGTGTGGCCCCTATTGGGCACGATCATCCACAAGATAGAACACCACAAGGGTCCAGTACTTCTAGTGGCCCCGGACTGACCAAGAAGACCATGGTACGCAGACATGCGAAGACTGTTGGCGCAGTCCATATGTATTCCACACATTAAGAAAGGTAGAAAGAAGGCAAAACGATTACCGTCATGGTTAAAAGGTGAGGTGAAAGAGGCCATTTTAGCCAAAAAAAATCCTTCAAAAATTGGAAGAAGGATCCATCTGAAAAAAATGTCTTATCCTAAGCATTGTCAAGTTAAGTGTAAAACATTGATAAGAAAGGCGAAGAGAGAATTTGAAATGAAGTTGGCCATAGAGGCAAAAACTCATAATAAAAACCTTTTTAAATATATCTGAAGCAAGAAACCTGTGAGGGAGTCTGTTGGATCATTAGATGACTGAGGGGTTAAAGGGCTCTTAGGGACGATAAGGCTATTGCAGAAAGACTAAATGAATTCTTTGCTTCCGTGTTTACTAATGAAACTAATGAAACTAATGAAAAAAACATCTATCTTACCTATTCTAAAATCAAAGACAAAAGGCACAACCGATCTCAATAACTACAGACCTATTGCCACACTCACATCGTTAGCTAAACTAATAGAATCGGCAGTACTACGCCAACTATCCGATTTTTTATCCGAAAATAATATTCTTCACATCAATCAGCATGGCTTTAGAAAGGGACATTCTACAGAAACACTTCTCCTATCCACCTTCGATACATTATTCCGGGCATTTGATTCATATACAGACTATATCATAGTATTCTTAGATATTTCAGCAGCGTTTGATACGGTTGATCACCAAATCCTCATTTCAGGTTTACAAGCAATAGGCATTACTGGCACAGTACTAAATTGGTTTTCATCTTTTCTTACAGACCGCCCTCAGCAAGTCAATATCAATCACCAATCTTCTACTCATTACACAATTCCATCTGGCGTTCCCCAAGGATCATCATTATCCCCCATACTATTCAACATATATCTTCTTCCGCTCTGTCATATCCTATCCTCACTCAACTTACAATTTAAAATCTATGCAGACGATATTCAATTTCTTGTCCCCTACAAAACTTCCTGGTTCGATACTTTATCATTAGTCTCACTCTATCTATCTACTATTAACTCTTGGCTATCCCATAACCGTCTGAAACTCAACCCATCAAAAACCGAACTAGTACACTTAACATCTATTTCAGATACTTCCATAGGCCCTCCATCTCACTTTACTTTCAACGGCACAACTATCCCAATAACTTGTCATGCCATAAATCTAGGTGTAACTATAAATACAGATCTATCCATGAAACAACAAATCTCCTCCCTAACAAAGAAATCATTTTACAAATTACAACTTTTGAAACGACTTCGCCCTCTTCTTTTCTATCGTGATTTCAGAACTGTCCTTCAATCTCTTATCTTCTCTGGTTTAGACTATTGTAATGCACTCTACCTAGGTTTACCCGATTCATCAATTCACCCATTACAACTAGTCCAAAATAGTGCAGCTCGCTTATTATCTGGTACCCCTATTCGCAATCATATAACCCCTATTTTACAATCTTTTCACTGGCTCCCCATAAAATACAGGATAAAGTACAAAATACTCTCAATCATTCACAGCTTAATCTACAATTCTTCCTCCACCTGGCTATGCACCTTACTTCGTATCTACAAACCCACCCGACATCTAAGATCACTTACTCAAAATCTCCTAGACATTCCATCCCCACGACAGGCCAGATTAGACATAACCAGAAAAAGAGCATTTTCAGTTGCAGGACCTTCTCTTTGGAACTCTTTACCCAACCCTCTCCGTCTAATATCAAACCCTCATCAATTCAAAAAAGCTCTGAAAACTTACTTTTTTCAACATGCATTTAATAACCCCTCTAAGTATACTGTCAACAAATCTGAAGTGCCCACCTCTTCAACCTCATCCATCTGACTCATATTACTCCAATTCTGCTCACTTGACACATATTACCTCAATTTTTCACTCAATCTTTTTTTTCACTCCCTTCATTTTCTGGGATATATTTATCTGATAAACTCACCACTTCTTCCCTCCCCCCCTTTCGCCTTTTTGCTTCTCCTATTCTGTTTACCATGGCACGCTTCTATTATTATTATTATTGTTTCATTTTTAATTAACAATTTTATTTTAAGCTAGTAATTACCTAGCTATTTAACTAAATTTATGTATTTTTATTTTATTTAACTTGCATTTTATTTTTCATTTTATTTTAAACTATTGTAAACCGTTTTGATAAAATTTTATTTTAAAAAGCGGTATATAAATACCTTTAAATAAATAAATAAATAAAAATACCAATTCCAAAGATGGTTTTCAGGGGTGATCAGTCAGACAAACTGAACGAAATCACTGTGAACCTGGAAGATGTAGTAGGCCAGATTGACAAGCTAAAGAGTAGCAAATCACCTGGACCGGATGGTATGCATCCTAGGGTACTGAAGGAACTAAAAAATGAAATTTCTGATCTATTAGTTAAAATTTGTAACCTATCATTAAAATCATCCATTGTACCTGAAGCCTGGAGGGTGGCCAATGTAACCCCAATATTTAAACAAGGCTCCAGGGGCGATCTGGGTCAGTGAGCCTGACTTCAATGCCGGGAAAAATAGTGGAAACTATTCTCAAGATCAACATCGCAGAGCATATAGAAAGACATGGTTTAATGGAACACACTCAACATGGATTTACCCAAGGGAAGTCTTGCCTAACAAATCTGCTTCATTTTTTTGAAGGGGTTAATAAACATGTGGATATAGGTGAACCGGTAGATGTAGTGGGATATGATAGAGATCTTTAAGATCATGAGAGGTCTTGAACGAGTAGATGTGAATTGGTTATTTACACTTTCGGATAATAGGACTAGGGGCATTCCATGAAGTTAGCAAGTAGCACATTTAAGATTATTCGGAGAAAATTCTTTCACTCAACGCACAATTAGGCTCTGGAATTTGTTGCCAGAGGATGTGGTTAGTGCAGTTTGTGTAGCTTGGTTCAAAAAAGGTTTGGATAAGTTATTGGAGGAGAAGTCCATTAACTGCTATCAATCAAGTTTACTTAGGGAAAAGCCACTGCTATTAATTGCATCAGTAGCAAGGGATGATCTTAGTGTTTGGGTAATTGCCAGGTTCTTGTGGCCTGGTTTGGCCTCTGTTGGAAACAGGATGCTGGGCTTGATGGACCCTTGGTCTGACCCAGCATGGCAAATTCTTATGTTCTTATGTTAGTGTATTTGGATTTTCAGAAGGAGTTTGACAAAGTCCCTCATGAGAGGATTCTAAGAAAATTAAAAAGTCATGGGATAGGAGGCGATGTCCTTTCGTAGATTACAAACTGGTTAAACGACAGAAAACAGAGTAGGATTAAATGGTCAATTTTCTCAGTGGAAAAGGGTAAACAGTGGAGAGCCTCAAGGATCTGTACTTGGACCGGTGCTTTTCAATATATATATATATAAATGATCTGGAAAGGAATAAGATGAGTGAGGTTATCAAATTTGCGGATGATACAAAATTATTTAGGGTAGTTAAATCACAAGTGGATTGTGATACATTACAGGAGGACCTTGCAAGACTGGAAGATTGGGCATCCAAATGGCAGATTAAATTTAATGTGGACAAGTGCAAGGTGCTGCATATAGGGAAAAATAATACTTGCTGTAGTTACATGGTTAGGTTCCATATTAGGAGCTACCACCCAGGGAAAAGGTCTAGGCATCATAGTGGATAATACTTTAAAATCGTCTGCTCAGTGTGCTGCAGAATGTTACAGAATGTTACAGAATGTTAGGAATTATTAGGAAGGGAATGGTTAATAAAACGGAAAAAGTCATAAAGCCTCTATCGCTCCATGGTGAGACTGCACCTTGAATACTGTGTACAATTCTGGTCGCCGCATCTCAAAAAAGATATAGTTGCGATGGAGAAGGTACAGAGAAGGGCAACCAAAACGATAAAGGGGATGGAACAGCTCCCCTATGAGGAAAGGCTGAAGAGGTTAGGGCTGTTCAGCTTGGAGAAGAGACGGCTGAGGGGGGATATGATAGAGATCTTTAAGATCATGAAAGGTCTTGAACGAGTAGATGTGAATCGGTTATTTACACTTTCGAATAATAGAAGGACTAGGGGGCATTCCATGAAGTTAGCAAGTAGCACATTTAAGACTAATCGGAGAAAATTCTTTTTCACTCAACGCACAATAAAGCTCTGGAATTTGTTGCCAGAGGATGTGGTTATTGCAGTTAGTGTAGCTGGGTTCAAAAAAGGTTTGGATAAGTTCTTGGAGGAGAAGTCCATTAACGGCTATTAGTCAAGTTTACTTAGGGAATAACCACTGCTATTAATTGCATCAGTAGCATGGGATCTTCTTAGTGTTTGGATAATTGCCAGGTTCGTTTGGCCTCTGTTGGAAACAGGATGCTGGGCTTGATGGACCCATGGTCTGACCCAGCATGGCAATTTCTTATGTTCTTAATTCCAATACGGCAGGAATTTTGACTGAGTGTGGTATGATGTCGTGGTCCTCACACCAGGCTTTGAATACTCTCCAAACCCTTATGTATGTTAGGGATGTGGAGAATTTGCGTGCTTGGAGTAGGGTGTCAATTAATGCTCCCGAGTAACCTCTCCTCTTTAGGCGAGCCCTCTCAATGGCCAGGCCGTAAGAGAGAATTGAACTAGATCCTCATGGAGGATCGGTCCCTGTTGGAGCAGGTCTCTGTGTGGAGGTAGCGGCAGGGGGTTCAGTTTTTTTCTAACTATTTTCCTCATTTTATCAAAGTTTCCCTTTTGAAAATTTAGTGTTAGAGCTGTAGATTTACTTATTGTCCCCCTTCCAGTTATTAGTTTAAATTTGATCATGTTATGATCACTGTTGCCAAGTGGCCCCACCACCATTACCTCTCTCACCAAATCCTGCGTTCCACTAAGAATTAAATCTAAAATAGCTCCCTCTCTTGTTGGATCCTGAACCAATTGCTCCATGAAGCAATCATTTATTACATCCAGGAATTTTGTCTCCAGCAAGTCCTGATGTTACATTTACCCAGTCAATATTGGGGTAATTGAAATCTAAATACAAAATTCTCTTAATGAATAATCCCACGATTGAAATAATCTATATTGAAACACGTGGTGTTTAGAAATTTAGGAAAATTACAACGCTGTACATATCAATATTCAGAGATTCAAAGTATGGATTTAAGGACCATCATACCAGCCCCAGTGCTCACAAGTTAAACTTGTATTTCATGCACTTCATTGGAGTCACTTTTAATCAATTGGTCCAAGTAGCTAGCATCCAGAACGACAAAGTTCAATTTTTGTATATTTTTTGCTATATATTTAAAAAGTATCAACTTCCCTTATTCGTAGTTGTCGGGGTCACTCGTCCGACGCGCGCGTTTCGCAACACAAGCTGCTTCAGAGACATCCGTTTAAGCTCTCCTGATCCAGCACTCCCCCTTTTTTTTTGGGGATACAAGCAGATCTTTAAGCAGTGTTAATTCATGCAAGAAAACTTCAATGATGCTGCAGGTCCGTCAATTTTTCGAACCCGACGCCATTTCCCCCACTCTCTAAGTTTAACTTGTGAGCACTGGGGGTGGTATGATGGTCCTTAAATCCATACTTTGAATCTCTGAATATTGATATGTACAGCGTTGTAATTTTCCTAAATTTCTAAACACCACATGTTTCAATATAGGTAATTGAAATCTCCCATTATTATTGCACTGCCAAATTGGTTTGCTTCCCTGATTTCTCTTAGCATTTCATCATCTGTCTGACCATTTTGTCCAGGTGGACGGTAGTATACTCCTATCACTATACTCTTACCCAACACACATGGGATTTAAGAACATAAGAAAATGCCATACTGGGTCAGACCAAGGGTCCATCAAGACCAGCATCCTGTTTCCAACAGTGGCCAATCCAGGCCATAAGAACCTGGCAAGTACCCAAAAACTAAGTCTATTCCATGTTACCATTGCTAATGGCAATGGCTATTCTCTAAGTGAACTTAATAGCAGGTAATGGACTTCTCCTCCAAGAACTTATCCAATCCTTTTTTAAACACAGCTATACTAACTGCACTAACCACATCATCTGGCAACAAATTCCAGAGTTTGTGCGTTGAGTAAAAAAGAACTTTCTTCGATTAGTTTTAAATGTGCCCCATGCTAACTTCATGGAGTGCCCCCTAGTCTTTCTACTATCCGAAAGAGTAAATAACCGATTCACATCAACCCGTTCTAGACCTCTCATGATTTTAAACACCTCTATCATATCCCCCCTCAGTCGTCTCTTCTCCAAGCTGAAAAGTCCTAACTTCTTTAGTCTTTCCTCATAGGGGAGTTGTTCCATTCCCCTTATCATTTTGGTAGCCCTTCTCTGTACCTTCTCCATCGCAATTATATCTTTTTTGAGATGTGGTGACCAGAATTGTACACATTTCTACCCATATAGATTCTACTGAACATTTATTTATTTATTTAACATTTTTCTATACCGACCTTCATGGTTAAATACCATATCAGGTCGGTTTACATCGAACAGGGGTAAAAATAACTAGGTAAAGGAAAAAAAACAAAGTTACATTAAACGAGGACCGTGAACTTGGAAGCTTAGGCAGCTGGAAGAAAAAAGATTGTTAAGTTAAAGGGAGAAATAACAAATTCCGGACTAGAGATAGTCCAGACTAGAGTTAGTCCACATGTTAGAGTCGGTATCCATGCTGTCCAGGTAATCAGAGGAGGGGGAGGTACAATTGATCGTGAGTAGATAACGTCTAATGTGTATCCCAGGGTTCTGGGAAGGCTAGGCGGAACAGCCACGTTTTGAGTTTTTTCTTAAAAGTTAGCAGGCAAGGTTCCAGCCTGAGTTCAGCAGGGAGGTTGTTCCAGATGGCTGGGCCTGCTGTCGAAAATGCTCGGTCCCTGGATGCAATGAGTCACGTGGCTTTGGTTGGAGGGGCTTGAAGCGTTCCTTTGGATATTTCTCTCATTGGCCTGTTAGAAGTATGGAGTTTTAATGGAATTTCAAGGTCGAGATAAAGGAGATTGTAGATGGATTTGTGTATTAATGTTAAAGATTTGTGAAGGACTCTGTGGTTGACTGGTAACCAGTGTAGATTTCGGAGGATGGGTGTAATATGATCACTCCGGTTGGTGCTTGTCAGGATTCTGGCCGCAGCATTTTGTATCATCTGAAGTGGCTTGATGGTTGAGCTGGGTAGTCCTGTGAGGAGCGCGCTGCAGTAGTCTATTTTGGCAAATATCAAGGATTGAAGAACTGTCCTAAAGTCGTGAAAATATAAGAGAGGTTTGAGTCTTTTTAATACCTGTAGTCTGAAGAAGCAGTCTTTGGTAATAGTGTTAATCATACTCTTTAGGTTAAGACGGTTATCAAATATTACCCCAAGGTCTCTAACCTGAGTATGAGTGAGGGCGTAGTTATGTTGGGTCTGTGACTGGTAGTTGTCTTGGTTGGCGGAAATGAGGAGGAGTTCAGTCTTATTAGCATTGAGGACCAAATTTAAACTGTTGAGGAGACTAGTGATCGATTGTAGGCAGTTGTTCCAGATCGAGAGTGATTTGGTAATGGATTCCATTATGGGGATCAGGATCTGCACATCATCTGCGTAAATATAGTGAATAAGGTTGAGACTTGTTAACAGTTGGCACAGGGGGAGGAGGTAGATATTGAAAAGGGTGGGGGACAGGGAGGATCCTTGAGGTACTCCTAGTGATGAATTTGTTGGTGGTGATTCTTTATTATTTATTCTGACCTTGAAGCTTCTATCGCTAAGGAAAGACTTGAACCAGTTGTAGACTTGTCCTGAGATGCCTATGTCTAATAGACGATTCAGGAGGATGGCGTGGTTGACAGTATCGAACGCCGCTGATATGTCTAAGAGGATTAGAAGAAAAGAGTGTCCTTTGTCCAGTCCCATAATAATATGGTCAGTTAGGGAGATGAGCAGGGTTTCTGTGCTGCGTGATTTGCGGAAACCATACTGTGAAGGATATAGTATATTATAATCTTCTAAATACTCTGAGAGCTGGGTGTTAACCACCTTTTCTGTGAGTTTGACTAAGAATGGAAGATTCAATATAGGGTGGAAATTAGCTAGTTCACTAGGGTCTAAGTTGTGTTTCTTAAGGAGGGGTTTGAGAGAGGCATTTTTTAGGATGTTTGGGTACAGTCCTTGGGTTAAGCAGCAGTTTATGATGTTGGCCAGTGGTCCGGAGATTGTGTTTGGTATGAGTAGGAGTAGCTTGGTTGGTAGGTTGTCTGTGGGGTGGCTGGATGGTTTCTGCTTCTTGAGAATGGATTCGATCTCTTTAGATGAAGTTAATTCGAAGTTGTCTAATTTGGCTCCCTTAAGCATGTGGGTATTGGTAAATGAAGCGAGGGTGTTGTTATTGGGTGGAAGGAGTGAGAGCGTGTTTGATATCTTCTGCTGAAAGAATATGGCTAGCTCATTTGCCTTGGATTGAGCTTGTTCGTCTGGGATCGGTGGTGGTAGTGACTTTGTGATTTGAGACACATATGAGAAGAGAGCCTTCGCGTCATATTGGAGATCATGGATTTTATTGGCGTAAAAAACTTTTTTTGATTTTAAAATTGATGACCTGTAATGATGTAAGGTTCCTCTGTATGATGAAAAGCGTGGAGGGGGAAGGGGCTTTACGCCATTTATTTTCCTTATGACGTAGTTCTTGTTTTATCTGTTTGAGTTCATTGGAGAACCAAGGTTGATTTCCTTTTTTTAAAGGATTAATTATTTTCGAGATAGATGGGCAGTGCTTATTTGCTACAGCTTCTGTGATCTTGTGCCAGGAGAGCACCGCTGTGTTGCGGTTGGATAGATCTATATTTTTGAGATCCTTAGTGAGCTGTTCGCTGAGTGTGTCGGAAGCACATGATATCCTGAAGTGAATGGAGGAGAGGTGTTGGGTGGTGGGTGTCTGTTTATTTGAAGTGAGGGTGGTTGTTATCAGATAGTGGTCTGACCAGGGGATGGGGGTACAAGCCGGATCCTTGGTAATGGAGAAATTAGAGTTGATAAAGATAAGGTCCAAGGTGTGTCCTGCTTTATGTGTGGGTCCGTTGATGATCTGGGTGAATCCCATAGCATTGAGGGCGGTGAGAAGGGCTTCACAGTTGGGTGCATGGTGAGTGGCTTCAAAGTGTATGTTAAAGTCTCCCAAGATTATGGTAGGAGAGTCAGTGTTGATATGTTTAACGATGGATTCAATAAGGGGGGAGGCGTCTGCTTTCAATACTCCTGGGGGGGGGGGCATAAACTAGTAAGACTTGCAGATAATTAGATTTGAATAAACCTAGTTCTAGTTTGGATTCTGTCTTGATTGTATGAGATGTTAGTCTGAGGTCTTTCTTGGTGGCTAGTAACAGGCCGCCCCCTCGTTTTTTGTGTCTGTGGATAGAGAAAAAGTCGTATTTGTGGGTAGGTAATTGATTGATTAGCGCTATATCTGTGTTTTTTAGCCAGGTTTCTGTGATGGCGCAAACGTCAGGGTTACAGTCTAAGAGATAGTCATTGAGGATATGAGTCTTTTTTGTCAGGGATTGAGAATTAAATAGGGTCACTGAGAGAAGAGTTAGACCTAGGAGCTGAGTCAGGGGAGTGATCAGGATAGGGATGAGAGATCTGGGAATTCTTGCTGGAGGGGATTGAGCTGGAAGCATGTTGAAGAGGTGGCGGTGATATCTGATGGGAATATGTTGGGTCATCATATTTGTGTTACTCTGGTCTTGTTGTGAGTGCAGAGATGTGAATTAGTTAAGGGTCCTGGGCGGTTGTTGTTTCCAGGCCTCGCTTTCCGATGAGTTAGTTGAAAAGGGTTGTTTGAGCCGCGGGCGTGTGGAGTCGGAAGGGGGCTGCACGAAGGGGCTCACAGAAGAATACTGGACGAATGCTGGTCGAAAGCAGTTAGAAGAATGCTGGGCGAGTGCAGACAAAACAAAATTTTTTTTTTCTTTTGTAGGATCTAATAAGTCCCTTTGTAGGATCTTCTGACAACTCTGGCTATTCCACGGGCTCTCGGTGTGACGTTGGCGTGATTAGCGCAGGTCTAGAGTAAACAACTTGGGCGCGGCTGTCTAGATGTGGTTTGATAGGTTCTGTTGCGGGTGGATAGTGATTGAAGGTTACTGTGGTTGTCTTTTGATGTTTGTGCTCTGCGACTTCATACAGTTGCTAGTGACACTGTTATGCTGAAGGAATTGAAAAGGTAGCCAGCTGAGGAGGAACCGAAGACCGTGGGGGGGAATCGGGGCTCCCTCGGGGCTGAGCCGAAGGGGCAGGCCCCTTTGTCGCGCTCCTTCGGCGCGCGACAAAGTCTCTTTATTTAGTCTCTTGTATTTATTTATTTATTTATTTATTTAGTCTCTTGTATGATCTTTATCCTGTTGGACTCTATACCCTCCCGAACATAAAATGTCACACCCCCACCAAGTTGATCCTCCCTATCATTGTGATATAATTTGTACCATGATATAGCACTGTCCCATTGGTTATCCTCCTTCCACCAAGTCTCTGTGATACCAATTATGTCAATCTCATAATTTGCTGCTATACACTCTAACTCTCTCTCCCATCTTCTTAGAATTCTGGCATTGGCATACAGACATTTCAAAGTGTGTTTTTTGTTTGTATTAACAACCTGCTTTTCAGTTGTTAGGGATAATTCGGAAATCATTAGCTTCGGTGATTGTTTACATATAGGCATATGAACTATGTTAGCTTTTAAAGGAACCTCTCTGTTGGGATGCCCTAACTCTCCTGTTTCATTAGAATCCTTCAAAGATACATTTCTCTGAACCTTGCACTTCTGAGTGACTGTCTGCTTTCCCCCTTGTTCTAGTTTAAAAGCAGCTCTATCTCCTTTTTTAAAGTTAGTGCCAGCAGCTTGGTTCCACTCTGGTTAAGGTGGAGCCCATCCTTTCGGAAAAGTCTCCCCTTTCCCCAACGTTTTCCCCAGTTCCTTAAAAAGCTGAATCCCTCTTCCCTGCACCATCATTTCATCCATGCATTGAAACTCTGGAGCTCTGCCTCCCTCTGGGGACCTGCACATGGAACAGGAATCATTTCAGAGAATGCCACCCTGGAGGTTCTGGATTTGAGCTTCCTACCTAAAATCCTAAATTGGGCTTCCAGAACCTCTCTCCCACATTTTCCTATGTCGTTGGTGCCCACATGTACCACGACAGCCGGCTCCTCCCCAGCACTGTCTATAATCCTATCTAGGTGACGCGTGAGGTCTGCCACCTTCGCACCAGGCAGGCAAGTTACCAGGCGGTCTTCACGTCCACCAGCCCCCCTGCTATCTACATTTCTAATAATGGAATCACCAAATATGATGGCCGGCCTAACCCTTCCCTCCTGGGCAGTAGGTCCTTGCTACAGGATCACGTCCTGCTACACCAGGGTGATGTTCTCCTACTGGGAGACATTTCTTGATCCAAGGCAGCACTAGGGCTGCCAGATTGGATTTGGGACTTGGCTACTATGTCCCTGAAGGTCTCATCAATGTACCTCTCTGTCTCCCTCAGCCCCTCCAAGTCACTACTCTAGCCTCCAGAGATCGGACTTGTTCCCTGAGAGCCAGGAGCTCTTTGCACTGAGTGCACACATACAATCTTTCACTGGCGGGTAAAAAATCATACATGTGACACTCAATGCAAAAGACTGGAAAGCCCCCCCGGACTGCAGAAGGAATTGTCCCTCAACTCCATCAAGGTACAGGTGACGGCCTTGTCATGCTACGGAACCAAGAGCGGGAGCGGCAGCATAGCCTCTCACCCGGATGACTCCCACTTCCTAAAAGGAGTCAAGCACATCCGACCACCCCTAAAGTGGCCGGTGCCTCTCTGGAACCTCAACCTGGTCCTAGATTACCTAGCAGGAACCTCCTTCAGGCCTCTCCACGGCCTGTCTCTCTGACTATTAACATTGAAAACAGCCTTGAGGGTCACGTGATGTGATGTAGCTGAACGGACGTTTCTGTTCTAGCTCCGTGTCTCGCCCCTCCGTAATCAGCACCCATCGCCTAGATATTCGCAGCCAAAAAGATCATCGACATCGGGTAACCTCCTTTCATGTCTATTGACATGTTTATGCTCAAAACCGCGGGTAGTATGCCCTTGAAAGGCGGAAAAAAGGAGAAAGAGAAGACGGGGACGGCATCGTCTAAAATGGCGGACGTGAGTGTGAGGCCTACCCCCCCGGGCACACCTAATGCTGCAGCATTCTCGACGGACCTAACTCTGAACGTCACTAACGCTGTGGTGGCGGCTTTGGACGGGCGGTTTGGTGAACTATCTACCCAACTTAAAGAACTTAAGGAGTCCTTTGCAGAACTACCCCCGAGACTCACAGAAATAGAAAATAGGGTATCTGAACTGGAGGATTCCTCTCTAACCACGCGGAGTCAGGTACAGGCGCTAGAAACAACAGTAGCGGCGCAATCGGACAAAATTGATGACCTGGAGAATAGAGCCAGGAGAAACAATATCCGCCTGTCTGGCTTTCCAGAATCTGCGGGAGAAGCCAATCTAGAATCTCTACTGGAAGAATGGTTACCGGAGGCTTTGGGCTTGCAAGATCTCGGAGGTACCTTCCACATTGAGCGTGCGCACCGTCTTGTCAGAAGGAGAGAAGGGGATAACCGGCCCCGATTCATAATAGCTAAACTGCTGAATTGGTCCCACAAACAGAAGATATTCCAAGCGTACAGAACGAAATCGACGCTGAAATATAAAGAAGCAGACATTAGACTCTACCAAGATTACTCCGCCGCCTTAGCTCAAAAACGCAAGCTCTTCAGCCCGCTGTGCACGGATCTTTTCAACAAAAATATCCGGTTCCAGCTAGCGTATCCAGCTACCCTGAAATTTCGTCATGAAGGCAAAGAACATACTTTTACGAATGTGGAACAGGCAAAGGACTTTATGTCCAAGATGTGAGCACTTTGTAAGTTTCTCTTTTTTTGAATTTTACCTGATGTTGTTTACAGTGTGACTCCCAATACATCAGCGCGTCCGGCCTGGGGGTATCCCAATATGCGCCATCTTTCATTTTATATACAGGAGGCCCTACTGAGCCTGAAGATTGGACGCTCCCTTAAACCACGCTTTTCAGTGCAACGGTGGAGCGGAACTTCGATCTTTTGAGGACCTTTTAAATACCACATACTTCACCACGAGCCTGGAACCTGCTTATATGGTTTTGATTTTTTATGGCACTGCTCAGTGGTGATTCCGAAGGCGAGCAGAGTTCTGGGCGTTATATAAATGCCTGATTTTCCCCGGCCAGGAACTGCGAAAGTGGGCCTTCATTAACTCGAGAATCAGAACTTCACCCCTGGCAGAGGTGCTCGCAAAACGTCATCGGCTGACAAGGATCTTGGGATAAGCTCTCTTCATTATTTTTGATTAGGCCCAGTGTCCGGGAGGCAATCCCTGCGGAGTGAACCTGACGTTTTAGACCCACGGAAGCGGCCTCTGCTTGTTCTACATTATTCTACATTATTACTGTGTGACTGCCACCTGCCGTTGTGCTCCCACCGAGGCACGGACGGTTTGCGGTGCCGATCCTTGGATGTCTGGCTACTGGCGCAGGTTCCCTGCTTTCAGTTTGGCACTGTACATAGAGGGCTCGGTTGACAGCGGATTTGGCTGAGGGTTGGCCGTACCGGAGACTTTTGATGGAGTATGAACATATTATCTTCCATTAGGCCTTTGTTTTATCTATTCTTTTTTCTTCTCCCAGGATTTCGGACTCCTATGCGGAGTGAGACTGTTTGCTGCGCTGGTTATAGTGGGTACACTTGTTAATTTCATGGTTTGCTTCTGGGAATACCCATGTGGGTTCCAATTGTTACCTTTCATAGGCGAGGGGGGTGCTGTTGCCGGGGGGGGGGGGGGGGGGGAGACATGACGCACCAATAGTGACCTCTAACGTTTCCACCTTGTGTGGATTCTATTGAAGCTTGTAACATGGTTAGGGGTCGGGGGGGGGGGTTAGGGGAGTTGGGTATGGGGCTTGGGGAAAGGGTGATTGCAGCAGCATGGGATGCTTGATGTTTTTTTCTTGTTTTTTCATCTTTTGATTGGCAAGATATGTTCTAGGTCATGTGCAACTTTAGGCATATGGATATGGTCCTCACCGTTCGGATGGTGGGCTTAGGCTGGGGAGCCCACCATCAACCCACTGCACTCCAAAGTAAAGTAGTAGCTTCTTTGAAGGGACGGGTAGGAATCACTTAAAATTAGCAAGTTTAAATGTGAACAGGTTAGGGCACCCCATTAAGAGAACAAAAGTCTTACAATTTCTAAAACGTTCAAAGGTTCACATAGCATGTATACAAGAAACGCATTTGACAGCTTTAGAATCCAAAAAATTGCAGAGAGACTGGGTTGGCCAGTGTTTTTTTTCGGCTGCTCGGGGGAAAAAGGCAGGAGTAGCTATCCTGCTTCATAAAAGTCTATCTTTTCAACTGACCAAAGAGATAGTTGATCCCGATGGCAGGTATATACTCCTTACAGGGAAACTTAATGGGAAAGACATATGCCTTGGCAATATTTATGGGCCCAATTCCCCTTCCCCTGCTTTTTTTTGCAGAAATTGTGAATTTATTACACACGGTTGGCAGTGGCCGACGACTCCTAGTGGGGGACTTCAACAGTGTGCACGATCCCCTCTTAGATAAGTCACGAGGGATCCCTCCACAGACCAGGCGCAGTGCTAGACCCACATTAATCGCTCAGCTATGTCGAGATTTAAACTTCATGGACTACTGGAGGGTACTGCATATGGAGGAAAGGGATTACACACATGTCTCCAAGGCGCATGGAACGCTTTCTAGAATAGATTACATCCTGGGTGATGCCACGTTCTTCCCTCTCATATCCAATGCTGGTATAGACTCTCCGGGTGTGTCCGACCATTCGTTAATTTGGACGGAGCTCAATTGGGAAGACAATGTCCCCAAAAGTAACTGCTGGAGGTTCCCCACCTATATTAAGGATAATAAGACATTTAGGGATTACCTAGCGGAAAAATGGGACCGATTTCAAACACATAACCAGCAACACCAAGAGAACCCAGAATTGTTTTGGCAAACGGGAAAGGCAGTTATGAGGGGAGAGATAATTTCTTTTCTACGTCATAGAAATAAAGTCCTTAATGCTGGTATATTGGCACTAGATCATCAATTAAAGCGGGACAAGCAGGCACTGATACAACACCCCTCTCAAGCTCATTGGGCCCAATATCATCAAACCCTTGGAACCCTTCAAGCACATTTACAACAACGAGCTATGAAGTCCTTTCAGTTTAAAGAACACTCTTATTTCCGTTTTGGCAACAAAGCGGGGAAAACCTTGGCAAATTTAGTTAGAACTAGACAAAGTAAATCGTATATAGAAAAACTTAAGACGCATTCCGGTGAGTGGGCTATCAAAGGGGAGGAGATATTTGAAGCCTTTCGTACATTCTATTCCCAACTTTACACAGAGGATAGATTAGGAGACTCTCTAGAAGAAACTGAGTTTTTTGCACATCTGGAAATCCCCATCCTCACGGACAGTCAACGCGACAGTCTTAATAGGCCTATTACAGAGACTGAGCTCCTCGCCGCCATTAAAAAGAGTAAATCCAGGAAAGCCCCGGGGCCCGATGGGTTTACATATGACTTTTATAAAATTTTAGGGGAAAAGGTTACGGGCCCATTGACCTCCTTTTACCGGCATGCTTTGGATGCTCAGAGATTCCCCTCAGACTTTAACCAAGCTTACGTTACAGTGCTTCCTAAACCAGGTAAAGACCCACATCAACCGGCCTCCTATCGTCCCACCTCTTTGTTGAATTGTGACCTAAAGCTTCTGGCTAATGTATTGGCTAATAGGCTGAGCATAGTACTTCCTGGTCTCATCTCTCCTTCTCAGGTAGGATTTGTTAAGGGGCGATCCTCATGCTCTCATATTGTTAAGCTGCTAGCTGCTATTACCCATTGTCAGGCGAACAACATCCCCTCTATAGCAGTTAGTTTTGACTCTGAGAAAGCGTTTGACCGAGTGTCATGGGATTATCTTTTTTCAGTACTGCAACGCTTCGGCCTGCATGGGGATTTACTCTCATATATGTATTTATATTATTTATATATGTATTTATATATATATGTATTCATATATGTATTTATATTTATTATATAATTATTATTATATTATTATTATTATATTATATATTATTATATTATATTATTATATTTATTATTTATTATTTACATATATATATATATTATATATATATGTATTCATATATGTATTTATATTATTTATATATGTATTTATATATATATGTATTCATATATATATTTAACTTCTTGTTAAACTTCTATCATCCTCTTCTTCAACTCCCAGTTAGAACCATCCCTGTTTTATTGTAACTGCTTTTTTCTGCGCACTTGTTATAATTTGTTATAATTTGTAAATGTATACTCATGTTATAGTTATGTATGTTTATAATTTATTGATCACCCCTTGTTTTATGTAAACCGACATGATACGAACTCTGTGAATGCCGGTATAGAAAAAAACCTCAAATAAATAAATAAATAAATAAATATATCACCCTACTATATTCTACTCCATCATCCCATACACTGGCTAATGGCTTAGTGTCTCGAGCCTTCACACCACAGCGGGGAGTAAGGCAGAGATGCCCCCTTTCCCCTTTATTGTATATTTTAGCTATAGATCCATTACTTAGGTATATAGCGGCAGACCCCTTGGTCACCGGTCTACAAGTCGGAGGTCAAAGCTTTAAAACAGCTGCTTTCGCAGATGATATTTTAATTTTTCTAACTCAACCTCAAGTGGCACTACCCAGAGTGCTGTCTTTACAGAGAAGGTATGGGCGTCTTTCTGGCCTAAAAATCAACACAGACAAATCGGAAGCACTTGATGTTTTTGGCCACCTACAACGAACTTAGGGATCTCCCTTTCCTCTCAAATGGACGCAGGGAGCTATAAAGTACTTGGGAATACAAGTATCTAGCTCCCTCCATAATATTTATCAGGACAATGTGCGGCCTATGCTGGCCAACATGCAGAAGAGATTGACAAAGTGGCAGACCCTGCCATTGTCTTTGTCAGGCCGAATTCATTTAATAAAGATGGTAGAAGTCCCCAAATGGCTCTACTTATTGCAAATGCTTCCGATTTGGTTATCAAACTCTGATGTCAATGCTATACACCACACCCTCAGAACCTTTCTCTGGAGGGGCAGGAAGGCACGGCTTGCTTTCCGATACCTCAACTTAGCCAAAGCTGAAGGGGGTTTAGCGTGTCCAGATTTTAAACAGTACAACCTGATGTGTATGTTATGTCATCTCAGGGATTGGGTCCTGGGCACAGAATATTTTTCCCCTACCGCCTTCTTACATGCTAGTTTTTCTGGTTTTTCTCCAGCTGCTCTAATACAGATTGATAGCACGCACTTGCCCCTGCCACATAAGAACTCGCTATTGGTGCGAATGGGAAGAAAAGCCTGGCTCCATTTATGCCACATCATGGGTATTTCTTCCCCACACACAGCTTTTATGCCTATCTGCTCTAACCCTCACTTTCTCCCGGGAAAGGACCACGGGGTTTTCCAGCAGTGGGCTGCCAAGGGTTTCACGCATATTATACAGATACTACAGCCAGATACGAATCATATCAGAAGTTTTCAAGAACTCCAACAGCTTTTTGATCTTCCATCTTGTGATTTTTTTGCCTTTTTACAGTTACGACACTATGTACAAGCCTTGAGTTCACATAACTTATCATACACTATTAGGACGCAGATGAGTAGACTATTAGGTTTTTAAGTAAAGATGAAAATGTCCTGTACACTTTTTGCTAAACTATGTAAACAGCTGTTGGGTGCCAATGCCTTTGGGGCCATTGTGGAAAGGTGGGCTGGGGTTGCAGAGCTTCAGGTCACTCCGGATACGATTAAATCTTATCTGGGAAACATCAAGATTCTAACGGAAAATGCACCTTTAAGAGAGCTACAATTCAAATTTATCTGGCAAATTTATATTACTACTGATAGAGCATATAGAATGGGGATCAGTGATTCCCCCTCTTGCTTGAAGTGTGGGGAACGCAAGAGTGACTTCATTCATAGTTTTTGGAATTGCATGACACTGCGGACATATTGGTCCCAAATAACAGCCTTTTGCAATACTATATGGAATAGTAATCTTCCTGTACATCCACAACTCTGGTTGATAGGATGTGATTTAACTCCGTCTTTTCATTTTAATCCCCATATTACCCTTTTTGTGAACAAGGCAGGACTTTTGGCCAAACAAGTCATATTGACTCAATGGGTTTCCAAGACGGCTCCACAATTCAAACATTGGCTGAACAAAATGTATAAACATGCGACCCTTGAACAAATGACGGTTGCTGCGCAACCACAACAAAAGAGGGATGAATTTACCAAGATCTGGGGTCCTTTCCTTGTCCATAAACCTGCTGCGAGTGTTCAGGAGGGCCTGGACTCCATGTGCGAGACTGACACTTAGAAGCCTTGTTTATTCATGTCATTTCTATGCTTCATCCCTTGCTGGCTGCTGCGGGGGAGGGGTGGGGGGAGGGTTACACCTGGGTACACATGGTTCTTGTAGATATTGTGTATTTTAGCGGGTCCTCTTGACTGCTTCTATCTCAAACCTGTACAGGTGGGGCTGTTGCGAAGGAGTACCGTTGTTGAAATGTTTACCTAACGGTTCATACCTACATGCGTGTATTGTATTGTTTTGTCTTGTTTTATTATTATACCTGACATGCTGGTGTTACTGCTGTATTCTTATCAACAGACACTGTACGTGTTTCTGTGAGACCCATAGTTATTTGATATGGTTATGATGTGTTTCCTGGTTATAAAAATACAATAAAAAGAGATATTCAAAAACATTGAAAACAGCCTTCCTGCTGGCAGTCTGTTCAGCTCGTCGTATATCGGAGCTACAAGCACTGTCCTGCCGGGAGCCATTCCTCAGACTCACCCCGGGAACCATCCAGCTGCTCACAGTTCAGTCATTCCTCCCCAAAGTGGTGTCTCACTTCCATCTCAACCAAACCATCTCGCTCCATCACCAGATGAACAGAAGAATTCGGAAGAGGCTCGAAGCCTATGACATCTCAATGTTGCCAGGCTCCTAGTCAGATACTTGGAAAGGTTGGACTCTGTACGAAAGACGGACCATCTATTCGTCCTCCACAGTGGAAAGTATCAGGGGGAAGAGGCCTCGCGAGCAACCATAGCCCGCTGGATCAAAGAAGTTATCAAGGCGACCTACATGGAAGCGGGCAAGCCACCGCCTCTACAAGTCAAGGCCCATTCGACTAGAGCCCAGGCAGTGTTCTGGGCGGAAATCAAGATACTGTCACCTGCCGAGATTTGCAGATGACAACATGGTCCTACATCCATACCTTCTCCAGGTTTTACCGCCTGGATGTTCAGGCTCGGGAGGACACTGCATTTGCAAGGGCAGTACTAAGTGGGTCACGGGCAGCCTCCCACCCGGTTCGGGAGTAGCTTTTATACATCCCAATGGTCCTGAGTCTATCCGCTACATGCTAGGAAATGGAGAAATTACTTACCTGATCATTTTGTTTTCCCTAGTGTAGACAGATGGACTCAGCATCCCACCCACGGCTGCCATTACTCATGGAATTCTCGGGGGACATCCCTGGGAGCGAGTGAATCAAGGGTAAGCCATGCTTCCCTTCATCTAGGACACCCATCCTGCCGGGTGTCGACATTTCCCGGTTGAGGGCACTGGCGGTCTCCAGCTATAGCCAATTCAACCAGTTCAAATTAATCAAGTTAACAAAGTTATAAAGTTAATCAAGTTATTCAAGTTCTGAAGTTATTCTAATTAGTCAGTCACACATATATCCACAAGGCTTTTCGAGGAGAATACTGAAGAGCTGCACTTCCTGTAGGGGTATATGTACTAGGGGCTGACGTCAGATTGAAATCAGGTCCATCTCCAACTGCTATCAGGAGTACACTATTCCCATTGGTCCTGAGTCCGTCTACACTAAGGAAAACGAAATTATTAGGTAAATAATTTCTCCATTAATTACAGTGTGTTGGGTGTGGGTGGTGTTTTCCTTGCCTGTGGGGGGTTAGGGCTTGGTTTGGGGTTCGTTCGTGTTTTTTGTTGGGAAGGCTTTGCGGAATAGCCATGTCTTGAGATTTTTCTTGAACGATTGGGAAGATGGTTCTGTTCTGTTAATTCTGTGGGGAGTTTGTTCCATAGGGTGTGGCCGGCAATAGATAGTGTTCGTTCCCTTGTTGATATCCATTGAGTGGCTTTTGGGGATGGTGTCGGAGAGTAAAGCATCGAGGCACTGGTATCCCAAGTGTGCCATCTGCAGCTCATCAGTATTTCTCTGACTCTAGCAGATGGTGGTCATGTATACCTGCAGCTCTGTGTGAGACTGATCTTTCTTGCTCCCTGAGGTGCTAGGTTCAGTGTCTGGGCCATCCCTCAGGTAGATGTTGGAGGTGGTAAAAGAAGGTTGTGCTTTAGAATTTTCTCGGTCTCTCATACTGGCCTTTGTGGAATCTTGATGCATTTCCCGCAACAAGTGAGCCATGGTAGAAGACACTCTACAAAGATTGCTGGCCCTGAAGGCGATCGTCCCCATGCAGTGCAAGGAATGGGGAAGGGGACGGTACTCCATTTATTTTGTGGTTCCCAAAAAGGAGGGCACTTTCCGACCCATCCTGGACCTACAGAAGGTGAATCGCTGCTTGAAGGTGCCCCATTTTCGAAAGGAAACACTTTGAACAGTCATCGCAGCGGTTCGAAAGGGAGAGTTCCTCACTTCCTTGGATCTTACCGAGGCTTATCTACACATCCCGATTCACAGCGCTCACCAGAGATTCCTACTATTCAAGATCCTGGTTCAGTATTTTCATTTCTGGGTGTTGCCGTTCGGACTGGCGACGACCCTGTGCACCTTTCCCAAGGTGATGGTTGTTGTGGTGGCGACCCTCCGGAAGGAAGGGATAATAGTCCATCCTTACCTCGACGATTGGCTGATTCGAGCCAAGTTGGAAGAGGAAGGCGAGCGGACTGTTCTTCGTGTGATCCATTGTCTCCCGTCCCTAGGTTGGGTTATCAACAAAGCAAAACGTCATCTGACTCTGTCACAGTGTCTGGAGTATTTGGGAGCTCGTTTTGACACCCTGCAGGGCAGGGTGTTTCTCAAGAACGACAGGATGTACAAACTGCAGCAACAAGCGTGTCTCTTGTTACAGCTTCCAATCCCCAGAGTGTGGGATTACCTACAAGTTCTGGGTTTCATGGCTTCGACATTGGAATTGGTGCCTTTGGCCTTCGCTCACCTGAGACCGTTGCAGAGAGATCTACTGTCACGGTGGGACCCAGTGTCTGAGAAATACCAGTTGCCCCTGCCTTTGTCGCAGCGAATCAGGTTCAGCCTGCAATGGTGGCTGTCGGAAGACAATTTACAGAAGGGGATGCCCCTCGAAGTCCCGGATTGGGTGATCGTAACAACGGATGCGAGCCTTGAAGGCTCGCATCCGTTGTTACGATCGCATCTGACTCTCCCAGGTTAAAGCACCATTAAGCTTTAACCCGTACGCCTTATGGCATCACTTCATATTTATTTCCTGCCTTATCTTCTTTCCAGCTTGTTGCAAGCTTCCAAGTTCTCTTCCCTGTTGATTGTAACTTTGACTCATTCCTACCTACTGTTTATCTTTCGTTTACTTGAATAGTTACCCCAGTTTTTATTCTTGTTAATTGTAAACCGATCCGATATGGTTATTTACTATGAAGGTCGGTATATAAAACTGTTAAATAAATAAATAATAAATAAGGCTGGGGAGCAGTGTGCCTCGGTCATTTATTTATTTATTTATTTAGCATTTTTATATACCGACTTTCCAATAACAGAATTACTGATCAAATCGGTTTACATTCTAAACAATAACATTGACAGGTAAATGTCTTACAATGAACAGGTCGATATAACTTGGATTAGTATATATTGGATTAATAACATCAGTAAAGGTCATGCGGCGCAGGGAACCTGGTCCTTACCCGAACGGTCGTGGTCTATCAATCGCCTAGAGACAAGGGCAGTCCATAAAGCGTTGTTGGCATTCCAGTACCTGGTGCAGGGGAGAATGGTTCGAGTCTTCTCAGACAACGCCACCATGGTGGCATATCTCAATCGCCAGGGAGGAACCAGGAGTCTGGCCGTGGCACAGGAAGCACACCTCTTCTTCATTTTGGGACGAGCTTCATCTGGAAGGCGTGGACAACGTGCAGGCGGACATCCTCATCATCAACAGCTGGATCCCGGGGACTGGGAACTATCCCAGGAGGGTTGGAATCACATTTGTGCCCAATGGGGAGTTCCCCAACTGGACCTCATGGCGACCCATGTCCATGCCAAAACGGACTGGTTCTTCAGCCGAAAGAAGGAAATCGGGGCGGTAGGAGTAGACAGCCTAGTCTGCAAGTGGCCAACTGGAATCCTCCTGTATGCCTTTCCTCCATGGCCCCTGATCAGGTGCGTTCTCCGGCGCATAGAGGACTAGCCCGGTTCGGTAATTCTGGTGGCACTGGATTGGCTGTGGTGGCTGTGGTTTGCGGACCTGATACGGTTGTCGACAGACGGCCCGTTACACCTAGCTCATCTGCCGAACCTCCTGTGACAAGGGCTCATTTTTTCAGATCAGGAGGATCACTTCTCTCTTGCAGCCTGGTGTTTGAGAGGTGGCGGTTACAGATGAAAGATTATTCGGAACAGGTGATTTCCACCCTGCTTCAGTCCAGGCGGCCTTCCACGTCTATGGCATACGCTCGAGTGTGGAAGGTGTCTGAAGTCTAGTGTGACCAGCAGGGTGTAGTGCCGTTGTCGGTGACCATTCCTCAGGTCTTGGGGTTTTTGCAGCAGGTATTATCTAAAGGTTTGGCTTATAGATCCTTGCGTGTTCAGGTTTTGGCCCTGGGATGTCTCCTAGGACGGGTAAGTGGCAGGCCTCTAGCCAGCCACTCGGACATTGTCCGTTTCCTGAAAAGGGGTGAAGCACCTCCATCCTTCTCTTTGTTAGTTATGCCCGGAGTGGAATCTCAATCTGGTGTTGAGAGCGCTTTGTGATCTCCCTTTTGAGCCTCTGGGACATGCTTCCTTAAAGGACGCCCTGGGAGTTCCAGGCCAGGGCCGGTCCCAGCCCAGATTAATAGCCAGTTCCTCAGGGAACACCCTGGACCTAGCAGGCCGAGGTGAGCAGCCGGGGAACCCTAGAGACCTGGTGCCCCTAAGGCTAGAACCTGCTTCGCTCTCCTGGGAGGACTTATTCAAGGGGATTCACGCCTTTGTCAAGATGCAGTCTGATCCCCGAAAGGACCCATATGTACCGGATGACCCTGCCCCTGGACCCTCAAGACCTAGGCTCGGCCACCCGCCACCCCGGAAGCCCCACTTATGGGGATTCAGATTGCTCTGAGGAAGAAGGCGAGCTCCCCGAGGAGGGAGAACTTCCCTCGGGGATAGAGCCGTATCGAACTATGAGATGCTTCTTTCTTAAGGAGGATCTCCCAGACCTGGTCTCTCAATGCCTGTCGGAGCTGGCTATCCCGGGCCAAGGCACCCCAGGGGAACCCAGAATGAACACCCTGCTAGAGGGCCTTCGTCAAACGGCTCACCATTTTCCCCTCCTACAAGCAGCACAGCAGCTAATCGATCTGGAATGGAATGCGCCGGAGGCCTCATTCAAAGGGGGGTCGGGCCTTGTCTAGCATGTACCCCCTGGACCCGGCAACCAAGGAGCTGCTGGCATGCCCCAAGGTAGACGCCATAGTTTGCGCAATTGTGAAGCGCACCACCATTCCAGTGGAGGGAGGGAGGGGCGGCCCTCAAGGATGCACATGACCGGCGCCTGGACGCCATTCTGAAACAAGCCTTCGAGGTGGCAGCCATGTCCCTACGAATTGCGACCTGCTGCACCGTGGTGACACGTTCCTGTTTATCACAAGCCAGGAACAACACCCCGGGAGAAGAAATGGAATCAGCTCTCTCGTTCCTCACTGACGCTGCCTCCGACTTAGTTCGTACGGCAGCCAAGGGAGTGTCATCCTCAGTGGCAGCCAGGAGACAGCTCTGGCTACGAAATTGGTCGGCCAACTCCTCCTCCAAGACGCGCCTTACCAGAATGCCCTTTAAGGGATCCCTCCTGTTCGGCAGCGACCTAGAGAAACTGGCTAACAAATGGGGTGCCTCTCCATTACCCCGTCTACCAGAAGACAAGTCAAGGAGGAACCAGCGCCCTTTTCCTAGGCCATCCAGAGGTAGAAGTTCTCAACGCTTCAACCCCTACAGGACTAGCTACCAAGCACCTCGTTCTCAGACCAGGAACCAGTCCTTTCGGACCAGGCACAACAAGAGGGGAACCGGCTCTGGTTCAGGTCCCGGCCGCACCCCACAATGAGAATCAGCCGACCCATCTGGGGGAAGAAGCCATAAGGGGCAGGCTAACCCTATTCTACCGCAGATGGGTCGAGATTACCTCGGACCAGTGGGTCCTCGCCATCATCCGAGAAGGGTATTACCTGGATTTCCGTCATCCCCCTCCGGACAAGTTTGTGGAATCTCCTTGTCCACCCCTCAAGAGGGCGGCACTGGAAGCTACCTTGTGGAGGCTCCTGTCCCTGAAGGCCATAATCCCAGTGCCTGCATGGGAGATAAATTCTGGGCATTATTCCATTTATTTCATCGTACCCAAGAAGGGGGGCACCTTCAGACCCGTCCTGGACCTCAAGTCAGTCAACCGGCACTTAAGGGTCCCAGGATTTTGCATGGAAACTCTGCGGTCAGTCCGACGTGCAATACAGCCAGGGGAGTATCTCACATCCCTGGATCTGTCAGAGGCCTACTTGCATATCCCAATCCATCGGGATCACCAGCGCTACTTACGCTTCAAAGTCCTGAAACAACACTTCCAGTTCCGGGCTTTACCCTTCGGGTTAGCCACCGTGCCACGGGCCTTTACCAAGGTAATAGTAGTGGTGGCGGCGGCACTCAGGAAGGAAGGAATTCTCGTCCATCCCTACCTAGACGATTGGCTGATCAGGGCAAAGTCACCGGAGGAGAGCCACCGGGCAACCAATAGAGTTATATCTCTTCTGGAAAGCCTAGGATGGGTAGTCAACACAAACAAGAGTTCCCTACAGCCTTCGCAGTCGCTGGAATACCTAGGAGTCCGATTCGACACCCAGGGAGACAGAGTCAGCCTGACCTCCAAGAGGAGATCAAAACTCCAGAATCGTTTACAGACTCTGCTGAGCACCGCCCGGCCCACAGCTTGGGATTACCTACAGGTCCTCGGCCTAATGGCTCATATGAGACCGTTACAACGTGCCCTCCTATCTCGGTGGAGCCCACGATTACAGAAGTAATCTTGACACAGATCCTCTTGACACAGATCCTTTATTGCATACTATGTAAATATTCACTGTAAATGCGTTTTACCATGTAAATATTCCTGTCCCTTTTCTCTTTTTTCCTCCTATCCCAGTTGGTAATTTCCTTGTTCATTGTAACTATTATTTTCTGCACCAGTTCAATTACCCTAGTTCTATGTTTATTACACGACTTGTTAAATGTTAACCGACTTGATGCAACCTTTGGTCGTGAAAGCCGGTATAGAAATTAATAAATAAATAAATAAATAAAGTACACCGTGCATCTACCTCTACTGGCCAGAGTACGGAAGCAGTTACGGTGTGGATGCAACCCGGCCACACGAGCTGGGGGTCAAAAATGTCCTCCCCAACCTGCTCACTACAGATGCCAGCCTGAGCGGCTGGGGAGCACACTGCGAAGAGCTAACCGCCCAAGGGCGGTGGAACAGAGAGGAGTCGGAGTGGAACATCAACCGACTAGAGGCACGGGCAGTCAGGTTAGCCTGCCTGCGATTTGCCCACAGACTTCGAAACAGAGCAGTCAGAGTGATGTCGGACAATGCCACCACGGTGGCATACATCAACCGACAGGGCGGAACCAGAAGCCGACAGGTATCCCTAGAAGTAGCCCCCCTGATGGCTTGGGCGGAAGCAAATCTCTAGGACAATCTCCGCCGTCCACATCGCCAGGAAGGACAACACCATGGCAGACTTCCTCAGCAGAGAAAGCCTAAACCCGGGGGAATGGCAGCTGTCATCCTCGGCCTTCCAGATGATTGTGGATCAGTAGGGGACTCCGGGCATGGATCTACTAGCGGACAGGTCCAACGCTCAAGTACCCAGATACTTCAGTCAGAGGCGAGATCCTCTATCCCTCGGGATCGACGCCCTGGTACAGCCATGGCCTCAGGGGATCCTGCTATATGCCTTTCCCCCATGGCCCCTGCTGGGCGCCATTATACAAAAGATTCAGTGGCACTGAGGCCTAGTTCTTCAGGTGGCCCCGGACTGGCCAAGAAGACCCTGGTACGCAGACATGAGAAGACTACTGGCAGGGGATCCTCTACCCCTGCCCCCTCACAGGGACCTGCTGCGACAAGGTCCCATCCTCCACGAGGATCCAGCTCAATTCTCTCTTTTGGTCTGGCCATTGAGAGGGCTCGACTGAAGAAAAGGGGATACTCGGGGTCGGTAATAGATACACTCCTCCGAGCACGCAAGTTCTCCACATCACTAACTTATATAAGGATCTGGAGAGTATTTGAAGCCTGGTGCGAGACTCGCAGCACCGCTAAAATCCCCATCATTTTGGATTTCCTGCAAGATGGGCTTCAGAAGGGTCTGTCCCTCAATTCAATCAAGGTTCAGGTGGCAGCGCTATCCTGCTACGGCTCCAGGATTGACACACCCAGACGTTTCACGTTTCCTGAAAGGAGTCAAACACATTCGCCCGCCACTGAAATGGCCAGTGCCCCTGTGGAACCTCAACCTAGTTTTGGAATTCCTAGCGGGACCCACCTTCAGACCCTTCCGAGGCCTGTCCCTCCGTTTGTTAACCTTGAAGATGGTGTTCTTGCTGGCTGTATGCTCAGCATGCCGCATCTCAGAGCTACAAGCGCTGTCCTGCCGCAATCCGTTTCTCAGAATCACCCCAGGGGCTATCCATCTTCGCACGGTTCCTTCCTTCTTACCCAAAGTAGTCTCACACTTCCACCTCAACCAATCCATATCCTTGCCAACCATGGAAGGGTTGAAGAAATCGGAAGCAGGCCGAACACTGCGTCATCTCGACATTGGCAGGCTGCTATCCAGATACCTGGAAATGTCGGAAACAGTACGAAAGACGGACCACCTGTTCATCCTTCACAGTGGGAAGAGGCAAGGAGAAGTGGCCTCACGGGCGACTATTGCTCGCTGGATCAAAGAAGTTATCAAGGCGGCCTACGTAGAAGCGGGAAAATCACCACCTCTACGAGTCAAGGCTCACTCTACTAGAGCACAAGCGGCCTCATGAGCAGAAACTAGGATGCTGTCGCCTGCAGAGATATGTAGAGCGGCAACGTGGTCCTCCATCCATACTTCTCCAGATTCTACCGTCTGGATGTCCAGGCCAGGGAGGACACAGCATTTGCAAGGGCAATCTTAAACGGACCTCGGGCAGCCTCCCACCCAGTCCGGGAGTAGCTTTTGTACATCCCATTCGTTCTGAGTCCATCTGCTACACGCTAGGAAATGGAGAGATTACTTACCTGATAATCTTGTTTTCCTTAGTGTAGGCAGATGGACTCAGCATCCCGCCCGGCTGCCGATATATATGGGGATTCACAGTTTCAAGGTAAGCCATGTTTTCCTACATAGGGCATCCACCCTGCCGGGTGTCGACGCCTTCCGGTTGAGAACACTGGTGGTCTCCAGCTACTGTCAATCAGTCAGGTTAATCATGTTCAGTTAATCGGTCAGTCACACATATATCCATAAAGCTTTGCAAGGAAGATTACTGAGCTTCTGCACTTCCTGCAGGGGTATATGTACTACGTGCTGACGTCAGATCCGTCTCCAACTGCTAGCACGAGTACACTATACCCATTCGTTCTGAGTCCATCTGCCTACACTAAGGAAAACGAGATTATCAGGTAAGTAATCTCTCCATTCGAGGAAGCCCGCTGAGTCAGCCTGCATCGGTGCATCGACCGCACCGAAGCACCTGAAGATTCCGGCGCATCTGGTGCGGGAAAGGAGAAGTTATACACCTCAGGAATGAAGCACTCCCATTCCACGCCAAAGCATCGACGCATTTCGGATCCCCATCATCTGTCGATGCAGAAGAAAAAACACCCGAAAAAACACAGCTTTGGGCATATAAACCGGAGGGAATCCTCTCCTCTTATCATTGTAGATGAAGATCTATTGTCTTCCTATTCTGCGGAGTCATCTCCATCGAACCTGGATGAACCCCTGCCTAAAAAACCAAGCAGAGACCCTCTCCTCAGGGATAAATCTGTGGCACATCGACATCCTCCACCATCAATAGTTCCACCAGCTGCACCTTCCCAAGGTTTTAGCTTCACAGGCGATGTCTCAGATATCTCTAATCTTAGCAAAATTCTTGTCCACGGTTACTGACCAAGATTCCTCGGCAACACAACCTATTCCTCAGGTGCCACTGTCCCCGGCTCACAGTCCCATTCATGCGCCGGCTCCTACATCACAGACTCTCTCCCCAGAAGTCGGCTTTCCGGAATCCTCATCCCCTGGTTCTTCTACTGGTTATCCGTCTGACCCTCCTGAGGACCAGCTGGAACCGGTATCACCGCCGGAAGACTTGACTTACTCTAAATTTTTAGAAAGAGTATGTCAAGTACTTAATTTCGAGACTAGAAAACTGCTGGACCCTAGAGCGGACGTGTTAGGCCTGCTGAAAGTGTTCAACACTCCGGCGGAACCGGTGGCACTTCCCTCACATGAGGTTCTAGACACCTTAATGAAAAGGGCATGGGGCACTCCACTGCCTGGTCCCTCAACATCCAGGAAGTCCGAACTCAAGTACCGGATGCAACGATCACAATATTATTCACACCTCCAACTGCCTCACGACCTGTCGTGGTTGAATCTACAATGCAGAAGACACGCAAGTCCAGGCTCCACTCTAACACTCCACCTGGATGTGACCCCAAATTTCTCGACGACTTCGCAAAACGGGCCTATCAATCAGGCATCATGAACGCCAAAATTCAGCAACACCAGTTTGCGATCATGCAATACTTGTTTCAATGCCTGCAGGACTTAAAAACCAAAATCCAGGACACTGCACCTGATCATCCCCTACCTTCGGAATTTCATTATCTAGAAGAGGGATTGCGCCATTTAATAAGCACCATCTATGAAGGTTTCGAAACCTCAGCAAAATCAATGTCAAACGCGATCGCAGCGAGAAGAATGGCGTGGCTAAGGGCCAGCACAATAATAGAGGATGTGCATGAGAAACTAGCTAACCTTCCTTGCTATCTGGACAACTTATTTGGTGACCACTTCAAGGACACTGTTGCTCAGCTAAAAGAGCAGAAACTGGCCGTTCAGTCTCTGGCAGCTCCATTGTCTTCCTACTATGGCAGAGGTTACTATTCTGGATATATAAAACCTCAATTTCAGCGCCGTTCTTTCCAGCCTTATTCTCCTTCTAGACCAGCTTATTATTCACCATCTTGCCCACAAACATGTCAAGCTCCAGCGACTAGCAGCGTCAAAGAACACAGAGGCCTAAACTATCGCAGGAGCAAAATACGCCAAAACCTGCACAAGGATTTTAGAGCATCGGTCACCTCTGCTACCAGCAACAGTCGGGGACAGGCTCCTACGTTTCTTGCCTGCATGGAAAAATATCACCACCGACCTCTGGGTTCTACAGATCATGGAGGAGGGGTATTCCTGAAATTTCACCACTCTTCCGGTCCTCCACATCCAGTACCCAACAGAGTTCATCACATCCATGCCCAACAAATGCATTTGGAAATCAACAACCTACTAAAGCAGCAGTGCATTGTCGAAATACCCGTATCGCACCATCACATGGGGTATTATTCCCCATACTTCCTCATTCCAAAGAAATCAGGAGGTTTCTGTCCTATCTTGGATCTCCAGGAACTCAACAAACATCTTACCATGGAGAAATTCAAGATGACATCACTCAAAACTATATTACCCTTCATACAACCCGGAGAATGGATGTGCTCCATAGATCTCAAGGATGCCTGTTCTCACATACCAATGCACAGGGCTTCCTGGCAATACCTTTGCTTCACAGCATTGAATCACCACTTCCAATACAAAGCTCTTCCCTTCGGCCAAGGTGATGCATATAGGGAAAAATAACCCATGGTATAGTTACACAATGTTGGGTTCCATATTAGGTGCTACACCCAAGAAAGAGATCTAGGCGTCATAGTGGATAACACACTGAAACCGTCGGTTCAATGTGCTGCGGCAGTCAAAAAAGCAAAGAGAATGTTGGGAATTATTAAATAAAACGGAAAATATCATAATGCCTCTGTATCACTCCATGGTGAGACCACACCTTGAATACTGTGTACAATTCTGGTCACTGCATTTCAAAAAAGATATAATTGCGATGGAGAAGGTACAGAGAAGGGTTACCAAAATAAGATGAATGGAACAGCTCCCCTATGAGGAAAGACTAAAGAGGTTAGGACTTTTCAGCTTGGCAAAGAGACAGCTGAGGGGGGATATGATAGAGGTGTTTAAAATCATGAGAGGTCTAGAACGGGTAGATGTGAATCGGTTATTTACTCTTTCGGGTAATAGAAAGACTAGGGGGCACTCCATGAAGTTAGCATGTGGCACATTTAAAACTAATCAGAGAAAGTTCTTTTTTACTCAACGAACAATTAAACTCTGGAATTTGTTGCCAGAGGATGTGGTTAGTGCAGTTAGTATAGCTGTGTTTAAAAAAGGATTGGCTAAGTTCTTGGAGGAGAAGTCCATTACCTGCTATTAAGTTCACTTAGAGAATAGCCACTGCCATTAGCAACGGTAACATGGAATAGACTTAGTTTTTGGGTACTTGCCAGGTTCTTATGGCCTGGATTGGCCACTGTTGGAAACAGGATGCTGAGCTTGATGGACCCTTGGTCTGACCCAGTATGGCATGTTCTTATGTTCTTATCTCAGAGTATTCACAAAATGTCTAGCAGTAGCAGTGGCTCACTTATGTCGCCAGAGTATACAGATATTTCCCTATCTGGACGATTGACCTCTAGTAGCACCCAGCCCTTCTATTCTCCACTCAAATCTTATCACAACGATTCAATGTTTGGACACATTGGGTCTGCTAATCAATTACGAAAAGTCAAATCTCCACCCCACGCAAGCGTTGCAGTTCATTGGAACCCATATTGACACCCTAAAAGGGCATTCCTTCCCGAACCAAGAGCTACAGCACTCAGAACTTTAGCTTAGATGCTGAAGCGTTTATCCACGGCTCCAGCTCAACAAGTATTGAAACTTCTAGGGCACATAGCTTCAACAATCTATGTGGTCCCCCACACACGTCTACACATGAGGCGTCTTCAGTGGGGACTGAAAGCTCAATGGAAACAGTACTCCGACCGCCTCTCTGCCCCTGTCTCCATTACAAACAGGAGGAAACGAGATATAAGCTGGTGGCTATCGAAAATGCCCCTTGCAATAGGTGCTCCCCTACGTCCACTGATGTATCAAATCATACTCACCACGGATGCCTCCACGAAAGGATGGGGAAGCCCACCTGTCTCACCTTCAAACTCAAAGCCTCTGGTTTGCCTGGGAGAGTATGCAACAGATAAGCCTCTTGTAACTCAGAGCAATTCGGAACACTCTCCGAGCCTTTCAGCCCCATCTCAGAAGAAAGAATGTAATGATCCACACAGACAATCAAGTGGCAATGTTCTATATAAACAAGGAAAGAGGGTCTAGTTTTTGGACTCTATGCAAAGAAGCTGTATCCATCCTAGAATGGGCAACCAGCAATTCCATGATACTTCAAGCCACTTACGTCCCAGGTATAGACAACAACAGGGCAGACAAGTTAAGCAGAATTTTTCATCCCCACGAATGGGAACTATAACAGTCGATAGCTCTACAGCTCTTCCAAACTTGGGGATGGCCTCGTATCCATCTTTTTGCCACGGAGCAGAACCGAAAGGTTCAAAATTCTGCTCTCTGTTCCCATCTCCTCATCGCATAACACAAGATACTTTTCTCATAAGCTGGTCAGAAGGCCTTCTATATGCCTTTCCACTAATACCTCTAATCTCACGCACAGTTCAGAAATGTATAAGGGATTCGGCAGATCTTATCCTAATAGCTCCAGCGTGGCCAAGACAACCATGGTACACATACCTCCTCTGCCTCTTAGTGGAGGACCCAATTCCACTGGGAAACAGCCCTCGCCTCCTAACCCAGGACAAGGGCACTCTCCTGCACCCACTTCACTACTCTTTAAACCTCACAGCGTGGAGATTGAAAGGACACTATTTCAAAACCTGAACACCTCTCCTCATCTGGAAGACATCCTGATTTCTTCAAGAAAGCCTTCCACCAGGTTAAACTACAAAAGAAAATGGCTTTCCTATGCAACTTGGTGTTCAACCACTACATAGTTGCTGGGCATGTGAATGGATCTAACTTGCTAACCTATCTCCACAGTCTCTACCAAGGAGGGATGGTGACAGCTTCACTCAGAGTTCACCTCAGCGCTATCTCAGCTTATTATTCCTTACACAACGATGCACCTATCTCTACTCATCTGCTTATCTCCAGATTTATGAAAGGAGCATTGCAGCTATGCCCACTGGTTAGAAAACCACCTGTACCATGGGATTTAAACCTAGTTCTGGAACAACTCATGCTACCACCCTTTGAATCACTTGAGACCTGTCACCCCAGATACCTGGCGTGGAAGGTACTTTTTCTGGTAGCGCTCACCTCGGCTAGAAAAGTCAGCGAACCTCAGGCTCTAGTCCACTACCTTCCCTACCTGGTCTTCTACCACAATAAGGTGGTGCTATGCCCACACCTTTCTTTCTTACCAAAAGTGGTTTCGGCTTTCCACCTCAATCAAGACATAACTCTACCAACTTTTCATCCTCGTCCTCAAACCAAAGATGCCAAAGGAAGAATGCACACTCTAGACTGCAAATAAGCGCTGGCATACTATAAACAACGTACTGCCTCTGATTCCAGATCTTCTCATCTCTTCCTCTCCTTCAATCCAAACGCACCAGGCTTACCGGTATCAAAAAGAACTTTGTCATCATGGATCACAAATTGCATCCACTTCTGTTACCAGCGAAGTTCAGAACAGCTTTCAACTTTGCCAAAAGCTCATCAAGTGAGAGCGGTAGTGGCCTCCATTGCCCACCTACGTGATGTACCCATAATAGACATTTGCAAAGCTGCAACCTGGTCATCACTTCATACCTTCACCACTCATTACTATTTGGACAAACTCGCCGCAACGGATGCATCCATGGGCAAACACATTTTAACAGCAGGCACCTCCAGAATGTTTCCTGTCAACAAGGCCTGTCCTCTCTATACCTATACAACTTGAGCATTCGAAGGATAGAACACGAACATACAATACAGCTCAAGTTGGGGATTCCCAGACAGCATGGTTAATTCATCCTGCTTATTTACGTGAAAAGAGCAAGTTTGCTTACTGTAAACAGTGTTTTCCGTAGATAGATGAATTAGCCATGCTGACCCTCCCGCCTCCCCGGATAGTCTTGCTCTATCTATTTGCTTTATCACGGACTGAGGAGACTCTGCAGAGGGGAGGTGGGGTGCCAAGCAGGCACACACTACAGCAAAACCTAAAACTACTTTGAGAGCTCCGCCACTACAGGACGGGAGGGACGTCCCAGACAGCATGCCTAATTCATTTGCTATCTACAGAAAACACTGTTTACGGTAAGCAAACTTGCTCTTACAGGAACGAAAATTAGCAGGTAAGAACCAATGTTCCTGTCTTCTTTATCAAAATGCTTCAGCACACGATCAGCGTCTTTGTCAGAAATTCATATGAGTTTGAACAGTGTCTTAACTTCTTTGCAGATCCAACTCATGTAGTGGCTTAATGTAATTTATAATCTGGAAACATCCAGTCAGCTAACAAAATAAATCCAAACAAACAGATCAATTGGATTGAAATGAAGGGAAATAGAGGGCGGTCTTCTATATTACTCGACTAATCTGTGTATGTAATGATGTAGAACAAGGGTGGGTACAGGACCACACCAAAGATTAGGAGTCTTCAGCTTGGAGAAAAGACGGCTGAGGGGAGATATGATAGAGGTCTATAAAATGAGTAGAATGGAATAAGTAATTGTTAATCAGTTGTTTACTCTTTCGAAAAGTATAAAGACCAGGGGATGGGAGGAAGTGACATCACCCAAGCAAGATGGCTGCTTGAAGCTTGTGCTCTGCACGGCTTGATGAAATAAAGCAGCTTTTTCATCTGCCTGGCTCCTCTCCGATAGTACAGAGGCTGCTCCCGAGTGCCCCAAGCAATGGCAAACTGGCGGTGAATGGTACATTTACAAGAATTCTCATACGCTGGGGCAGCAATCACATTAAACGAAAACATGCCGAGGAGGGCTCTGCAATGCTGCACCCGCAGACAATTCTGGAACCTGATAGCAAGGCTTCGAACAGTATAGCGGGCCCTTCTAAGGCCAATTTTATGGCATGGTTCCAGGATATCAAAAATGATATCGCAGCCCTTAAAGATATAACTCTTACATTAAGCGAGCTACGCAGAGATGTGGATGATATCAGCCAACGGGTGGCAGACGTGGAGCAGACGATGGATGACCATACTAAAAAGATGGTGCAACAAATTAAAAACTACCAATTACTCCGGGATGCATCAGTTGAGGGAGGAGGAATAGCCTAGTGGTTAGAGCAGTGGACTATGAACCAGGAGACCAGGGTTCGAGTCCTGCTGTCGCTCCTTGTGACCTTGGGCAAGTCACTTTACCCTCCATTGCCTCAGGTACAAAAACTTAGATTGTAAGCCCTCTGGGGATAGAGAAATACCTACAGTACCTGAATGTAAACCGGTGTGATATCTCGATTGAGATCGAATGTCGGTATATAAAAAAATAATAATAAAAAAAAAAATTTGATTTAACTATGAAACTAGAGGACCTAGAAAACAGAACACGCAGGAACAATATAGATATTTGAGGTGTTCTGGAAGAGGAAGGCACGGTTAATTTTGGAACAATGGTGCAGGATATATGCCATTTCATCCTTCACGCCGAGTCCCTGGATTCTTCAGAGATGGAAATCAAAGTAGATTGCACACATCGCTCACTGGGCAAAGTAAGTAACAATTCACCAAGAGGGGTATAGTGGCGGCCCTACATGATTTCCCCGTTAAAGATCTTATAATGCCGAAGGTGAGAACAAAGGGAATAATTGTATGGAAAAGAATGAAGCTGCAGATTTTCAACTATTTGTCGCCCATACCTTGCAACGTATTCGTCAGATGAAATACATAACGGAGTCCCTTAGGGTGGACAATATCCAGGTACAAGTGGTTGTACCCCTTCGGGATCTCATTTACAATCAGTGGCCTATTGTTCATAGCACGCACAATGGAAGCTGCAGAAGCCATCGTAAAGGAAAAGGAAATTGAAATCAAAGCTCCTAAAGCTCAGGGTCGGTTGGGCCCTAAGAGAGATAGTTTGGCAACAAATAAATAAAGGAGGCAAACGGCTTTACAGAAACTCTAGTGGTGATACACCGGCCTCTAAACCAGACACCTGAGTGGATTCTGTATGTGATCGCAGGTTTATGGTTAGTCTGCTTATCCTGTTTTGGTCAGGACTTGCTCAGATAAAAAATGTAACATTGGGATTTAATGGATCATTTGTCCTACAAGGTGCTATGCTAATAAAGCAGCTTTTAGGAAACATCTTTCAACACGGCCAGCAGAAATGAAGTCATTCCTCATGGTTAGTATGTTCATGGAAAAACACTCACGCCTTCAAATTTTGGTGACTGGGGAATATTGGGGGGAGGGAATGGGGAGTTAATGACTAAGTGAGCACCTATACAGTTATCGGTTTATGTAAATGGGACCAGGAAAAGCCTATTGAAATGCTTGCTTCCTTTGTACTCAGTACCATTATGAAAGATATTTCAATTGTTACGTTGAATGTGAAAGGTTTAAACATTCCGAGGAAAAGGCAACTTTTGTTTGAAGAGGCGAAGGCTCAGAGACCTTCAATTTTTTTTATACAAGAAACTCATCTACTAGCCAAAGATGAACAATTAAAGCATGTTAGTTATCCACATATGTTTTTGGTCTCTAATCGGTTACATAAGAAAAAAAAAGGGGGGGTGGGGGTGGTTCTCATCTCTAGAGATTTAAAGTTTGAAGTTCTTGCCTCTAAAAAAGATAGAGGGAAGATATATAACAATTTGAGCT